>NC_089837.1:466046538-466399038 GCF_035609145.1 Eleutherodactylus coqui | reverse complement strand
ATGGTCAGTAGCCCGTTGACAGGGCTTATAAAGGCTAAACCACGCCTTCCTGTATGGGGGGCTCGTCTCCGCTCAGCCAATCAGCTTAATATATCATCCGGCTCCATTTAACCGAGATCTCGCGATAGTTGAGATCCCGCGCATGCGCAGATCTGCCGCGCGTCCATGACTGCCAACCAACGCCAACCAGGCACCGGAAGACGCAGCGGCATCAGGATACATCGCCAGACCTGCGCATGTGAAGCACAAGACAAAGCGGGGCATAGATCAGCCCAGAACAGGACAATAACAGTTTAGGTGTTAGAAATAAAGATTATGGGAAATAGATAAGATGTATAAGAAATGTATACCGGACATATTCTATGTAAAGAAGGTAAGTATGATAAAGGACTATTTTCAGACATCCTCATTATTGACAACATATAGGTGGACTATATTTAGATATTATATATATACCACTCTCTTGTCCGCTCAGGTCATATAGCAACATGAAAAAATGTGCATATGATTATTATAGTGCAACAGCATTAACAGCCTACAGTACAATATTTGGATACAGCATATGTATGAAAATGACACTCATCTAATAAGATCACCATAAGTGTCAATGATGCATTAGAGAAACTGACAAGGCTTACATTAAATGCGGAATGATAACTTGTTCGCACTATACCAGACTATAACTAATGCCATTAGAGGATGGTGTAAAGGACCAGTGGCCACATAAACAGCATTACATATTGCAAACAACCAATTCAATACGGGCAATGAATAGCAATTAGTAATTTTGATCTTATAGACCACTGCTACATTAATGAATGGAGGAACTAGAGATATAAAAGCTCCATAGATGATATTACACCATAGCAATAGTCCAGTTAAATAAAAGCGGCGAATGATAATTGATCATTTAGGCCCTTAGGGCTGCAACAGTCCAATCGGTGAATCCATCGTGTCTCCTTTTGTAACAATATTTTGTCTATATTGCCCCTTCTTCCATTGGGTCTAATGATTTCAATTCCTTGGAACCTGATACAATCTGGGTCATTATTATGCACGTCCCGTACATGTAAAGCAAGGCTTGTTTTATCACCACGATTGACATTCCCTATGTGTTCCAAAATACGTCTACGTAATTGGCGGATGGTTTTGCCTACGTAGTCAAGTGGGCAGGGGCAAGTGGCTTTGTATACTACGCCACTGGATCTGCAGTTAATAAAGTCTTTTATTTGGTACACCATGCCAGTAGTGGAGCTGATGAAATTGCCACCGCGGTTTATGTATTTACAGGCCTTGCATCCTGTACACCTGAATGTGCCCTTAGGTGGATTGGAACCAAGCCATGTTTTAGTGGGGGACTGTGCTGAAAAATGGCTGTGAACCAGCCGATCCCTGAGATTGCGTCCCCGCTTATATGTGATGAGAGGTTTGTTTGGAAGATGTTCCACTAGGTCCGAATCTTTACACAAAATATGCCAGTATCTACTCAAAATCTGTCTAACTTCAATGGATTGATCGTCATAAGTACCAATAATACGGATCTTGGCATCACTGTCATTTCTCTTTCTTGGTTTTAAACAGTCTTCCCTTTTAACACTCTTGACATATGCACTGGCCTTTTCCACTACCTCCACAGGGTATCCTCGATTAGTGAATCTAAGGCTCATCTCCTGGGATTTGGTGAGGAAGTCACTGTCCGACGAACAATTACGCCGTGTCCGAATTAACTGTCCCTTAGGTATACCCCGCTTAAGGGAGATCGGGTGGTGACTTTGCCAGTGCAACAGAGTGTTAGTCGCTGTCGATTTACGAAATATCGACGTTTGCAATGATCCGTTAGGTAATTTGGTTATGGCGAGATCCAAAAAAGTGATCTGATGAGAGTCAATTTCGGCCGTGAAGTACAGTCCCAGATCGTTGTTGTTCAGGTGACTCACAAATCTTTTAAAGTCATCAATTTCACCTGTCCAGAGAATAAGCACATCATCAATAAAGCGGACCCAAAGATCAATAAATGGTGTCCAGGTCACATTGTCCTCACTAAACACGGTGGTTTCCTCCCACCAGCCCAGGTACAGGTTGGCATAGCTGGGGGCACATGGGCTCCCCATAGCCGTGCCCCTGAGCTGGTGGAAGTACCTCCCCTCAAACAGGAAGTAGTTTTTCGTGAGGACAAAGGACAGCAGGGTCGTCAGAAACTTATTATGTTCTTTAAGGTGTGTGCCTCTCTGGTTCAAATAGTAGTCTACGGCTTTAAGTCCACCATTGTGTGGTATCGAACTGTACAAAGCCTCAACGTCGAGGCTAGCCAGTTTCGTATTTGGTGATAGAACTATATCCTCCAATTTTTTAAGGACATCTGTAGTATCTTTTATATAAGCCGGTAGTGATTCAACAAACGGTCTTAGTGCAATGTCTAGGTACGTACTTACACCTTGCGTTAGGCTATCATTGCCTGCAACAATCGGACGGCCTTTCAGTGGATCAAGGCCTTTATGAATTTTCGGTAAACCGTAAAATGTCGCTATTTGGGGCACCGGGGAGTATAAGTATTGAAACTCTTTGTCATCAATCAAGTCATCCTCTTTGGCTTTTGTCAGAATACTTTTAAGTTCAATAAGAAAGGTATCAGTAGGGTCCTCCCTCAGGATCTGATAATTGGATTTATCCAGTAGTATACGAAGACACATAGATCTATAAGTGTCACGATCCATTAATACTATATTGCCCCCCTTATCGGAGGGCTTAATAATTATCGTTTCATCCCTTTCAAGTGTTTGAAGAGCCATCTTTTCAGCATGAGTAAGATTTTGATACTTAAATCTCTTTTCTCTTGACAACTTCTCGAGATCCTCTAATACCATGGTTTCAAAGATCTCTATGTGTGGAGAATCCCCAGATGGGGGTAAGCTCGTATTTTTCAATTTGAGATCTGTGAAAGGGCCTTTACTAGGGTCCCTCATGTTCTCTTTCTCCAAAGCTTCCAGTACTGAAATGGCCTCTAGGTCTTGATGGTCTAGACCTAGCTCTACACACTTTTTTCTATCACGAATGGCAAAGTGTTTTTTCCAGCGCAATTTTCTTAAAAATAGCGCGATATCCTTAGTCCATTCGAAAAGGCAGAATTTGTTAGTAGGGATGAACGACAGACCTTTCTTAATCACCGATTCTTCTAGTTTCGTTAAATTACGTGATGACAAATTTATGACTTGTAGCTCATTCTCATTAGTGATTCCCAAAGCGTCATTTTCGGTATTTTTGATAGATGTTTGTATTGACACTATGTCTGATGGTACGTTGACGTTTCTACCTGACCCCGATTCCGTGTCATGTAATGGGTGATGGGTTGCCCTAAAAAATGACCCTCACTATTATTGCCTCTACCTCTTCCTCTAGTTCTCATCCTCTGACCTCCTCTCCCTCTTCTTCTATCACTATAGCCACCCCTCTTGGAGTAGTCATTGGTGGAGTGTTCACTTTCAGATGAACTGAGTTCACTTTCGGTGAGCGGTCTCACTTCATATGCTCTATTTTCTGTAAAGTCTCGCAGGTCTCTCTGATATTGACTATGTTTACGTTCCTTCAGGAAGCTGGTGTATCTATCAATCGTCAGTTTTAAAGAATTCTCTCTTTTTTCATAGTCAGTTTCAGTAGAGAACTTTTTACCCTCTTTGATTAATTCCTCGAGGGTTCTCCCTGCTTTTTCTAGATTAATTTTTTCCTCTTCTAAAAGGAGATTCATCAATCTAAGCGAGCTATCAGTGGACTCTTTTTGCCATTTACTCATAAATTCCATCGTTCGCAACTTGGGAGGGGGCATTAGATGGATTCTGAGGCCTCTGGGTACGATTTTATTCTCCAGGTAATTTGTGAGGGCCTGCACCTCCCACCATACCTTAACAAAGTCTTTATAAGCTCTTGTTATGTTCTTAAAGGCCTGATTCAAGGAAGTAATTTGTAATGACGTATCCATTTCCCTGTCTGAGAACACCATTTTGGCCTCCATAAGCCAGGAGGCTGTGTTAATAGTATTGGATAAAAAACCTGTCATTCTTAATCAAAATTAGTCACCGAGACAGAGAAAGTCCCCTAAGGGGAAAAAAGTGTATCACCGAGGGAACCACTAAATAATACTAAAATATAACTTTTATTATTTCAAAATTAAAATATTTACGATAAGAGCGTGGTCAAATCTTAGATAAATGTTGTGCCTATAGTGACCACATGGCACAATATGTTTAGAATATGCTCCTTGGATAAATAGGAAAATTCATAGACTGTACTGACATATACAGGTGACTCGATCTCAATACCACCATCAATAGTCACTTAGTGCATATATACTGTATATCACCAGCTTAGTGCACTATTTTATTTATTCCCACACACTGGTAATAGAATATTTTATATTCAATACGTGAAACAGATACCAGTAAATGATACACCCTAGAGTGACCGGGTAGGTTAAATGTACCCTTATATCCACTACCTTCAAATATACCTATATTTCTCTATAGCGTTTCCAATTGCCAAAGGCCATATTGGGTCATATGCACCAAACGGTATCAAGTGCTGTATGATTGCATCCACCGTAATGTGTGAAGGCTAGAAGATGATATTATACTTCCTTGGTAAGATAAGATGAAAAGGAATGGTATATTAGTGTGGAAATAGTACCAAATTTAAAGTCCAACACTAGAGGTTTGAGAAATTCAGCATTGGAGTATAAACAGTCTATTATCCAAGGTGTCAGTTCACTACAACTTAGATCACTGACGATTGCATTATGCTGCTTGTAAGTGCTTATACTGATTTTTATTATTTTATTGACATCAGTAAAGCACTATGTGGTTACAACAGTGATGTCCTAAAGTCATGTCACTATGAATATACGGACAGACTAGGTCAGTCTTACTGTTTAATAGTCGCTTTAGAGGAAGTGTCATGTATAAGGCGGAACTAGTTTGAGGTCCCAATATGCCTTAATGACCAATTACCTCACAACTATGCCTGATACTTAGATTGCATCATAAATAGTAATTAGCCCACCGATGGATAACGGTGATCATATGACTGGAAACCGCATACAGCGGTCGCCAGTCATATCTCCCTGCACTCGGCTATCTGTGACAGCCGGGTGCAGGGAGATTTTGAATTTGCCAGGCTCGCCGGCCTTCTGCGCATGCGCGCCCTATCGGCGCATGCGCAGAAGCCAGCGGGGGGTCCCGAGACCGGCCGGAGGACATGGAGGAAGCGGGGTGAGTATTTTCACCTTCCCTCATGGATCCGATCCATGAGGGGAGGTGAAACTTTTCTTTTTTTAACACTTTTATTCACTTTTCCGCGATCGCCGCTATCCATTGGATAACGGCGATTGCGGTACTGGGGCCCGGTCACCGCAGTCCCTGCTGACATCTCCTGCCTCCCGGCTACCTACAGGAGTCGGGAGCCAGGAGATTTTACATTTCCCGCGCCGCCGGTCCTTCTGCGCATGCGGCTTACGTAATGCCACCTGGCGCGCATGCGCAGAAGGACGGCTTCGGGGACCCGAGGACTAGGAGAGTGGGGAGCAGTGCGCGCGGACCCCGGTGAGTAATTTCAGCTGCCCTGATGGATCCGATCCATCAGGGCAGCTGAATATGTAACTTTTTTTGCACTTTTGTTTACTTTTTTGAGATCGGCGCTATCCATTGGATAGCGCCGATCGCATTGCCGGGGGGGGGGGGGTCCCTGCAGCCCGGGATGACAGCTCCATGCTGTCGGCTACCTGCGGGCACCAACAGCATGGAGCTGTCACGTCCAGAGCCCGAGGGGCTTTGTTCTCTGCAGGACACTTGTTTTTACGTCCTCAGAGAATAAAGCCCACTTCGGGAGGACGTAAAAACACTATGGGCTGGTCGTTAAAGGGTTAAACAACGGTCTGCACACAGACTCGTTTTTTTTCTCTCCTCATTGATTTCATTGGGCGAGTGTCAAGCGTAAAATGGATTATGACGCAATTAGTTTTTTCACACAGTCCGTATCTTGCATGAGCTCATGTCCACAGGCATTTTTTCACCGCGTATTATGTATGTGTTATATGTGTATGTGTTGCACGGCCGCGTGATATGCCGTGAATGGGGTCACTGGACTTTCATTGAAACATGCACATTTGCGTGTAGACACTGTGTGTAGATATGCATGAGAAATAGATAGCAGCATGCTCTATTTCTCTGTGTTCCACGCAGTGTCCATATGCAATACATTTATACTCTGAAACAGAGTGGGGAATTTTTTTTTTTAAGTCACACTGCGCATGACCGTGTGATAAGCTGGCATGCGCGGTATACTTGCAGCCATACGCAGTCTCTGCCGGCAGACCTGCTATTTACAAATACATGAGGCCATGGAGATAAGGCCTAAGTGTATGTTGCACCATAGAATAATATGGGTCCGTGTGCTGTCCATGGGTAGTCCGGTTTTTAATGGTCTACACATAGATGAAAAAAACACTAATGTGTCGGAGGCCTTATCATTCTATACTGTTGGAATGAAGATAAAATATTATATGTCGACATACAGTAAAACATAATAGTGGGAAAATTTGGGTTAGGCACTATTGGGGTCACCATTACAATGCAAGGGGCACTTTGGGGGTCACTATTACTTTGGGAGTGGCATTATAGGGGTCAGGTGCTGTTGGGTGTCCAATTCCAAAACATAAGATTTCTTCCAGCACTCATACAAATTTAAAAAAAATATTATTATAGCATCCTTAAAAACATCCTCATAGAAGCAGATGGAAAAAAGGGGAACAATTTTTGCTGTTGGGGGTCACCATTACTGCAAGGGGCACTACTGGGATCACTATTACAGTGTGAAGAATGCTATTGGCGTCGGCCACTATTGGAGGCAGTATTACACTGGAAGGGGCCATATTGGGGTCACCACTACTTTGTAATAAGCATTATTGGGGTACTGTTATTTTGCTGCAGCACTAAGGTGGCACTGTTATTTTCTGAAGGCATTATTACTTTGTAAATGATGATAGGGCACCATTACTTTCTAAGAGGTACAAATAACTGTGGGGCACTATGGGGACACTGTTACTTTGTGGTGCAGCGTCTGAGGAGAGTGCGCCACGGCCTAGCAGATAGCGGGGTAGAGTTTGGGCCTTGTCACGCTCGTCCCAAAAGAATCGGGGGCTGGGGGGGCAGCGGGGGAGAGAGGGGAGGAACGGGGGGGGGGGAGATCTTTCTCCCCCCCCCCCCCCCCGCTTCCCCATGCTCACTCCCACAACTCACCGCTTACCCCTGCCGGCCCCCGAATCTTTTGGCGCGAGCGGGCATGTACTCGATAATGGCAATACTCGCTCGAGTAATTTGCCTTAGCGAGTACGCTCGCTCATCTCTAGTTAGGAACATTATGTTCCTACTACTGATCTGTGCAGTTATATTATGGTAAATTCCAAATTCTCCTCACCATTTGAAAAATAAATCAATGAGAAATATTTTTTGGATCAGGAAAAAAAAATATTTTTGCACATTTTCACATTTGGAATGAAAAAAATCAATCATTATTCTTGTTATTACCCTCTTTATTAGAGCACAAATTCATTAAGAGTTACAAACTGTACAATTAAACTTATAGCAAAGACATACTCTGCAAATGATCTTTTATTTGCCCTTACAACAATATTTTGTCTTAATTTTCTTTAAGGCTTGTGCCACTTCATTGTTTCTCAGACTATAAATTAGCGGGTTTAGCATTGGTATAATGACACTATAAAACACCGACGCAACTCTGTCCTGGCTCATGGAATAGGTAGAAGTAGGTCTCAAGTACATGAAGAGAATGGTGCCGTAAAATATAATCACTGCCATAAAGTGAGATGCACAGGTCGAAAATGCTTTCTTCCTTCCCTCTGATGAGCGAATTTTAAGGATGCTGGTTATAATGTAAGTATATGAGACAATAATAGTGGTGAGGGAGCTTGTTTCTGCAAAACCTCCAAATATGAACATCAATATTTCATTCATGGTGGTCTTGGTGCAGGACAGTTTCAGAAGAGGAGGAACATCACAATAGAAATGGTCAATTTTGTTGGTCTTACAGAAAGGTAGCCGGAAAGTGGTAATCGTGTGTAGGGTTGAATTGAGGTATCCCAGTGTATATGCACCAGCCACAAGCTGCACACAAATCTTTTTACTCATTACAACTGAATAAAGAAGTGGGTTACAGATTGCCACGTAGCGATCATAGGCCATGATGCCCAATAAGAAGCATTCGGTGGTCACTGAACCAGCAAAGAAATACATCTGTACAGCACATTCTTTGACGCTAATGGCTTTTGTCTTTGACATGAAATTCACCAATGTTCTGGGGGTGATGATGGTGGCATAGCACAGATCTAGGAATGACAGATTGTTGAGAAAAAAATACATGGGGGTGTGGAGACGAGAATCTAACCTGATAGCCAATATGATGCCCAGGTTACCAGTGAGGGTGATAATGTAGAAGATAAGGAAGAGGACAAAGAGTATAATCTCAAGTTTAGGATTATCTGTCAGTCCGAGAAGAATAAATTCCGTAAATTCTGTGCTATTCCACCTTGCCATGTAAAATATTCCTGTAAGCAAGAAAGATACATTAATGAAAGAAATACATAGATATTACATTGTAGGGTGCTACATTAAGGATCTTTCACATGCATGGAATTTTGCAACATTCCACACCAAAATCTGCAAATTTTGCACCAAAACGTGCAAGTCTCATTGTGAATTTTTATGAAGAATTGCCATACGAATAAGGCCGCCTGCACACAACCGGATTTGAATTGCGGAATCCGCAATCGTATCCCGAGCGGACGATCCACAGCATTCCGCTCTAATTCAAACCCATGGAGCATCTGCATGTCCACTAACATGAGCGGACAGTCACTGCAAATTTTTTCGCTTGCGGAGAAAGGTGGCAGTATGTTCCATTTCCATGCAGGCTCCGCATGGACAGCTTCCATTGGAGTCGATGAAAGGCGTCCGACCTGCGGCCCTTCCGCAATTGACATTGCAGGAAGCTCGCGGGACCTGTATCATTGCCTAGCAAATCCAGAATCCAACCCATTCGTGTGCAGGCGGCCTTAAGCTATTTTCATTCCGGAGCCATGCAAATTTTATTGCGGATTTTACTACAGCTTGCAGTGCAGAATGCAGAAAAATTCCAGCCATGTGAATGGTCCCTTACATAGTTTATGAGTAGAGATGAGACATAGTATTTTCCACATTTAAAGGGGTTGTCCGGGACTTTACAGTTGATGATCAATTCTCAGGATGGTTCATCAATAGTTGATCGGTTGGGGACTTCTGCTTGGGATCTGCTTGGGATCTCATTTCCATGCTTGCTGTTAGCTTCCGTTGAGCTGTGCCTGCAGCAGCAACCTGCTGCAATATTAACAGTGCCGTCAGCTTGTGGCTCTGTCTATAATGACAGCGGCCTGGTGAACAGTTGATCTTCAGGGATCCCAAACAGTGGACGCCTGTCGAAAAAGTATTGACCTATCCTAAAGAAAGATCATCAATAGCTAAGTCTCAGAAAATCCTTTTAAGACAATGGTGGATATAAGTTTGAATCTGTTTTTAAGCTTCCGTGGCCCTAAACGTGTGAACTAAGGCTCTGTATTACAAAATGTGCATATCCGTAAAGCGAAATATCTCAACTTTGCTCATCTCCACTGAAGTCTAATGCTTATGCATGCTATATACAGCAACATTCTACCTTGTAACACTACATATCTATGCTAGATTATTGAAATAGATGCTCATGCGAGCTAATAATGCTAATAGCTAGTAAGTAAAATAACCACATAGTAACATAGCATGTAAGACTGAAAAAAATACATATATCCATCCAGTTCAGCCAATAACCCCCCAATGTTCATCCAGAGGAAGTAAAAAGCCCATTTCTGGCAATCAGAAAAATTCCCGGATCACCGACCCCTCTGAAGTAATTAGTGACTATAACATGTAATATTGTATCGCTCAAGAAACATGTCCCATTCTCTCTTATACTCTTAGCGAGGTCGACATCACCACATCCTCAGGGTGACTATCCACTAGCGTTTTTTTTTCGCTGCAAATTCACTGCGGGTTTTTTTTCCAGTTGTCAATGGGACTTTCTAGTGTTAAATTCGTAACGCACCAAAAACACTAGTTGCCGTTTTTAGTGCATTGCAAATGTAACATTAGAAAATCCCATTGACATCCAAAACAAACGCAGCGAATTCGCTGGTGGGTAGTCACCCTCAGGCAGAGTTCCACAGTCTCACTGCTCTTACAGTAAAGAACCCCTTCTATTTTGTTGTAGAAACCTTCTGTCCACCAGATGTAGAGGGCGCCCCCTTGTTACAGTCACAGTCCTGGGTATAAACAGATCATATGAGAGATTTCTGTATTGTCCCTTGGTATATTTATACATAGTTATTAGGTCACTCCTAAACCATCTCTTTTTCTAAACTAAATAACCCCAATTATCATAACCACTCTGGATACTGTAGTCCACCCATTCTATTTATTACTTTAGTTTCCCGCCTTTGTACCCGCTCAAGCTCTGATATGTTCATGAGTCCCGATGCCCAAAACTATTCACAATATCCCACGTGTGGTCTGACCAGTGACTTGTAAAGAGGAAGAACAATGATCTCATCATGTTCTGCTAGACCTCTTTTGATGCACCCCATGATCCTATTTGCCTTGGCAGCAGCTGCCTGGCACTGGTTGCTCAAGTTAAGTTTACCGTTAACTAAAATCCACAAGTCCTTTTCCATGTCAGTGTTCCAAGTGGTTTCCCATTTAGTGTGTAATAGTGACCTGTATTTCCTCTGCCCATGGTCATTACTTTACCTTTATCCATCTACAACTACATTTTGTTCTCTCTTATGGTTTTTACTTTATATAGTTTTGTGTCATCTGCAAATATTAATATATTTTACTGCACGATCCTTCTACCGGGTCATTAATAAATATATTTAAAAAATAGGACCCATACCGACCCCTCTGGTACCACCACAACTAACAGAAGATGTATACATTTTGTAATTTAACACATTATAGGCCTCATTTATCAAACTATCTAAAAGTAAAACTGTCTTAATTGTCCAGACCAACCAATCAGTTCTCAGCTCTCATTTCTGAAACTGCTGTGATAAAATGATTGGTTGTTCCGGGCAGCAAAGACAGTTTTCCTTTTACGCAGTTTGATAAATGAGGCCCTATCTTTATTATGTACACAGTGTTGCATATTTATCTATGTGTTTGGGTACAAATGAATATTTTGCATTGCAATGAAATCTTTAGTGAGGCTGCCACAGTTATTAGAAGCAGTGCAAAAACTAAGAATATAATAAAAACAATAAAAAATAAAGGCGGCTATGATTTATTTGGGTGGCATGTGCAAGTGAGAATACGTTGTACTCTGTGTCCTGTTTATGTTTGCTGTAATGTGTGCAGATCAGACATATCTATAGCGCATTATTAATCTGACAGATGACAAAAGAGCAGAAACAACTAAATAAAAGAGTGGCACCACTACCTCACATTAGGAGCAACGCACCACACCGTCCTGGATGGTCAGTCCTTAAAGGGGACCTAAGTTATGGGGATGTGCCACTGAGCTGAGTGATGTATTTTTTATACTCACCCGATCCCATGATTCAGCCGTGTCCTCCTCTGAAGTCGGCGCCGCAAGAAAATCTGACTCTTTTCAGAGTCCCATCTGCACACTCTCCCATACACTTGTACTGGACAGCGCGCCGACTTCAAGGAAGAATAACGTTGCTGTGCAGTACATACATAAGAAGGCAATAATGCATCACATCCCTATTAAGCTTGTTTTCCAACAGGGTCTCTGGTTTGTTTTTTTTTACTTATAGCAGTCTGCAGCATTATTTATGCCATCAAAATATTCTCCAAATATCCAGAACCCCAGAGACCTCTCAGACCCCATTATAAATCAAATGGAGCAGGAAAAGCTGTCATGGTTATGATGCTAGTGTGAAAAGTGCACTTGAGGGGTCAAGCTTACTGCACCAATGGCATTGTCTTGCAGATGTCAGATAATTTTTCTGAGTGCAAAAATGTCTTTTTGGCCACAATTTACCCAAGAATATGCAAAAAAGTAAAAAAAAATTATTTCAATTAAAAAAAGAAAGAAAGATATATATATACATTGTCCCCTTACACTTGTCTTTCCTTTGATTCCAGGCTTGACTTTAGGCTAAAAAAAAAAGTTGGCATTGTAAATTATACCAAACTGCCCTGTAGGAATCTGACCCATACAGAAAGATTAGCCTGTATATTTTATCATTAGATTAAAACAATTAAATTGTTTCTTTCAGTATTTGTTATATACAGTATGCGGACTGCTTGACCTGGCTATAGAATATTGGTAAATAAATACATAAAACATGCCATTTAGCAGTATTTTACAATTATTTGTATATTTGTACTATTTGTTATGAAACATCAGAAGCTGCTAATGATACTATTTACTGCTGACAAATAATGATTACACATGTAATAAGAGAAGCACAAGAGAATGCTGCGTGCTTTGTGTATAGCCAGACCAGCTTGCTTCTGCATTTGATCACAGGGTTAACCTACATTTATCTGCTGCTGGTCACATAATTCTAGCAGCAAGCATCTCATCTGAGGGGATAGAAGTGAAACAAAATTATTGTTTAGTCTTCTCATTGTCAACTATATCGCATACCTCCCAGCTTATCTAGGGAGGTATATGCATTGTGCTGCATACCCAAGGCATCATTTTAAAAAGGGCTTTGATGTACATGAGGAGTAAAGCCAACCTCTCTATTGCGACCGCACAGAAAAGCTGCTGTACGGTAGCACAAATTGCTGAAAAACTTAATGCTGGCTATGATAAGGAAGGTGTCAGTGCATCATAGCTTGTGGCATAGTCACAGACCAGTCAGACTAGCCGTGCCAACATTGGGCATCAGAACAGAGCCCTAGAGCAAACAAAGAAGCTGGCCTGGTGTGCTTACTCGTTTTATTTCTGTGTATTCCTCAGTAGAACAGATTTCTTGATCCAACTAATTTATTTATTTATTTATTATAAATTCTGCTCCCAATGTGTAAAAATAAATAAGATTGTATATTCACCTCTCCTGGCTCCCCGCAGCCCTGTTGCCCTGTTCTCTGTGCCTGGTCTGCAAGCAGCCTGTTTACAGCACATCAGAGGCTGCTGCGGTCAATCAAAGACCTTAGTGCTGGAATACTAAGGTCTGTGGGTGGTTACAGCAGCCTAGGATGACCCATACACAGGCTGTAGAGACGGTGGCACAGGGGTGACCAGACGATGCACCGGAGGTGGCAGCTGCAGTGGAGATGAGCATATGATTGTTTTTAGACATTAGGAACAGGAATTTACAAAAGAAAAAAAACGTAACCTCTCTAATAGCGGCAGTGAAATAATGGATACCTTGCTTAGACGTTTGTGTCTCATTAGCCAACATTGCAGAGAGAAAGCAGCAATTATGGAATTGATAAAGGCATGTCCTTGTCTGAAATGATCATGCAGCCCCTACCTGATGATAAATTGGGCTCCAATGAGTAACTGTGGATCCACGGTTGCAGATATATGTTATCTACAAGTCCTTTGAGGCTTCTTTTCCACAGAGCTTTCATGTCCCAATGAAACACTCTTGTTTTTGAAAATACATTCATTGTCAAAAAAAATTAAAATGTGATTGTTCACAGCAAGAAAAATCAAGTAATCTTGTAGATATGATACTTTTTAATGGGTAACAAAAATACATGATGTTAATGCGAGCTTTCGGGGCTCACGGGGTTCTTTATGAAAGGTATCATGTGGCTGCAGGACGTCCTGAACATTGTCCCTTATACCATATCATTATTCATACCATTACTAGGGGTGACCAACTGTTGTATGCGATGGCCTCCAAGACCATAACACCAACAGTGGGGACAGTGTGCCACTTCGCAGAAAAAGCAGGATTGAGATGCTCACCCCTAGGTTTCCAGACACCAACATGGCTGTCATCAGTATCCAAACTAAACCTGGATTTGTCACTGAAGACAACCCTGTTCCACTCTGTAGCAGTCAAGTTTCATCATTCATGTGCCCAATACAAACAGAGGCGACGGTGGGTGGGTGTCTAAAGGCAATACACATAATGGGCACTGTGAGACCAAATGTCCTTCAGCCAAGCACCTGGACATGGTTCCTACAAACACAGGAACTGTAAGGATGGTGGCACCAGGCTCTGAATGGTAGACAATTAAACAATTGCTCATGCTTGTCGGACTGTTAGACCATCCTCCCAACTGATGGTCTGTCAAGGGCGTCATAAACCCAGTCCCCTTGAGTCGTTCCCTAACACATCCACTGGTCCCAACACCTCCTGGTCAGAACAGCTCAGGTGGTGGCAATTCATTGATACAAGCACTTAGCCTCTCACATTCCAATAATACGGCTTCTCTCAAACTCTCTTAACCGGACAAAATCTCTTTAATTGCATCATAGAGATATGTCTAGTGGTCAACAAGATCTACGAAATCGGGAAAAGAGGTCCATTACACTCAAGTAGCTTTTAAGAACCTTTTTACAGCCTCAGGTGACAAGACTATTTATCTAATCGAGCCACAACTTTAATTATTTACATATCTGCCTCAGATGTAACATTATTCTGGGTTTTACAGCAAAACAACTCATTCTAGATGCTTGATTTTTTTTGACAAAGAATGTATTTATATTTCCAAGATATTTATCTCAACTACTGGTAGTTGATATCCACCATGGGTGGTATTACACATGAGGAAATCAGAGTGCCCAAACATGGCAGAGTTTCACCGTGCTAAGGGCCTCGGCCTCGGCCCACATTTCTGCCCTAGTCAGTCAGTGTGTTTGTGTCAGACAGGTAAAACAACGCAATGGGAAGTCTTTGTGCACCCACAGCATAGGCGAGCCCCAGGAACCCAAGGAAAGTATTACACATAAAGAAATCAGAGCGCCCAAAAAAGGCAGTTTCACCCTGCTAAGGACCTCAACCTCGGCTCACACCCTCAGTAATCATGGGCATAAAGTGGACTCGGATGTTAGTGCAGCTGTGAACGTCTCATTAATGCAGTTACGCTCCCTTTGTTTGGCCCAAGCCAGTGTCTCAGATAACTGTGGTAACACGAGAGAAATTACATGTTGCCCAGTGCTGATCCCCTGACCCCAAGCAGGAGGAGGAGATGGCATAACAAGGCCAAGAAACTATGACCGAGGTAGGACTGTGTGGGAAGTATGTGAATGGGCCCAGGTCAGGCTCGGTTCCAGCCTCCACCTTGTGTGACCCAAGGTGCCACGAGTTACAAAGCAATGGGAAATCCATGTGTCCACACAGCATTCATTCTGTGTAGGTGTCACCGCAAGGGGAAGTCTTTGAGTTCCTTGTGCTCGCCTATGCTGTCAGTGCACAAAGATGGTATTACACAGGAAGAAATCAGAGTGCCCAAACATGGGAGAGTTTTACCCCGCCAAGGATCTTGGTCTCGGCCCACATTTCTGCCCTAGTCAGTCAGTGTATTTGTGCCAGATAGGTAAAACACAGCAATGGGAAGTCTTTGTGCACCCATAGTATAGGCAGACCCCTGTAACATTTCTGTAGCAGAAGTATAGGCAGACCCCTGTAACATTTCTGTAGCAGAAGTATAGGCAGACCCCTGTAAGATTCCTGTAGCAAAGGTATAGGCAGACCCCAGTAACATTTCTGTAGCAAAGGTATAGGCAGACCCCAGTAACATTTCTGTAGCAGAAGAATAGGCAGACCCCTGTAACATTCCTGTAGCAGAAGTATAGGCAGACCCCTGTAACATTCCTGTAGTAAAAGTATAGGTGGACCCCAGTAACATTTCTGTAGCAAAGGTATAGGTAAACCCCAGTAACATTTCTGTAGCAAAGGTATAGGCGGACCCCAGTAACATTTCTGTAGCAAAAGTATAGGCAGACCCCTGTAACATTTCTGTAGCAAGGGTATGGGCAGACCCCAGTAACATTTCTGTAGCAAAGGTATACGCAGACCCCAGTAACATTTCTGTAGCAAAGGTATGGGCAGACCCCAGTAACATTTCTGTAGCAGAAAAATAGGCAGATCCCTGTAACATTCCTGTAGCAGAAGTATAGGCAGACCCCTGTAACATTCCTGTAGTAAAAGTATAGGTGGACCCTAGTAACATTTCTGTAGCAAAAGGTATAGGCGGACCCCAGTAACATTTCTGTAGCAAAAGTATAGGCAGACCCCTGTATTATTTCTGTAGCAAAGGTATGGGCAGACCCCTGTATCATTTCTGTAGCAAAGGTATGGGCAGACCCCAGTAACATTTCTGTAGCAAAGGTATAGGTAAACCCCAGTAACATTTCTGTAGCAAAGGTATAGGCGGACCCCAGTAACATTTCTGTAGCAAAAGTATAGGCAGACCCCTGTAACATTTCTGTAGCAAGGGTATGGGCAGACCCCAGTAACATTTCTGTAGCAAAGGTATACGCAGACCCCAGTAACATTTCTGTAGCAGAAAAATAGGCAGACCCCTGTAACATTCCTGTAGCAGAAGTATAGGCAGACCCCTGTAACATTCCTGTAGTAAAAGTATAGGTGGACCCTAGTAACATTTCTGTAGCAAAAGGTATAGGCGGACCCCAGTAACATTTCTGTAGCAAAAGTATAGGCAGACCCCTGTATTATTTCTGTAGCAAAGGTATGGGCAGACCCCTGTATCATTTCTGTAGCAAGGGTATGGGCAGACCCCAGTAACATTTCTGTAGCAAAGGTATACGCAGACCCCAGTAACATTTCTGTAGCAGAAAAATAGGCAGACCCCTGTAACATTCCTGTAGCAGAAGTATAGGCAGACCCCTGTAACATTCCTGTAGTAAAAGTATAGGTGGACCCTAGTAACATTTCTGTAGCAAAAGGTATAGGCGGACCCCAGTAACATTTCTGTAGCAAAAGTATAGGCAGACCCCTGTATCATTTCTGTAGCAAAGGTATGGGCAGACCCCAGTAACATTTCTGTAGCAAAGGTATAGGCAGACCCCAGTAACATTTCTGTAGCAGAAGTATAGGCAGACCCCTTTAACATTCCTGTAGCAAAAGTATAGGCAGACCCCTGTAACATTTCTGTAGCAAAGGTATGGGCAGACCCCAGTAACATTTCTGTAGCAAAGGTTTAGGCAGACCCCTGTAACATTTCTGTAGCAGAAGTATAGCAGACCCCTGTAACATTTCTGTAGCAGAAGTATAGGCAGACCCCATTAACATTCCTGTAGCAAAGGTATAGGCAGACCCCAGTAACATTTCTGTAGCAGAAGTATAGGCAGACCCCTGTAACATTTCTGTAGCAGACGTATAGGCAGACCCCTGTAACATTCCTGTAGCAAAGGTATAGGCAGACCCCAGTAACATTTCTGTAGCAAAAGTATAGGCAGACCCCTGTAACATTTCTGTAGCAAGGGTATGGGCAGACCCCAGTAACATTTCTGTAGCAAAGGTATAGGCAGACCCCAGTAACATTTCTGTAGCAAAGGTATGGGCAGACCCCAGTAACATTTCTGTTGCAGAAGAATAGGCAGACCCCTGTAACATTCCTGTAGCAGAAGTATAGGCAGACCCCTGTAACATTCCTGTAGTAAAAGTATAGGTGCACCCCAGTAATATTTCTGTAGCAAAAGGTATAGGCGGACCCCAGTAACATTTCTGTAGCAAAAGTATAGGCAGACCCCTGTATTATTTCTGTAGCAAAGGTATGGGCAGACCCCTGTATCATTTCTGTAGCAAAGGTATGGGCAGACCCCAGTAACATTTCTGTAGCAAAGGTATAGGCAGACCCCTGTAAGATTTCTGTAGCAGAAGTATAGGCAGACCCCTTTAACATTCCTGTAGCAAAAGTATAGGCAGACCCCTGTAACATTTCTGTAGCAAACGTATGGGCAGACCCCAGTAACATTTCTGTAGCAAAGGTTTAGGCAGACCCCAGTAACATTTCTGTAGCAAAGGTTTAGGCAGACCCCAGTAACATTTCTGTAGCAGAAGTATAGCAGACCCCTGTAACATTTCTGTAGCAGAAGTATAGGCAGACCCCTTTAACATTCCTGTAGCAAAGGTATAGGCAGACCCCAGTAACATTTCTGTAGCAAAGGTATAGGCAGACCCCTGTAACATTTCTGTAGCAGAAGTATAGGCAGACCCCTGTAACATTTCTGTAGCAGACGTATAGGCAGACCCCTGTAACATTCCTGTAGCAAAGGTATAGGCAGACCCCAGTAACATTTCTGTAGCAAAGGTATAGGCAGACCCCAGTAACATTTCTGTAGCAAAAGTATAGGCAGACCCCTTTAACATTTCTGTAGCAGAAGTATAGGCAGATCACTGTAACATTTCTGTAGCAGAAGTATAGGCAGACCCCTGTAACATTTCTGTAGCAAGAGTATAGGCAAACCCCTGAAACATTGGTATACCATGAGTGTAGGCGCAGGCCGGAAAAATTAGTTAGATAACAGTATAGGCGTGGGCTAGAAAAATTGGTATACCAAGAGTACAAGTGTACCCCTGAAAAATTGCTCAAGATACAGCTCGCTGTTGCTTAATTTGTAACAGAGCCTGGAGGCAGCCCTGTGAAAAAAATTGGTGTCTGTTAAAGTATCAATACTTTTGTAAAAAGAAAATTATAAACAGGGCCTTTTGGGCCACAGAAAAATTGGCAGTTCAGCGTGATGACATGCTGTTTTAGGAGGAGGAGTAGAAGGAGGAGTAATAATATCCGAGAGTGATTGACAAAGCTAATTCCCCCTTTTTTTCTGGTGATACCGTGTTTCCCCGATAGTAAGACACCCCCGATTGTAAGACGTATCGGGGGTTTCAGGGGGGTCGGCTAATATAAGCCGTACCCCGAAAGTAAGACATATGTCTTACTTTCGGGGAAACACGGGGGGTATTGCCGCCTCCCCCTCATCTACCGTAGCTGCGCGCCGCCTCCTGCCCACTTCCGCGCCGCCCCCCTCTCCATACGTCACCGCGCCGTCCCCTGCACTTGTCACTTACCCGAATCCCGGCGGTCCGGCGTCTTCATACTCACCTGCTGAAGATGGCCGCCGGGATCTTCTCTCTCGGTCCATTGCCGATTCCAGCCTCCTGATTGGCTGGAATCGGCAAGTGACGGGGCGGAGCTACACGGAGCCGGCATCCAGCACGAGCGGCTCCATTGAAGAAAGCAGAAGACCCGGACTGCGCCGGCTCCATGGAAACGAGGACGCTAGCAACGGAGCAGGTAAGTGAAAAACTTCTTATAACTTCTGTATGGCTCATAATTAATGCACAATGTACATTACAAAGTGCATTAATATGGCCATACAGAAGTGTATAGACACAATTGCTTTCGCGGTATAGGTCCAATATAAGACATACCCCGAAAGTAAGACATAGTGGGGCTTTTGGGGATAAAAAGAAAGTAAGACACTGTCTTACTTTCGGAGAAACACGGTAGAGAATGCTTTTTTCTCTGTTTACAGCAAAAAGAATCATTAGGTTCCGTTGCTCTCTGCTGGTGGAGAAGAGAAGTCTGGGGAAATCCAGCCTTTGTTCATCTTTATGAGTGAAAGCATGTTGGCACTGGCAGTTGACAGGCGGGTACGCTTATCCGTGATGATTCCCCCAGCTGCACTAAACACCCTCTCTGACAAGACGCTAGTGGCAGGGCAGGCCAGCACCTCCAGGACGTACAGCGCAAGTTCGTGCCACGTGTCCATCTTTTACACCCAAGAGTTGTATGGAGCAGAGGCATCACGGTGGTACAATCGGCTACGTACTCCCTCACCATCTTTTTACAGTGCTCCCTCCGACTCAGCCTTGACTGGGAAGTGGTGACACAGTCTTGCTAGGGAGGCATAAAGCTGGCAAAGGCCTTGGAGAGTGTTCCCCTGCCTGCGCTGGACTTATCCCCGTGCCTCCCCTGCTACTTGGCCCTCAGAACTGCGTCTTCTGCCAGTAGCGCTGTCAGATGGGAACTTTAGCATCACTTTTTCCACCAGGGCCCTGTGGTATTGCATCACTCTCGTACCCCTTTCCTCTTTGGGAATGAGAGTGGAAAGGTTCTCCTTATACCATGGGTCGAGAAGGGTGTACACCCAGTAATCCGTGTTGGCCAGAATGCGTCTAACGCGAGGGTCACGAGAAAGGCAGCCTAACATGAAGTCAGCCGTGTGTGCCAGGGTACCAGTACGCAACACATCGCTGTCCTCACTAGGAAGATGACTTTCAGGATCCTCCTCCTCCTCCCCCTCTACAGCCCATACATGCTGAACAGATGAGAAGCAAGCAGCATGGGTACCCTCTGCAGTGTGCCCAGCTGTCTCTTCCCCCTCCTCCTCCTCCTCCAAAACGCGCTGAGATATAGCCATAAGGATGGTCTGGCTATCAAGCGACATACTGTCATCCCCCGTCTCCTGTTCCAACCACAAAGCGTCGGCCTTTATGCTTTGCAGCAAACTTCTCAGCAGGCAAAGCAGCGGGATGGTAACACTAATGATTGCAGCATCGCTGCTCACCATCTGTGTAGACTCCTCAAAGTTTCCGAGGACTTGGCAGATATCTGCCATCCATGCCCACTTCTCAGTAAAGAATTGGGGAGGCTGACTACCACTACGTCGCCCATGTTGCAGCTGGTATTCCATTATTGCTCTACGCTGCTCGTACAGCCTGGCCAACATGTGCAGCATAGAATTCCAGCGTGTGGGCACGTCGCACAGCAGTCGGTGCTCTGGCAGCTGAAACCGATGTTGCAGGGTCCTCAGGGTGGCAGCATCTGTGGTGGACTTGCGGAAATGTGCGCAGACGCGGCGCACCTTGCCGAGCAGGTCAGACAAGTGGGGGTAGTTTTTCAGAAACCGCTGAACCACCAGATTGAAGACATGGGCCAGGCACGGCACGTGTGTAAGGCTGCCGAGCTGCAGAGCCGCCACCAGGTTACGGCCGTTGTCACACACGAGCATGCCCAGTTGGAGGCTCAGCGGCGAAAGCCAGAGGTCGGTCTGCTCTGTCAGACCCTGCAACAGCTCGGGGGCCGTGTGCCTCATGTCACCGAGGCTGATTAGTTTCAGCATGGCTTGCTGACGCTTGCCCACCGACTGCTGGCGACGTGCTAAGACTTCTTAATTGAAAGGTAGAGGTGGCGGAGGAGGAGGAGGGGGAGGGTTTGGAGGAGGTGGCATAAAACTCCACAGATACCAGCACCGAGGTAGGAACCGCTATTCTGGGTGTGGGTAGGACTTGAGCGGTCCCAGGCTCTGACTCGGTCCCAGCCTCCACCAAATTCACCCAATGTGCCGTCAGGGAGATATAGTGGCCTTGCCCACCAGTACTTGTCCACGTGTCCGTGGTTAAGTGAACCTTCCCAGTAACTGCGTTGGTGAGGGCACGATTTATGTTGCGGGAGACGTGCTGGTGTAGGGCTGGGACGGCACACCATGAAAAATAGTGCCGACTGGGGACCGAGTAGCGTGGGACAGCCGCCATCATGTTTTTGAAAGCCTCCATTTCCACAAGCCTGTACGGCAGCATCTCCAGGCTGATTAATTTGGCAATGTGCATGTTTAAAGCTTGTGCGTGCGGGTGGGTGGCGGCGTATTTGCGCTTTCGCTCCAATGCTTGTGTTAGCGACAGCTGAACGCTGCGCTGAGAGACATTGCTGGATGGAGTGGAGGATGGTGGAGGTGAGGGTGTGGGTGCAGGCCGGAAGGCGCTCGTGCCTGTGTTCTGGGAGGGGTATTGGATCTGTGTGGCAGGTTGGGGCACAGGGGAAGAGGCAGTGGTGTGACCTAGAGGAGGGGAATGGCCTTCGTCCCACCTTGTGGGGTGGTTGGCCATAATATGCCTGCGCATGCTGGTGGTGGTGAGGCTGGTAGTGGTAGCTCCCCGGCTGATCTTGGTAAGACACAGGTTGCACACCACTGTTCGTCGGTCTTCCGCGCTCTCACTGAAAAACATCTACACCTTTAAACACCTAGCCCTCTGCATGGAGGCTTGCCGCGAGGGGGTGCTTTGGGAAACAGTTGGTGGATTCTTCGCTCTGGCCCTGCCTCTACCCCTGGCCACTCCACTGCCTCTTCCAACCTGTCCTGCTGCTCCACTTGCCTCCCCCTCTGAAGCCCTGTCCTTAGAAGGCTTAGCATCGTCCAGCTGCTCTTCCTCCGAATCCTTTGTGCGCTCCTCTCTTGGACTTACTGCCCTTACTACTACCTCACTGACCGACAACTGTGTCTCATCATCATCCTCACACACAAAAAGCTCTTGAGGCAGTTGCCAGAAGTCTCCAGCCTCATCACCCGGACTCCGGGAACTTTCCAAAGGTTGGGCATCGGTCACGACAAACTCCTCAGATAAGAGAGGAACCATTTTTTCCCACTCATGGCAGGGACCCGAGAACAGTTCCTGGGAGTCTGCCTGCTCCTCAGAATGTGTCATTTTCATGGAGTGAGGAGGCTGGGAGGAAGGAGAAGCAGCAGCCAGAGGATTCAGAGTTGCAGTTCCTAGGCCGGGAGTAGTGGACTGAGTAGAAGACTGTGTGGTCGATACATTGCTGGACGCATTTTCTGCCATCCACGACAGGACCTGCTCACACTGCTCTGTTTGCAATAAAAGTCTACCACGCGGACCTGTAAATTGTGATATGAAGCTGGGGACCCCAGAAACTTGCCTCTCTCCTAATCCCACAGCAGCCGGCGACCAGGAACTCGGCCTATGCCCACACCCTCACTTGGACGTCCGCGTCCACGTCCACATCCTCGACCCTTACCCCTACTCCTTATCATGGCAGATTAAGAATAGAGCAGGACCGAAAAAAAATTACCCCACTGTACAGCACTGACAACTGGGCCTTAATTCACCGCACACAGAGACTTGTAGATAGCGGAGGCTCTATGCTGTGATTTGAAAAAATTAACCCTCTGTCTTGCGCTGATACCTAAGGGTAATTTACTGCTCGCAGAGACTTGTAGACAATAGAGTCTGTGTGGAGTGGAAGAAGAAGACTCTAAAGCCAGTGGCTAGTGCTGGTAACTGCGGCTATCTCAACCCCTCCAGGGAAGGGGTATTGTGAGACGCTCTGCACAGCGGCAGAGCTTAAATACTTTGCAGTGGCCCAGGTAATATTACAGTACTGTTTAGCGGTGAGACCTCTGTCTAATGCTCTGCAGACACAGAACGGTATAAATGAAGTTGTTCACAGCAGGCTAGGAAATATTTGAGTGCAGTTTCACGGTGAGAGCTGGTTGTATGGCACTGCAGCCTGAGGAAACTATTATTGAAAGTCTGGGACAAATACGTAATACAAAAATGGATGCACTACAACTCCCAGCAAGCCACAAATATAATGCACACGGTCAGATGTAGCCCAACGAAGGACCGTTGGGGCTCTTGAAGACAGGATCCTACACTTTCCCTATATCAGCAGCAGCTCTTTCCCTAAACTCTGCATAATACACTGCAGACTGAGAACGCTATAGATGAAATGGCCTGCACAGCCCGAGATGAAAAAAAAAATGGTGCACTACTGCTCCCAGCCAGCCACAACAGTAATGCACATGGTCAGATGTAGCCCTAAGAAGGACCATTGCAGTTCTTGAAGACTGGATCCTACTCTAACACTTTACCTATATCAGCAGCAGCACTTTCCCTAACCTCTGCCAGCGTGTGTCTGAGGCAAGCCGCGGGCAGGACCACTTTAAGTACTCAGCGGTTACCTGATCTCGCCAGCCACTCACTGCTGTGGGGTGGGATAGGGCTGGCACATCACAGCAGGAAGTGGTAATGCCTTCCCCGCATGTCTATTGGCTAGAAAATGGCACTAAACATGCGGGGAAGGAAATGCAATTGACTCGAGTACTACGTGGTGTTCGACTCGAGTAACGAGCATCTCGAGTACCCTAATACTGGAACGAGCATCAAGCTCGGACGAGTGTGCTTGTTTATCTCTAATCGCTACAATTTCAGTAATGAAACTCTCCATGGCACTCTTTGTAACGTATCTTTTGGTTCTTTTGAGACATGCCAAATGTCAAACTTATGAAGAATATTATAATATTGCTCTCATAATGATTTTTGTATGCCTACATGTCTGCCTTTTTCTTGCAACAATACAGATTAGATTCTGTTAATTTTTTTTAAAGATAATTTTCTCAAGAGACATAGAGGTAGCAGGAGAAACTAACTGTTCCACTGTAACCCCTCCAATTATTTAACTGCTACTTTCTTTTACGCTGACCATTGGTGGTGTATGATTGGATACAGGAATTTTTTCTGATGTTTGTGATAAGCGCTTTTAGAAGGGCAGACAAGGTTCATAATGTGAATAAACTTGTAATACAGTGGTGCCTTGGGTTAAGAGTTTAATTTGTTCTGTGATTGAGCTCTTAGCCCAAAACACTTGTAAGTCAAATCAATTTTCCCCGTTGAAATGAATGTTAAAGTCATTAATCCATTCCGGATCGCGAAGCCCTCCCACTGATTTCAAAGGGGATGGTGTTGCCCCATTGAAAGCAATAGGATGACGGCACCCCCACAGTAATTTTCGGGAAGGGCTTTAAATATAAGCCCTTCCCTGAAAATAATCCATTGTTGTAGTAAAAAAATATATACTCACTAGAGATGAGCGAGCGTACTCGGATAAGCACTACTCACTCGAGTAATTGGCTTTATCCGAGTATCGCTGTGCTCGGGGCTAAAGATTCGGGTGCCGGCACGGAGCGGGGAGCTGCAGGGGAGAGCGGGGAGGAACGGAGGTAAGATCTTTCTCTCCTTCTCTCCCGCCCGCTCTCCCCTGCAGCTCCCCGCTCCGTGCTGGCACCCGAATCTTTAGCCCCGAGCACAGCGATACTCGGATAAAGCCAATTACTCGAGCGAGTAGTGCTTATCCGAGTACGCTCGCTCATCTCTAATACTCACCTATCTGCCAGGGCTCAGACGCTACTAGCCGCTGCTTGTTCTCCCTGCACTGCTCTGAAGCTTTTCAGCAGGCGGGGATTAGAAATGCAGGGAGAACAAGCGGCGGCTAAGCACGCCTGAGCCCCGGTAGCGGCGGACAGGTGAGTATATATTTTTTACTTAAGCTAGGGATGATTTTCAGGGAAGGGCTTATATTTAAAACCCTTCCCCGAAAATCACTGCAGGGGTTGCTGGCAGGCCATTGCTTTCAATGGGGCCACCAGCAGCAGCGGCGGCCCCATTGAGAACAAGGCTCTTAAGTTTTTGCTCTTAAATCAGAGCAAAAATTTGGGAGAGAGCCTGCTCTCAAGTCAAAAAGCTTGTAAGCTGAGGCATTGTTAACCAAAGGTATCACTGTACACAGGAAACTACATCCACTTGAAAAGAACACTTGCTGGGGTACAATTTATGTTTGGCTGGCTACACCATATCAAGTTCACATGCCCCATAATATATTTAATTTAGATAGAAATGGAACTTTCAGGATTTATGGTCCTAAACTATGTTAACTTTTCTATTCAAGTGTTGCAATAAGGTCAAACTATCATTTATAAAAGATATTTTAAAACAAATTTTAAACACTATATTTTTCTTCCTTTGTGTAATCAAAGCTGGCTGGCTGGAAAAAGTTAATTCTTTGAAGACTAGAGGCCCTTTTACACGCAACGATTATTGCTCAAAATTTGTTGAAACGATGGCTTTTAAGTAATAATAGTTGAGTGTAAATGCAAGATGATTTTTAGTTCAACATAAAAACCATTCTTCAGACAGAATGCTGGGAGTTAGAGATAACATTGTATTATCTGAGCAGCCCTGGGCTGAAAACAGCCCGCAGGCTATTATCTCCACGGGAGCTAGGGATTACATTGTTTTCTCTTAGCAGCCCTTGGCTGAATAATAGAGCTAATTACAGAGCGTAGACCTCCTGCTGAGTTCTGCAACAGCTCCTAGAGGCACATTTTCACGCAAATGAAGCTGATAAAGTATTAATGGACATCAGTGTCTATTAATACTTTATGTAAAATGATCTCTCAAAACTGTCATTCTCCTTATCTTTTGAATGAATTTTAAGCGATCATCTTTGCGTGTAAATGGAGCTTAAGTCCTCATCACTCTCAGCCTTATGGCCCATTTAGATGGGATGAATGTCGGGCAAATGATGCCTGACACTCGTCCCCGCATGTACTAGCTCACGTGCTTTTGCACAGGAGCGAGTATTGTTGCTTCACAGTGTGCAGCTACAGGAGATTTTTCAGCCTCATAAAATTCTGAACGATGAGCGATGAGTGTAAATAGCAGCCGTTTAGTACTGAACGGCCGCTATGTTAAGTGAATGGAGATGGGCGGGGGAATGCGAGGGGAGAAATCTCCTGCAGCCGCCCTACTGTGAAGCAACAATACTCGCTACTGTGCAAAAGCACGTGAGCAGGTACTTGCGAAGATGACTGTTGGTCATCATTCCGTCTAAATGGGCCTTTACAGATATCACCTTTGCCAGTACCACCAAGTTCATTGAACTTGGAGACATGAAAAGTGGAATGGAGTTAAAAAAAGGAATAGAATTTATAAAGTGCTTTAAACTAGGTGATTAAACACAATCAAGTAGTCTACACCTTGAGCTTAAACAAATGGAAGATTTGTGTTCTCCTTAGCGGGTATACCTGCACTGTTGCATACATGTTACTACAAAATTCTCCTTTTCACTGAACGGCGTGATTGAAGAAAAAAAAAAGTATTATATAGGAGAAAAAGGTCTAAAGTTCAAAAAACCTACTATAGTAAAGAAGAAGAACATCAAGCAGCAAAAGTAAGAATATTCATTTATCCACCTACAGTTTAAACGAGCACGAAATGTCATTAGTTTCCAAAGGTCTTTCTTTTTGCCCATTCATGCCATTTAATAGCTTCCAACTATTTTTAGATCTTAAAGGGGTTGTCTCGTGGCAGCAAGTGGGGTTCAGCACTTCTGTATGGCCATATTAATGCACTTTGTAATATACATCGTGCATTAAATATGAGCCATACAGAAGTTATTCACTTACATGCTCCGTTGCTGGCGTCCCCGTCTCCATGGCTCCGTCTAATTTCGCTATCTTCTTGCTTTTTTAGACGCGCTTGCGCTGTGCGGTCTTCTCCCCTTCTGCTTGGTCCGGGCACGAGCGGCGTTCTGGCCCCGCCCCCTTCTACGCGTCATCGTGTAGCTCCGCCCCGTCACATGTGCCAATTCCAGCCAATCAGGAGGCTGGAATCGGCAATGGACCGCACAGAGCCCACAGTGCACCATGGGAGAAGACCCGCGGTGCATCGTGGGTGAAGATTCCGGCGGCCATCTTAAAGAAGGAAGAAATAGGAAGAAGAAAGAAGTCGCAGAGCGGGGATTCGGGTAAGTAATATATATATATATTTTTTTTTAACACATCCCTTAGGTGTGTCCTGCGCCGAACGGGGGGCCTATGCAAAAAAAAAAAAAACCGTTTCGGCGCGAGACAACCCCTTTAACTCCTATATCCCTAAGTTAAAATAGAAGAGGAGAGAAGCAGACAAAAGAGGGAAGAGGAATCAAGTCAGTAATATGTCTATTCAACATTAGTCAAAGCCAGGGATGAAAGCTGGAAGTGTTTACTGCCATGTGTTGCCACAGCCACCCTGAGAAAATGTTTCAATGCAATGTCTGTAAATGGGATTTCAAGTTCTATATTACCACAAATCAATGCGATGCAAACCGTTAATGCTAGTGAATCTGAATTGTGGTTATCTACTGAAAAGTTGCACTATTCCCCCTCTCCCTGCAATAAAAAGTTGAAAATTGCTTTTATCTAAAGATTGTCTGCTGGATTACTTTCCACCATCCATAACTACTACACTGAGGTACCACACAGCTCTGTAGGAAAGTAAGGACTACTACCCTAATTTTTCTTTGTTTTTGAGGTTATCACCATTTTATTTTCTATTTGTTTTTTCCTGGCAAGGGTCCTTATGCATATACAGGCTGGCATCACGATAGACTAACGTTTATTTTATGTTAACAGTTTTTTGATTTTTTTTTAACCACTCTTGCATGTGACTCACCGACTGTGTCCACGATTTGCCAAGTTGGAGGAAAGAGGCAGAGCCACAGTGACTACCCTATAACTCTTCCCGCTACTTTACCCATATCGCCGGTCCGCGTTTGGTCGTGCTCACTGTACATATTTTTATCTGTATTATAACTTAGTGCGATGATATTCACATAAAAGGACACAACATGCAGTAATCCGGTGATATTTTTGATCCCTTTATAAAATCAGTATCCATTTTGTGATGTATTGACAACACAGAATGTATTTGTATTGGTTTACATTAGAAATCTGGTGTAATGATTGCATTACGATTGAAGCATCAGCTTCTCAACTCTATTCGTAAGATTGATACACAGAGGAATAAGAATCTGAGTTTATAATGTTATTTAGCACATAATATATTCCTTGGAGAGCTGAGGTTTCTTCTGCTCTCCTGTAATTAAAAGCAAATACCCTGAGCTTCACTCCTCTTAGAGATATTAAGCATTGATCATTAAAATCAACCAATTAGATGCTATACAGCCAATTTAAAATGTAAAAGAATTATTTGAAAGATTACAGTGCAAATATAACTTGGAAATCCAGCAAGAACAAGGGTAAATGGCCCTGCTCTAAAATACGTTTTCCAAATAGGATTGTAATTGCAAATGTAAAATTCAACAAACTGAATTTCAGATCTGAAGCTGTAGCTAAGACCTTGTTCACACGAGCGTTGTTTTGCACGTGTGTGTGTGTGCGGACAAATCCGTGTGTCCACGCACATGCCAAAACACGCGTGAACGAAGCTGCGTCCCTATTGCCGTCAATGGCGCCACCGCTGCCGGCAGACCTATTGAAAGCAATAGGATGACGGCACCGCCCGCAGTAATTTTCGGGGAAGGGCCTTAAATATAAGCCCTTCCTTGAAAATCATTCCCAGCTGTAGTAAAAAATAAAAAAACATATATATTTTCCACCACTGCCAGGGCTCAGGCGCATCTAGCTGCTTGGTCTCCGACACTGTAATGAAGTTCTTTCAGCAGGTGAGGATTTAAAATCCCCGCCTTTTGAAAGGGCTGTATCTGATTGGCTGAGCACTCAGCCATTCATTGAATTACGGCTGAGTGCTGCCTGTGAATTCGTTGAATTCAATTTTTCAAATTCAAAAAGGCCATTTCCACCCAAAATTTCCATGTAATATTATATTGAGAATTAGAACAGTCATCAAAGTTTGATAATCATGTTTGTTTTACTCAAAGATAAGAATTTTTCAGTCTTATTGTAGCAGCCATTTTTTGCCACAGGAAGTACAGCCCATATGAGTTGTCACTTGTTTGAATTCTAACCCAAATGCTACAAGAGAACTAACAATAACTAACGACATAAGAATATCCTGTAATGCAAATAGACCAAAATAACTGTGAAAATTCACTCCATCCTTCGCTTTGAAGTACAACCGCCTACGTCAGATTTCAGTGCTGAAGAGCTTATTACACTTATTACAAAGAGAAAATTGCGAACAGCAAACAGAAAATAATTTCTCAATTCCCAAGTAGCTTTGATCCCCCTCCTTCAAACACCACCTCTAGTTCACTCTCTGCATTTCATCCAACAAAGAGGAGCAGTCATCTCCAGAATACTCTGTTCTTAAGACCCTACTACTAGCATTAATGAGCCCACTCCCTCACAACTTGCCCAGTTTCTCTCTCAGGGCTTATTTACACGAGCGTATATCAGCCGGCCGATATACGCTTCCATCTGACCAGTCCCCCGCTTCCCTCCCCCTCACCCGCTCTCTCCTCCCCTCCGAGCGGGTGTGGGTGGGCTGGGGGCAGAGCAAAGGTACCGCCCCTCCCCTTGTCCATAGCCAGCAATGGGAGTAGGCAGAAGAGAGCTGAGCTTAGCTTAGTTTCGCCCCCTGCCATTGCAAATGCTGCAGTGGAGGAGAGAGGCAGGGAGCCGGTGAGGGGGAGGGAATGGGGGGGAACTGCTTTGATGGAAGCGTATATCGGTCGGTCGTGAAAACGCCGGCCGATATACGCTCGTATAAATAAGCCCTCAGGCTGAAATCAGTCACCTAACTACAATAATTACGGCTGGTTTCATACCTGCTTCAGGGGCTCTACTTTCCTGCACCATTTGGGGAACAGAAAAGGGAAATTCTTGTGGTTAAATGGCTCTGTCACAGAGGGAACCGAACAGCGCCGAACAGACCCCATTAACTATAATGAGGTCTGTTCGGTTTTCGTTCAGCTACACGGTTGTTAGATGGAAGACAAAGCAGTATTTTGATCCGTATCTGTGGAGGAACCTCCGACCGGAGGTTCCAGCGCAATTGTGAAACCACCCTAACCTCTTTCTTTTGGTATCTTTCCCTATTTCAAAAAAACAAACAAAAGAACAAAAACAAGCTTGACATGTTCTGTGCTGCTAACTATCTCCAGTCTCTAATCTCCCTTTCATTTCCAAACTCTTGAAATGTCTTGTCTGCTCTTGCCTAATAAACTATCTCTCTGATAACACTCTTTCCAACCCCTTACAATCTGAAATTCATACTCTTGAGTCTACTTTCTACCAATTTTTGTGGATCTCTCTGCAATGTTTGACACCGTAGAGCATCAACTCCTCCTCAGCATGATTCACTCTATTGGCCTTCAGAAAACAGAAAACTGCTCTCTCCTGGCTTTCCTCCTACTTCTCTGACTGCTTGTTCAGTGTAGTCAGTGTGTCCTCTATACTACTTCTCTTCCACTTAAGGTTCCTCGGGGTTCGGCCCTAAATCCTCTCCTCTTTTCCATCTACACAGTCACCGGAAAACTATCAGTAGATTTATGTTTCAGTACCATCTATATGCTGATGACTAACAATTATACAGGGTGATCCCAAGGTATGGAGACACCTGAATAAATGGAAAACAGTGGTTGTTAACGCAATTGTTAGGGCAGTAAATATTTTATCCTGTATCCATTTTGTAAATATGTATCCAATATTTGTATCAGGTATCCATCTTGTGAACATACATGTCAAATCACTGTCATTTTCCTTTAACATGAATTTTGCAGATGTGCACTCAATTCTAAAGGACCTTGATGATTTAATACATTCCGTAAACTAAAGAGAGATAAAAAAGCAGACTCATGGGCCGGTGTCAGAGTGGCCTGTTCTCATTTTCCTAAAGATATTATTGTTATATATTTCTGTACAATTGTTTTGAGAAACCTATTATGCATGGTGAGACTTTGCTTGAGAGAAGTCTCCCTGGTGACTAAGATGTTAATATTATTTAGTTTTATGAACCAATTACATAAATGAATTATAATTATCACAAGTGAGGCATCTTCTAGCCTCACAGCAAATGTTGTTTATATATATGCTGCTGCTTGTTACTGGACTTAAAAAAATGATTTTCCATCACTTGGTCTGCAAATTACTGTCCTGCCCCCTCCCATTGCACAGAACGAGAGGGAAGAATGACAGGTGAGCCTGCATGGGTGGGGGGAAGAACAGAGGGAGGGAGTTTAGCAGCCACGCTGCTAAACTCCCTTCAACCTATAGCCGCTACCATGGGCTCCAATAGAAGCCCGTGCAGCGGCTGGACGTATTCCAGCCAAAACATAGTTCCAGAACTATGTTTTGGCTCCGACGTAAAAACACCCGGCGCTATATTGGCTTGGCCGGACGTTTTTACATCTCACAAATACGCCCATGTGATCTGATGCACTGGAATCCAATGCATCAGATCACAGCCGGCTGTGAAAACGCTGCCCGATATTCGCTCATGTGAAAGAAGCCTGAGGCTGAGATTATCCGATCGCTAGAGACGGAGGGCAGCTGTCATGCATTGATCTGTGTCAAAGAACCCTACAGACAGTATGTTTTTGGGTAAGAAAACATGCAAATGCTGTCTCCAGAAGTGTGTGTAGGGTGAACCTGTCACAAAAGGGCATTTTTGACATTTATAAGTGTTATTTGTCTTGATGCTGTGAATGTACACTCGGAGATTGTATGTGTTAAATATATATACCCCCCACAGCGGCCCAGTAGTAATAGTGACATCCCTTAGTGGCCCCAGTAGTAATAGTTACATCCCACAGCACCCTCTAGTAGTAATAGTGACATCCCACAGCAGCCCCCTGTAGTAATAGTGACATCCCACATTGGCCCAAGCAGTAATAGTGACACCCCACAGCAGCCCCCAGTGTAATAGTGACGCCCCACAGTGGCCCCCAGTATAATAGTGACATTCCACATGGCCCCAATAGTAATAGTGACATCCAACAGCGGCCCCCTGTAGTAACAGTGACATCCCACAGCGGCCCCCAGTGTAATAGTGACATCCGGCAGTGGCCACCAGTATAATAGTGACATTCCACAGCAGCCCCCAGTGTAATGGTGACATCCCACAGCGGCCCCCAGTATAATCGTGACATTCCATAGCGGACCCCAGTAGTAATAGTGACATCGCACAGCGACCCCTGCTGGTATTCACTAACGCGGTGAGCAGCCAACAGCGACGCGTGCCAGCAGGGAGGGCTCTGCGTGCCGCCTCTGGCACGCGTGCCATAGGTTCGCCACCACTGACCTAGTACATATAAAAGGCAACACAACATTTTCTGCAATCTGATAAAGGGTGCTTTTACAGGGGAGGATCTGTCGGGCCATGCCAGCGATAATTGTTCATGTGCCTTGACATAGGAATGATCCTTGCTGACTGCGTGGGGCGGAGAGGGCCAGGGATCGCAGGATCGCTTTATTTGTGCTGTGTAAGAGCACCTAAATCTGTAGGAATAATATCTTGTGTATTTTCTCTTCTGCCTTGATTATTAATCAAAGGTTAATCAGAGTTGTAGGTAGACACATTTTACATACATGTTGCAGCCTGTCAGTGTCAATTTGTTAATGCTGTCATTCTCCAATATGAGAAAAACCCTGCAAACAGTATTTTCTTGGATGAGCTCAAGACTAAGGCCTCCTTCATGTATTTTTCACAGAGAGAATAAAACCCATTGATTTTAATGGGCTCATTCACATGCGTGTAATTTTCTTGCACGTTTCGGTCGCATAAAAAAACCCAAATGCAGCATGCTCTATTTTGCTACGCATTTGCACACCAAAGGTCTCCATAGAAGTCAATGGGGAGTGTGCACATGCTCGCGCAATATGCTAGGAGATTTGTGATGTGCTGGGTAATTCTACTGAAAAAAAGAGCACATCTGGACCTCATAAGACTAATTAGCCATTTCAATTGGTGCATCTTGCTTTTGTGGGTGAAAAAAGTAAAGTGAAATACGCTGATGTGCACCCAAAAAAAGCATTGTCCGTTCTGCAAAAACACTAAGCTCATGCATATGCAAATATACATACGCTTGTGTGAAAGGGGACTAAGTGTTTAAATGATGTAATTGTGAAATTTTATTTGCTACACCTGAAGTTACTGTATTATACAAATTCTTCTGCCATAATATAGCACTCATAGAAGTCTATGGGTTCGCACTGTTTTCTCCATATACATCTAACATCATGGAGAGACATAGAAGTGTTTCTGTCAAATAGTGATGCTCCATCTGATTCCAATTTATGGAGATAATTTTCTATAAAAGCATTTACTTCTCGGGGAAATTATTTCTGTAATATAGGGAAGTAAACAGTGGCACACAAAGTAACTACTGCTCTGTAGCAGACTTCTGGATAAGTTAGGGGCAGAAAAGTGGCAAATTAGGTTTAACACTGATAAATGTAAGGTTCTGCACATGGGCAGGTGAAATACATGTCACCATTACACACTAAATGGGAAACCACTGGGTAACACTGACATGGGAAAGGACTTGTGCCTTTTAGTTAACTGGAGCAACTAGTGTCAGGCGGCTGCTGCCAATCCAAATAGGATCATGATGTGCATCAAAAGAGGTCTAGGGGCGCATGACAAGATCATTCTTCATTACAAGTCAGATCGCGCACGGAATATCAGGACATATCAGAGCTTGAGCTGCTTCAAAGGCGGGCAACTAAAGTAATAAACGAAATGAGCAGCCAACAATACCAAGAGAGGTTAGCAAAATTTGGGTTATTTAGTTTAGAAAAAAGAGTGGCGACCTAAAAACTATGTATAAATATATCAGGAGACAATACAGAGATCTCCCCCATCATCTATTTAAACCCAGGACTGTGACTGTAACAAAAGGGCATCCTCTACACCTAGAGGAAAGAAGGTTTCTACACCGACATCGAAGGGGGTTCTTAACTGTAAGAGCAGTGAGACTATGGAACTCTCTGCCTGAGGACGTGGTGATGGCGAACTCACCATTAATACAAGAGAGGCCTGTATGCCTTTCTTGAGTGATACAATATGACATGTGACAATCACTAATTACATCAGAAGGGTCAGTAATCCAGGGATTAATCCGATTGCCAGATTGGAGTCAGGAAGGAATTTTTCCCCTAGAATGAGGAACGTTAGCTTCTACCTGATTGGACTTTTTTGCCTTCCTCTGGATCTACATTGCAGGATAATAGGCTGAAGTGGATGGACGTACTCATATGTCTTTTTGAGCCTTGCATACTATGATACTGTTACTAATCTATACCTTATTAAGCATTGTGTATATGGCCAACTTACTACTACTTGTGTGGCACCAGGAAAGTGTTCAGGATATTAGTGGTAAGTGTTACTGTTTATTTCGATTCTATAACATGTATATTGGGTGAGGTCTGTAGCTGTGTGTTATTTTAGTGTATGCGGTATGACTAATGCGGTGCTTTGTGTTCATACAAGACATGGATTTACTTATGTAGAGTGAGTGGCTATATCAGCCTTCAGTTGTTTGCAATCCATTTATAATGAACATGTATTAATAAAGAAATAAATCATGTCACAGTGGAATTATTTTCCTTTGTGGATGTGAATAATGACTTGTAATAGTTCTAATTACCTATGTCTTTATGCTAATTGGGTTATTAGGCTGTTTCTGTTTAAATGTGACTTTTAGGCTGGATTCACACGAACGTATATCGGCTCGGTTTTCAAGCCGAGCCGATATACGTCGTCTCTCTCTGCAGGGGGAGGGGGGAGGCTGGAAGAGCCAGGAGCAGTGCTCTGAGCTCCCGCCCCCTCTCTGCCTCCTCTCCGCGCCTCTGCACTATTTGCAATGGGGAGAGGCGGGGCGGGGCTAATTCTCGGGACTTAGCCCCGCCTCCATCCCGCCTCCTTTCAATGCAAATAGTGCATAGAGGTGGAGAGGGGGTGGAGAGGAGGCAGAGAGGGGGCGGGAGCTCAGTTCCTGCTCCTGGCTCTTCCATCCTCCCCCCCCTGCAGAGAGAGAGACAACGTATATCGGCTCGGCGTGAAAACCGAGCCGATATACGTTCGTGTGAATCCAGCCTTATGGTAATATTTTCTTTTTTTAGCATGTACCCACAGGTAAATATCTAAGGGTAGTGAGACAAGAAGTTGAGTCAGTGTCCCTGTGAAATAATAGCCAGTACATCTGAATATCAGAAATGTTGAGTGAACTGAACCAGTAGAACCCTGTTTTGGGTCATACTTTCCTAAAAGTACAGTTCGGCACAAACCCAAATCAAGCTTTTAGCAAAGTTCTACCTGAAACAGGATTCTTCTAGTCTTGAACACTGTCTTAGAGTATTATGCCAGAGTATTATACAGGGTTTGTATGGCTCTTAGGCCTCCCTCACACAGGCGTTTTTGTACAGCGTTTAGCACTGCATTTTCAGCGCTGCGCTAAACGCTGTTCAACGCACCCATTCATTTCAATGGGGCTGCTCACACAAGGCTGAAAACGCAGTGTCTTCAACGCTGCTCTTTGACAGTGTTGCATGTTCTATCTTTGGGCGTTTTCAGCCCTGCGTTACCCATTGAAATGAATGAGCAGCGTTTTTTTAGCACTGCGGAAAACGCGGCAAAACTTGGTGCCGCGTTTTTGGCAGCGTTAACCGCACACCGATTTTTAGGGTGAGGGCTTGCAATATAAGCCCTACCCCAAAAATCAGTCCTAGCTACACTAGATAGAAAAAAAAAGCAATACTCACCTAGCTGCTGCAGTCCGGGTCGCGGCCACTGCTCTCTGCCACTGCTCCAGGGTTCCCCTGCACTGACAAATCTATTGCCATAGGTTAGGTTTGAGAACCCCACCTCCAGCAATAGATTGCTGTGATTGGTTCTCGGCGCTGACTCTATGCCCAATCACAGCACTTCATTGACTGTTTCAGCCAATCAGTCCCTAGTTTAAACACTCCTGCAGCACAGCTTCACCCTCCCCATTGAGATGCAGTCCGTCCCTATGGTAGAGCCTGTAGCCGAGTCAGCCCCTAAGGGCTCCTACCCACTTGCATTTTTTAACGCTGCATTTTTTTCACGCAAATGGCAATGGGACTTTGTAATGTTAAAAAAACGCATTGCAAGTTTGTGCTTTGCGATTTTTGTGCGATGCATATTTAATATTAGAAAGTCCCATTGACATTTGCGTTAAAAAAACACAGTGTTAATGCAGCTTTAAAAAAAATAAGGAGCCCTTATCCTTGAGATGTTTCTACACCTTGATTCGATTCACCTATGGTAAATAATTGTACCAGACAAATCCCTGTCTATTTAAAGTCTCATAGCTCACAAGGCATATCAGAGCCAAAACCAATCCCCGGGAGGAAAAAACTGCCTATAGAATGGCCTTGGTAAGAGAGGTGATCAAGAACCCAATAATCAATCTGACTGAGCTCTATACATTCTGTGTGCAGATGGGAGAAACCTCCAATCTGGGCTTTATAGCAGACTAGCCAGAAAAGAAGCCTCTCCTTAGTTAAAGACACATGAAAGCTCGCCTGGTATTTGCCATAAAGCCTCAGCATGAATGCTGAGGTCATGTGTTGTTAGGACATGTCACCGCTACAGCATGGATGCAGAGGTCATGTGTTGTTAGGACATGTCAGCACTACAGCATGGATGCAGAGGTCATGTGTGGTGTGGACATGTCAGCGCTACAGCATGGATGCAGAGGTCATGTGTTGTGCGGACATGTCAGCACTACAGCATGGATGCAGAGGTCATGTGTTGTGCGGACATGTCAGCGCTACAGCATGGATGCAGAGGTCACGTGTTGTGCGGACATGTCAGCACTACAGCATGGATGCAGAGGTCATGTGTTATGCGGACATGTCAGCGCTACAGCATGAATGCAGAGGTCATGTGTTGTTAGGACATGTCAGCACTACAGCATGGATGCAGAGGTCATGTGTTGTGAGGATATGTCACCGCTACAGCATGGGTGCAGAGGTCATGTATTGTGCGGACATGTCAGCACTACAGCATGGGTGCAGAGGTCATGTGTTGTTAGGACATGTCAGCACTACAGCATGGATGCAGAGGTCATGTGTTGTGAGGACATGTCACCGCTACAGCATGGATGCAGAGGTCATGTGTGGTGTGGACATGTCAGCGCTACAGCATGGATGCAGAGGTCATGTGTGGTGTGGACATGTCAGCGCTACAGCATGGATGCAGAGGTCATGTGTTGTGTGGACATGTTAGCACTACAGCATGGATGCAGAGGTCATGTGTTGTGCAGACATGTCAGCACTACAGCATGGATGCAGAGGTCATGTGTTGTGCGGACATGTCACCGCTACAGCATGGATGCAGAGGTCATGTGGTGTTAGGACATGTCAGCACTACAGCATGGATGTAGAGGTCATGTGTTGTGCGGACATGTCAGCGCTACAGCATGGATGCAGAGGTCATGTGTTGAGCAGACATGTCAGCCCTGGAACAGGAAGAACGAATGAATCTAATCTATCTGGAAGACAAACTGGCCTTGTTGCCCATAGCAACTCATCATAGGGCAGCTGTCCTTTTACTAGAGCAGTTTCAGAAATCAGAGCTGCACTGTGATTGGTTGGTATGGGCAACAAGGCCAAATTTTCTTCCAGACAGTTTTTATAAATGAAGGCCAGAGAAGGGTGGGAGCATTGCCATCAGGGGGCAGGAGAGCGGTGGAGGACCCTGGTAGTGTCGGCATCAAGGGGCAGGAGGGCAGTGCAGAGCCCCGGTAGCATCGGCATTGGAGGGCAGGAGAGTGGTGAAGGACCCTGATAGCACTGGCATCAGTGGGCAAGAGAGCGATATTCCCTGCAGCCTTGGCCTACAGGAACGCATTACACTGAATTTGTACCTGCAGTGTCATGCGGATCTGATCTTGTAATGGTGAAAATTCTGCACTGTTGCATTTTTTAGGTTTCTGACAGAAATCGTATTACAGACCCCTCTTCAAGTAGCAACAAACGTAGCTGACATATTGCATTATGGAGGCATAACCCTGGTCTAAATATGGGAAGCTTCATCAGAATTTAGGGCTTATTCAGACAGGTGTATATCTGTCGGGATTTCACACCCGGACGATATACGCTGCCTCTCTCTGCAAGGGGTGGAGGCGGACCTGGCCGGGAGCATTGCGCTGAAGTCCCGCCCTCTGCAAACAGTGGTGACACCGGAGAGGGGGCGGGAACTCAGTGCACTAGCTCTTGGCCAGGCCCGCCTCCTCCCCTTGCAGACAGGTATAGCGTATATCATCCGGTTGTGAAAACCCAGCTCATACAAGCCTGTCTGAATAAGCCCTAATAGCCAAATATTGGAGAAAGGGTCAAAGTCCGGTTTAACGCATTATGTGCTGGTTGCATTAATTTGGTTGCTTAATTAGCACCAAATTCCAATTGCAGTCAAACACTGGTGACTGGGGATTACCACTCACAGCGGGAAAAATCTGCGGTAGATTGGAGTCTCGCTGCAGATTTTCACCTTCCAGCAAGCTCTGTATGTTGTGGATATTTCAAGGCAGATTTTATTCATTTTAATACGAGTGAAATCGGCACCAAAATCCTCCCTAAAATCATGTGCAGAATCTGTTGTGGATTATTCTGCAGAATTCCAGTGTGGATTCACGCAATATGTGTGAAATGAGCCTAAAATGTGTATAGAAGATCCCTGGTTTGAGAGGCCTGCGGCCGGTCCTGTCCGCCTGTGAAGGTGTGAGTATGTGCGGTCGAGTGAGGTCACAGGGGTTTCTATAGAATTCTTGTGAGGTCACAGCGGTCTGCAGTTCTAGAAGCAGATAGAACCCGTCCACACAGGCAGTTCCTGCAGCACTGGCACTACAACAGTCACCGAAGCTCTGCTGCCTCTGCTACACCCCATAACTTCTCCTCGCCGTTAGCTGCGTACATCATCCCTGTCCGAGAGGAGTTTCTGGACGCTCTAGGTGGACGTTACATTGATATAACCGTTGCTCCTCGCTGTTAGTCGTGTATGCGCATCCCTGTCTGAGAGGAACTTCTGGACGCTCTAGGTGGGCGTTACGTGGATATAACCACTGTTCCTCGCCGTTAGTCGTGTATCCGCATCCCTGTCCGAGAGGAGCTTCTGGACACTGTAGGTGGACGTTATGTGGCTATAACCGCTGCTGGCTGTTAGCTGCGTACATCATCCCTGTCCGAAAGGAGCTTCTGGATGCTCTGGGTGGACGTTACGTGGATATAACCGCTGCTACTCACCATTAGTCGTGTATCCGCATCCCTGTCCGGAGGAGCTTCTGGCCGCTTACAGATAAGTGTCACATCTCTCTAGACTAATTGTGTTTTCATGTCTCCATACTGAGCCGGTGATTGTTAGATATTAGGGGAAACCCTTTTATGTGAGGAGATCACATTCTAAGCCGCTCAATAAAGAACATCTAATAGCCAAGTAATTCCTTAAGGCCTCATGTCCACGGGGAAAATAAGAATTAAAATCCGCAGCGGATTTTAACTCTTCTCCCGCGCGCGGATCCGCACCCCATAGGGATGCATTGACCACCCGCGGGTAGATAAATACCCGCGGATCGTCAATAAAAGTGATTTAAAAAAAAATGGAACATGAAAAAATCTGGACCATGCTCCATTTTCATGCGGGTCTCTCGCGGGGACGGCTCCCGCGGGCTTCTATTGAAGCCTATGGAAGCCGTCCGGATCCGCGGGAGACCTAAAATAGGAATTTAAAAGCATTTACTCACCCACAGCAGGCCGGGAAGGTCTTCTCTTCCTCACGGCCGCATCTCCCTTGCTTCGGCTCGGCGGATGTGCCCGGCACGTCGACGACGTGCCGCCGGCGTGACGAATTCATCCGCCGGCCGAAGAAAGAAGATCCGGCCGCGACGCAGAGAAGAAACGGAGCGGATGGGAGGTGAGTTTATTCTCATTTATTCTTATTTTCAGCGCTCATGTCCGCGGGGCAGGAGGGACCCGCTGCAGATTCTACATGGAGAATCCGGAGCGGGCCCGATTTTCCCCGTGGACATGAGGCCTTATACTGCAGACGCATTTTTTCGTGTCTTTTTAGTTGTGCTTTGCTGCTAAACTGCAGTGAAAATAATTTCAATTTTATTAACCCCTTAATGACCACTTTTTTAGGGATTTTACGCATATGGTGATTTTACTGCCCTTTCTTTGTTTGCTTTCTTTAGTTGCCCAAAGTATTTTTGCTGCATTTTTTTCCATGGCATATAGGGCTATTTGTCTTAATATCTTTTTTTCTGTGTTTTTTTTTTAGTTTTTATTGGGAGTAATAAGCTAAACAAAGTTGTTTTTTTTTATAATAGTTGTTGATTTGTAAAATAAGTATATTTACACTAAAATAAAGTAGGGGAATGGGTTTCTCATTTGGTTTTGGCCATATAGATTTATAATCTTATAATTTATAATATAATTTGTATAGTTTTAGATTATAGCGTGCAAACAGCAACGATTTTGGCTGGCGTTGGGGGTTATTTAGATGGGCGTATATCGGTCGGGTTTTCATGCCCAGCTGATATACGCTGCCCCTCTCTGCAAAGGGGAGGAGGCAGGAGGGGCTGGGAGCTAGTGCATTGCGCTCCCTTCCTCCTCTCCGCCCTTCACTACTATTTGCAATGGGATAGGGTAGGAGCGGAATTTAGCTCCACTCTGCTCAATGCACTAGCTCCCATCCCCTCCCTTCTCCTCCCCTTGCAAAGAGGGGCAGCGTATATCGGCTGGGCGTTAAAACCCGATCAATATACCCCTATCTAAATAACCCCGTCATTATACCTGCACAGGGAGGCTCTCCTCTCGAGGACCTCCTCAAACTATTTTGTTGATGTTGGATATAGTTCTATATAAGGAAGATTCGATACTCATATAGTGAAAGTTATATGAACAAACATTATTTTTCTATTTTTATTGATGTGACTATGTGTAAGAAGCTGTTCTTATTGATTGATTGTACTATCAAATAAAAAGCGTTTGAACCATAAATAACCCCGTCAAATGAAACGTTTGTGGGCCCATTCAGACAGCATGGACCCCGGCGCATATTTGCCAAGGTTACCATACCGTCGCTCTTTCCCCTCCCTCCCCCTCGCAGTGCGATTGCCTGCGTGTGGCAAAAAAGTAAAAAATAAATCGTGCCCGCAGTGCGATTGGCTGTGTGGCAAAAAAAGGTGCCCGCAGTGCGATTGGCTGTGTGTGGCAGAAAGCAAAAAAAAAAAAAAAAAAAAAAAGATGCCCACAGTGCAATTGGCTGTGTGTGGCAAAAAAAAGAAATGGTACCTGAAGTGCGATTGGCTTTGTGTGGCAAAAAACAAAAAAAAGATGCCCGCAGTGCGATTGGCTGTGTGTGCCAAAAAGCAATTAAAAACAAAAAGATGCCCGCAGTGCGACTGGCTGTGTGTGGCAAAAAAAAATGGTGCCCGCAGTGCGATTGGCTGTGTGTGCCAAAAAGCAATAAAAAACAAAAAGATGCCCGCAGTGCGACTGGCTGTGTGTGGCAAAAAAAAATGGTGCCCGCAGTGCGATTGGCTGTGTGTGGCAAAAAGCAATTAAAAAAAAAAATGCCCGCAGTGCGATTGGCTGTGTGTGGCAAAAAAAAAAAAAGGGTTATTGGAGTGCGATTGGCTTTGTGTGGCGAAAAGAAAAAAAATAAAAAAGATGCCCGCAGTGCGATTGGCTGTGTGTGCCAAAAAAAAAAAAAATGGTACCTGGAGTGCGGTTGGCTTTGTGTGGCAAAAAACAAACAAAAAAAATGCCCGCAGTGCGATTGGCTGTGTGGCAAAAAAAAGGTGCCCGCAGTGCGATTGGCTGTGTGTGGCAAAAAAAAGGGTGTCTGGAGTGTGATTGACTGTTTGGCAGAAAGCAAAAAAAAAAAAAAAAAAAAAAAAAAGGAGAAGATGCCTGCAGTGCGATTGGCTGTGTGTGGCAAAAAAAAGGGTGTCTGGAGCACGATGGGCTGTGTGTGGCAAAAAAAAATTAAATAAAAAAAGGTGCCTGGAGTGCAATTGCCAGTTTGTGGTGAAAAACAAAACAAAAAAAAAAATGGCTGCAGTGCAATTGGTCTTGTGTGGCGAAAAAAAAAAAAACCTGCCTTTTTTTTTTTTTTTCTCACCACACAGCCAATCGCAATCCGGGCACTTCCAACAATACAGATTTGTGCCTTGAGTTGTGGGAAGAAACACCTCATGAGGGTTTCTCCAATTGCCACCAGGAAAAAAAACAACAAACTGTGAGTGAATGAATATCTAGTAGAGATGAGCGAGCGTACTCGGAATGCACTACTCGCTCGAGTAATGTGCTTTATCCGAGTATCGCTGTGCTCGGGTCTGAAGATTCGGGTGCCGCTGCGGCTGACAGGTGAGTCGCAGGGGGGAGCAGGGGAGAGCGGGCGGGAGAGAAAGATCTCCCCTCCGTTCCTCCCCGCTCTCCCCTGCAGCTCCCCGCTCCGTGCCGGCACCCGAATCTTCAGGGACGAGCGGGGAGATACTCGGATAAAGCAAATTACTCGAGCGAGTAGTGCTTTTCCGAGTACGCTCGCTCATCTCTAATATCTATCTATCTCATATCTATCTATCTCTCTCTCTATCTATCCATCTCATATCTATCCCATCCCATCTATCAATAAATAAATAAATAAAATAAATGCAGACAGTCCAGACCGGGGCCATAAAAAGTGAGACAAACCTGAGGTAAAAACTATAGGTGGTGTGCTAAGTCATAGCATTGATCAGTGTCGGGAGATGCCCAGACTACTTGTGGAGGAGAGAAAGGACAGAAATGGAGTCAGAAAGTGTAAAAGGATGCTTAGACAAGGAGGCCTGCAGTCAGATGCTCTTTTGGATGTGGGGAAATGGAGAAAATTTACCTGTGAACATGGGGTAGTTGAGTGATAATGGCTAACAAGTGGAAAAAGATATCAGAGGAAGTGACAAGATGGGATTTTAAGGAGTATGAAGGCTTTACATGGCCAACTAGTCGGGAAATGATTAAAAACAAAACCCCACAAATATCACTGCTGTGTGAAGTGACCGATGTAAGGTAACCACGTTCCTCTTTAATCCAAACGTCCCACTTCCGTCTCCAAGATTTTTCCCAAGTTTCAGCAGCTGCAATGTGCTACCCCAGATAAAATCAGCTTAATTCCCAATGCCCATAGTATTAACCCTTTCCAATTCAATTTGTATCCTGGTTTTCCTAGGGGGCTTACTCTCTTTCTGCTGTTATACAATGGCGCTATCTGCTGGCTAAAGCCAGTACTATATGAGGTGACACGTTGGATAGGCTCCGACAGCAGAGAGGCTGGCAATATACAGTAAGAGAACCCCGACGAATGTCTTCCAACATCGGAGCTGTACAGGCTTAAATCATAATGTCTTCAGAGGTCAGACAGTGGATTGGAAAGCGTTAAGCATGCCCTAAAAACATTTTTAGGGAAACCTGCCAAATTGCCTAATTTAACTAATTTACCCAGCTGCTATCCACCCCCCTTTGGAAACCTGACCCAATTCATCACATTATACACAGATATTAAGTGTAGGGCAGGGGTCCCCAACTCCAGTCCTCAGGGACCACCAACAGGTCCTGTTTTCAGGATATCCTATAGTAAGAACACCGACAATAATTACATCATCTGTGCAACACTGAGGAAATCCTGAAAACATGACCTGTTGGCGGTCGGTCCCTGAGCACTGGAGTTGGGGGAACACTAGTGTAGGGGATAAAATCAGATGTCATCTAATGAGTGGTTCATACAGCTTTACATAAAGGAACCCTCCCCTTATTTAAAACATGGCAGGACTATTGTTGAGTACTGCTACCTTGTGTCACCCCTATTTCCGCAGTTTGCAAGCTCTTGAAAACCAGGCCCTTATGTATTAAATGGCACCAAGTGCACAGGTTAGGGAGCTAGAGTATGCTGACCAAACAGTTCTGTACTTTCAAGATGTCCCAACTCCAAGATATCATGTTTCTTTGTACACTGAATCAATTTAATTAATTCTTCACTATTCTTAATTTATAGTAAGGCCTGTGGCAAACTTTCAGGTTGGACTTGCTTGCGTTTGACATGTATACAGAATAGGCCCTCAAATTACAATGGCCTCAGGTTACAAAATTTGCAACATATGGCCATTCTTAGGAGATAGTAACTTGAAACCAACATACCATATGACAGGCCCTTTTGATCGCTACACATGCGATTGGCTGAATCTTCCACCCAATTATGGACATTTCACTGGCAAAACCCTTGTATTACTGCATGCACTTATAGAATTGTGCCTTGCTACGGTATAGCACAGTACTACATGTTCTGCGCTGCCCTATACCCATGTCCTTTGGATACAAGACGAGAGCTGCTTTTTTATTTTCCACAGACTGTCTGACCATATCCCTTTTTCTAGTAATTCTGTATAAAGCCTAGCTCCCACCTGCATGCAGAAGAAGACACTATGTAGGAGATACATTTTCAGCAGTAGCCAACATGTGTCAATGTGGGACCTGAGAAGGTACTGAGTGAACAATCGCTCAGCAGTTGCTTTGTTTCAGCTCACAGAAACAAAGCGATTAGTAAACAAGTTCTCATTCAGCATAAACAGACATTCATTCATCTTTGAAGGACTGCCTGTTCACGATGAATGTAGTCGGGCAGCCAGCAGAGATCAATGACGCACTCGGCCTCCATTAACAGCCATCGCTCGTGTGACAGTCTTGGGATAACCAATGTAAAAATTGATGAGGAACCAATTGGGTCTGGTTCTGTTTGGTGAGCTCTTGCGCCTTGACAACGTGCACCTCCCACCGTGGTGTTTTGCCTGAGGAGTGCTGCTGTGATACATTTATTTAGTCTTGGGATAACCGTCAGGTGCTTATGGCCCAACCGTTGTCCCATGTAGACCCATCCCAAGTCAAGGCACAGAGAAGTTTTTCTTTATAACAGTGGACAAACGATTATGAAGTACAAGTTACTTAACATCCAGGGAGGAAACAATGGCATCAGGTCATTGCCACACTTGCACTGAGGCAAATGAGCTAGGAAGGCAACTAAAACCGAAGGAGACAAAATTTGTAACAAACTTTTATTCAGGATTATGGAAAAAAAATACATGTTACATTTTTTGTTTGTTTACAAAAAAAAAAAACTATAAAAAAACTATAAAAAAAAACTATAAAAAGTTTGCACTATGCGCTACATGGATTAGAAAACATCAGGTTTTCAAGATTTACAATTTAAATGCAGTAAAATAAAAGCAAGATATAGAAAATGAGGACTTCTAAAACATTTAAAACATTAGTCTCAAGCATAAACTTTGTCTTACATAAATGTTACATAAATCCAACTTGGAGAGGCCGTAACTTGTATACATTTAGTGATATAACTCATACAGCTCCCTTTATTTCCAGACACAACAGAAAAATTCCCCATTTTGGGGCAGATCTTAAGAAGATTTTTCCCCTTTGTACTACGAAGGGATAAATACTTTACAACATAATACTGAAACTATCCTTGGGTTCCTTATGTCCAGGTCTTATGCATGCACATATGGCAGGTGTGCTTGTTGTAGTGGAGGGGGCATACAACATGCTTAGTATAGCACGATACAAAAAATGTGTTAAAATTCCCAGCCATTACCCCCATTGTCCTTCATGGACTACAAGGCCCGGTTTGTACAGTGCTGTTTTGAAGACATTTTTTTCTAGCCAAAACTAGGACTGAATCCGATAATGTGTATTGCGAGACGCCCAAATCTCGCAGAATATGAACCCAATTTTTGAGAACGGAGTCGTACACACAAGGGATTTCTTTCCCCGCATCTCACTGTGATGCGGGAAAGAAATTGAGGCATGTCCTATCTTATTTTCAATGGGGCTGGTGGCAGCATTGTACCGAGTGCTAGGTGCACGGGATACGGTGCGAAGTTTCGCCACCTAAAAAAAAAAAAAAAAATTGAACCAACTAGTACAGCCGTTAGAACATCTCCTACATTTGGAAGAAAAAGAGAAGAACAAAAAAGTAAGAAATTGTACATCTTGGACCACCCCTTTAAGATTTCTATTTTTTGCATCCTCCCATTAGCCTCCATTACCGGTTAATACTGCATCAAGTCTACACTGTGGAAACGTAAGTTATAAAGGCTGTATACCGATATCAGGAAAAGCAGAGGCCTTGCTGCTGATAACATCAGGGTAGCCATTATAGACTAGAACGTCAAGCTATATTATGGTCACCAAGTAGAACCATCTCTAAACATATGGTTTTAAACTGCTCTAAGCTGGAATTACATTTTAAAGGAGTTTTCCACAACAATCATTTATGGCTTATATATTATAGAAAAGTCTGAGTAGTGGGGGTCCCACCACTGAAGCCTTTACTGTTCTCCCCATTCCAATTGAAAAAGCGGCCACATACGGAAACAGCCATTTCTTTGTACCTGCATTAATAGGAATAGGACCCAGGTGTCGTATGGTTCACTTGCCAACTGTACCACACAACACCTCTCCATGTTCAACTTCAGATTAGTTAAGAGACTAGAAGTCCGGGTACACGTTAAACGAGAGTGATCACACACACATGGCCAATTTTGCAGTGGGTATGAGAAATAGGCATCCCATTTAGGAATGCATGGGGTACCAACAGTAAGGCCCTTTCATAATACTTATTGCATATCCAGTGAATATATCACAGATGAGTCTTGCAATAACTCCTTCTACTGATAAAAAAAAAACAAAAAAACAAAAAAAAAAAAACCTTAAAATTTTTTTAAAAAGCTACAAACTTTCGTCAACACTTGAAAAGATTAATAAAGCCTAAGTTCTGTCCCTAAAGCTCCTACGCAAAAAAAGGGAAAGACTTTTTCAGGCTCTTGAAAATTAAACGTGAAAAGATGCTCCAGGGTCAGAGAATTGTAAAAGGAAAGAAAGCCTTCATCGCAGTTCAAGAAGACGCCAACTCTTTCAGGTTGGCCCTTAGGATTTAAGAGGGTATCAGGGTTGGTGAAAGCATAGTACCTATCTGTAAACATGCCAAGTAAACCAATTGCCCATATTCCATTTGCTGGTTTAATTCTAAACACATCTTTCCTGCATACCGACTGTTTAGCAATGCCGATGGTCCAGTATATGCCCCCTCCTACATCCACTTCCCAATAATGTTTCCCTACTCGGAATCCGGTAGTTGCCAAAACACATGGTTTTGCGTCAAACCTCTCTGGACAGGAAGTCAAATTCCGAGGCTCTTCGTGATATTTCACACATTTTCTATCAAAGGTTACAAAGAGATTTGGATTTGCAGTTTTCAAATCCAGGAATAAGAGGACTGAAACAGAAAAAATATAAAGAGAATTGTGTTAATTTTTAAATGTATCTATTTAGGGTTAGTTAGAACAAAATGCATTAGATAAGTTATACAGACCATGGAATGACATAAAATAGTCCAGGGATCTGTTTCCAGTGCGTCTGTGTATTCCAGGTTTAGTGTGAGAAACTTCGAGGGAATGTCTAGAAAAAAAAATATATATATATATTATATCCATGTTAAGTGGTCTAAAACAAGAAAAAAGTCCCCACCTTCATATTTCAGATTTTGTTCAAAATGTCAGTATTACACTCAGAGAAGATAGGTTACCAGCAGCATCACTTCATTCCAAGCTTGCCGCAGGACTTGTATGATGCAACAGCCATTCAGGAAACCGTACACTTTCCAGACATAGGATCCAATAACACGTAGAAATGGCAGCATCCAGGTTGTCAATATAAAAACGTCTTTTATTTCCCCATGACACGAAACCGACAGCAACGTTTCAAGGTTGAAACGTTGCTGTCGGTTTCGTGTCATGGGGAAATAAAAGAGGTTTTTATATTGACAACGTGGATGCTGCCATTTCTACGTGTTACAGTATTACACTCAGGAACCATTAGCTGTAAAAACCTAAGACTATGGGAAATTTCTTTTGATACAATGGGCGTGTAATAATAATTTTGAACAAAATCTGAGGTATGATGGTGGGGAGAATTAGACCACTTCACATGGAATGACTATTTGTTACATACACATATTAAACAATAGAAAAGTCTGAAAAATATGTACTCATTGAACCAAGTATCTACAGAATATGAAATAAGAATAAACTATGCCTGTTACTCAAAAGAAAAAGTACCACAGCATTTTTTGCAGCCCTGAAGTGAGCAGGCGCACAAGCAACAGCAGAAAGAAGGCGCAATAAGATGAAATATTACAAGTTTCCATTAAAATAATTACTACATTTTTTGAAACCTAGCCGTGTAGAAGTCATCCATATACGCTGGTCCCAAGCTCGGATAAATGGGGAGGAGGGTTAGGGAAAGATCTGGCGACCTACCTTGTAAAAACTTTGCCATGGAAACCCTATGAAAGAGCTCTCAAATGATTTAGATATGGCATCTGATGGCTGGCTCCCACACATTAAACGATTCTCTAAATGCTACCAGGGAAGAGCAAGGTCTGAGTATAAGTAGTCGGGCTTTTCCTCATGACGCAACTGGGGGAAAGCCCTGGGGGAAGCCCAGCTGCTGAAGCACCTCATGATGAATGGAAAGGACTGCGCTGTACTAAGGCTCACATACTACGGTAGCAACATGGAATGTGCGTGGCATGAATCTAGGGAAATTGTACATTGTGAAACATGAAATGACAAGACTTAACATTGATATTCTAGGAATTAGCGAATTGCACTGGACAGGTAATGGATATTTTCAGTCTGACGGCTCCACATTGCACTATGCCGGACATGAGGAAATCAAGAGGAATAGAGTAGCCTTTATTACAAACAAGCAGATCTCAAAGCCAGTAGAAAGTTTTAGAGCAATCAGTGACCTAACATTGCTATCCGGTTACGTGGTAAACCAGTGAACATCTCAATCTTACTGGTCTATTCCCAAATGAAGGACATCATTAACATTATGGGTGACTTCAATTCCAAAGTCGCCAGCCAGCCAAAAGCAACCATTACAGGAAGATTCGGGCTTTGTGAAAGAAATGAAGCCGGTGATCGTTTGGTATAGTTCTGCCAAGAAAATCGGCTCAGGTTAACAAACACATGGTTTATGCAACCCAAACACTGACTGTACAGGTGGATATCTCCCAATGGCCTCCATCAAAATCAGATGGATTATATCCTGTGTAATCATCATTGGCGAAGTTCAGTCATTGCAATAAAAGCCTTTCCTGGCGCCGCACTGATCATGAACTTCTTGCAGCCAAGATCAAGATTAAATTCCGTAGCATTAAGAAAAATTCTCCATTGAGAAAATTCAATAATTCTAAAATCCCCCAATCATACAGTATTGAGGTAGCACACCGATTCAAACTGCTTGACACATCAGAAAAGCATCCAGAGGAACTATGGCACAATGTACAGTCCATGGTTGTGGAAACAGCCAGTAAGCATCTCACCTATAAGCAGGAAAAACTACGCTATTGGTTGTCCGAGCAAACCTTCAGAATAACCGATAAAAGAAGAGCAGCAAAGGTGGCCGGCAACAAAGACGAACTTCGGCAACTAAATGCCTATTTTCAGCGAGCAGCAAGGAAAGATGAGGAAATGGACTGGAATAAGCATTGCAAACAACTCGAAGCAGAAGCCATGAAATGCCATACGCAAGCTCTATTCTAACAGGTAAAGATGACCCCAAAATCCTTTCTTGGCATGCAACTAAGGCAAAAATGGTAAGGAACTGAATGACCATCAAGGATAGCTGGAGGGAATACTCAGATGAACTATATGCCTGCTACCACATACCTTGACAATTGCATGAGGTAGAGCTTGTGGAATTGGAGCCTTCTATTATGGAGTCAGAAGTAGGTATGGCAATAACTAGCCAAAAATAAAGCACCAGGCATAGATAACATACTAGCCGAGCTATTGCTGCCAGTACCAGTGAAAACCATCACAGAGCTGAGCCAGGTAATATAGGCATCCACACAATGGCTAAAGGACTGGAAAAGATCTGTCTTTATCCCTCTACCAAAGAAAGGCAACTCCCAGAATTGCTCCAACTACCAAACAATAGCCCTCATTCTGCATGCAAGCAAGATCCTTCTCAAAATTATACAGCAAAGACTGAGATCAGTAGTCGAAGTGGCACTCCCTGATGAGCAGGCAGGATTCCAGCGAGGATGCGGCACCCGCGACCATATTTGAAACCTGTGATGGACCATGGAAAGCTGGAGAATACTAAAAGAATATCTACTTGTGTAGAATATCTACAATGTGCTTCATTGACTACATCAAGGCCTTTGACTGTCGACGGCCGTACAAGATTTGAGCCTATCGGCACATCTAGTCAAGCTGATAAAATCACTTTATACCAATCAAGAAGCCACTGTGAGAACACAGTATGGGTATACAGATTGGTTTGGGATCGACAAAGGCGTCTGACAGGGCTGCATCCTCTCACCCTTCTTGTTTAACCTATATGCGGAAGGGATCATGTGGAAAATAGACGAATTGGAAAATCGGGGTGAAAATAGGTGAAAAAAAAACATCAACAATCTCCGTTATGCGGATGACACAACTCTGCTTGCAGAAACAGAAGCAGATCTGAAGCAGCTGATATGCAAGATTAAAACTGAAAGTGAAAATATGGGCCTCTACCTGAATTTAAAGAAGACTAAAATTATGACAACTGCAAAATATGGCCAAATTCAAATAAAAATTGACAATGAGGTCATAGAGTGTGTGCGAGACTTCATTTACCTTGGCTCAAAAATTGACCAGGCTGGAGAATCTATGCCAGAGATAAAAGGTAGGATAGCATTGGGGCGAAGCACGATGCTAAACATAGACAAAATCTGGAAAAGTAGGGATATCGGCATCGCAACTAAACGGAGGATGGTGCAAACCACCGCATTCCCCATAGTCATGTATGGATGTGAAAGCTGGACTGCGAAAAAAGCTGATAGGAGGATTGACGCGTTTGAGCTGTGGTGCTGGCGAAAGCTGCTGCGTATGCCCTGGACGGCGAGAGTAACAAACAGAGAAGTCCTGAGCCGTATAAGACCCGATATATCACTGGAGGGGGAAGAGGGCCAGACTCATGTATGTTGACCATGTAAGGTGAGCAGAGTCGCTAGAAAAATCTATAATGCTTGGGCAGATCAGCAGCAAAACGAGACCCGGCTGGCAAAGAACATGATGGCTGATACTGTCAGAGCTGATACTGGCATGGATATCACACAACTGAAAGAAGCAGTGCAAGACCGAAAAACATGGAGGGAGCTTTTAGGGTCACAGAGGGTCATGAACAACTTAATGGCTAACAACAACATTTTTTGAGCTTTAATTTTATTAGTTCTACCAAGTCAGTTCACAGTGTAATCCATCAATTGATTATATAATACATTGGCATACGCAGGCACATGCTTTGCTATACTGTTTGCAATGAACCAACAAGCAGTTTATTAGGCTTTGCCTTTGATGCAGCCCAATAGACATATAGTCATGGCAGGGTTGGGCCCACATTAGATCACTAGTTGTATTGTAACCCAATGGAGCCCCACAATTGTATTGCAGGGCAATGATGGGGTGATAGAGGGAACTTGGATCCTGGCTGATGCAGGCTGGGCTGTATATTACACTGCTGACAGCGCTAGAATAGCTTGTGCCATCCATGTATGCACTGCCAAAAAGATGTTTTGGTTAGGTCCACTGGTGGCAAGACAACACACGACAGAATTATATGATTTTTTTATCAAAACTTCCAGTTATTCGGATAATGCAATGACCTCCCTAGAGCACAATATCATCTGCAGCTGCCAACAGAGGAGGGGACACTTCATGATGTTATCATTTTAGTTTAACATTTTGCAATTCCCAGTTATTTTTTTTCATAAATTTTATGAAGAAATTTATACTTAGGCATCATCTTCACTGCCTTCAAGAATAAGCCTCTCAATTAAAGAGGGTCTATCAGCTCTCCTGACATGTCAGTCTTACTAAATAATTGTATTCCCCATAATATTACTATTCTGGAACATCTTTTGTTAGACTTCTGCGTTATACTGCTCCCGTTATTCCCCTGGAAATTTATGAATAAATTGATAACCGGGCGTTGTCAGATTGGGGGCGTGTCCCTACACTCTGACCGACCAATCAGTGCTCACAATCTCAGACTATGTAGGAGCACTCCCCCCCCCCCCCCCCCTTTTACATAGCACCATTAACCCTTTCCAATCCGATTAGTATCCTGGCTTTCCTACGGGGCTTACTCTGTTTCTGCTGTTACACAATGGCGCTATATGCTGGCTGAAGCCAGTACTGCATGAGGTGACACGTTGGATAGGCTCCGAGAGCAGAAAGGCTGGCAATATACAGTAAGAGAACCCCGACGGGCGTCTTCCACCAGAGCTCTACAGCCTTAAATCATAATGTCTTTAGACGTCAGACAGTGGATTGGAAAGGGTTAAACACCTTAGTGGGCCCAGTGCAAAGGTGTCTTGAAGGGCCCCCCCCCCCCCTCTTAATTTTTCGGCGCCCCAAAGTCTAAAAAGGTATACTCACCTGACCCTATATGCTGTAGCATTCACCAGTTTCTGTGCTCTCCTGTTGTGACCCGACTCGGAGGCTACATTCACACGGGCCAGAGTGATATCGCCCTTGCCAACATGCATTTTTCACGCCGATGTGAGGTGTTTTTCACTCAAAAACATCTTGCGTCACTCCTCTAAAATAGTGATCTTCAGGCAAGTGTTTCATGCATGTCAAAGAATCGCAAGTGTTTCCCATTGATTTCGATGGGAAACATCACACTCGTATGCGCATCACATTGAAGATAATGAGATATGTACTTTCAATCATGTGTGATCATACACGTTGCTGCTACTATGCACTACAAAAGGATCTGAAGGATCAGAATTTTAGTTAAGTTTGGAAAGGTTGAGGAGATAACAAAAACAACGTACCCGTTAACCAAAGCTTTCTGGTCCTGTATTGGACAAAGAAAGAAGAGGGGGGAAAAAAAAGTTTTAAAATTATTCAAAAGTTCTCATTCCAGATTCATACAACTGACTGACCAAAATAAGTACCTCTACCTCCCACATACCTTCCCTTACCACAAAACAGGCAGGGTTGCACCCCCCTTTTATATTTAAAAGATGTAAAATAACTTCTAGAAAATAATATATTCTTTTACCTGCACCAAAGCAAGTGTTCTGATGCAAAGTTTATGCAAACATACAATTAAAAAGGAGTTTTACCACTTCTAAAGATTAAAGATCTATCCTCAGGATGGGTCATCAATAGCTGACAAAAGGGAGTCCGCTGCCCGGTGAGGACAGGTCCAATCCCAATAACTTCAATGGGACTCAACCTGCAGTACCACACTACGCCACTACACAAAATACGGATCTGTCTGCTTCCAACAACAAAGCAGTTTTGTACATTAGAGCTCTCAGATGGCGGACCCCCACTGATCAGCTATTGCTGACCCAGACTTCAATCTTATGCCTGGTTTATATACAACGATTATCGCTCAAAAGACCTCTTGTTGTGTGCATTTAGCAAGGTGATCGCTCAAGTTTTAAGTGATCACTCTGCGCTCAGAGCGGGGTATGCAGAAGACAAGCGGACCCGCTTGTCTTCTGCATCCAGCTGTTCTGTGCTCGGAGCGCTCAGCTGGTATACAAATGAGCGCTCAGAACAGGGTGTGCAGAACACAGCTGGACCGCTGTGTTCTCCATACCCCGGCTGTTCACGGAGCAGGATACAGCTGAAACAATAGTATCAACTGTATCCCGCTGTGAACTCCTGATAAGGCTGATTGTTCTTTTTCAGCATGCTGAAAGACAACGAACAACGATTTGTTGAAAACTGCACGATGTCAGTGCAGTTAGACAACGATTCTCGTCCAAAAGACGTCTGAGCGATTTTTGAGCAAGAATAGTCTGGTCTAAATGGGCCTTTAGAAGTGGGACAACCCCTTAAACCTGATAAGGATGCAGCATATGTTTAGGACTTCATTTCTTTTTTATCGTCAAAAGCCTTTTATATAGACCTAGTCAAACGAGGGCTTATTTTCATGGGGTGAGCTATATTTTTAAATGGCACGACATATGTCCTAAACCACTTATTTTTTGTTCTACACGGGAAGACAGAAATTCTCCAACGGTTTTATTCAGGGTGCGTTTTTATGGTAATCATAGTGTTATATTAGCATTATTTCTATGGGTTTTGATTACAGCAATACCACTTTTTTAATACTACATTTCCACAATTTATATGAATGTAAAGACCCACTGTGTTATCCCACCTGAGAAGTCTGGCTTTTTGAAACAGGAACATTTTTTTCAAGTTCGCCAATGACTTTCTGGAGGGACGAGAGCTGTTCATTCAGCCTGCTAACAGATTCATCTCTCCTCTGTTTAATTCTCATTTCAAGGTTTTCTAAACGGTGATTGAAGGACGTTTCTTCATCAATCAGAAGTTGTCGTAAGCCTTCAAAACTTGCAGTCATCAATTTACGCTTTTGTAAAACTTCAGCCTTGAAGAAAAATTCATTACATCATTACAAAAAAAAGAAAAAAAAATATAACACTTTGTATACTGGAAAGTGAATCAATACCAAAAAGTATTTTTCATGTTTCATATGTTCTACTGCTTCTAAAATCATGGGTACGCACCCTGAAATGCTGTATGGAATGAATGAATAAAAAAAAAAAAAAAAATAATCAATCAATATAATATTTTCTTAAAGGGGTTTGGTCATTAAAACAAAACCTCGCCCCTCTGCTGGACGTTGCCTAGAATAAAAAAAAAACAAGACTATAATAACTCCTCCTGGAGACACGGGACTCAGCAGACAGCCGCCGGTCTAGTCGGTGACTTCCTGGTGGACAGCCAGGCAGAAGCACATGACCACTGCAGCCAATTAGAGGCCACAGTGGACATGTGCTTACACCCGGCTGACTACCCAGAAGTCACTGCCTATACCGGCTGCGGCCGTCAGCTGCGTCCCAGTTCTGCAAGAGGGGAGAGTAAACCCTCGTTTTCATAGTTTTATGCAGGGCCCAGCTTGGAGAAGGAAAGAATATACCACATATTTAACTTTGAACTACAGTACAAAGTTCACTGTAGAGAACCTGATTAAATTGTGTTTTTTCCTATACTAAAAAGGGCGATTATACCTACCCGATAAATCGGGTTTCCAGGAGTCTCCACGACAGCACCACCTGAGATCGCCTCCTCCTGATAGGACAGGAACACACCGAGAGGTTATAACCCCCCCCCCTCCTCAGTGTATTATAACGAAACTGCCGGGGTAAGAGCTAACTAAAAAAAAAAATTTTTATTTTTTTTATTTTTTTAAGGGAGGGAATGTACAGGTGCTGTCGTGGAGACTGCTGGAAACCCGATTATCGGGTAGGTATAAATCACCCTTTTCTCAAGACGTCTCCACGACGGCACCTCCTGGGACGTATCAACTAAAGTTATTTTAGGCTGGGATTGCCGCCGAGAGAACGTTACGACCGAAGGTCATGTCCTTGTCTAGCTGCACTTTTACCCTATAATGTTTGACAAAAGTGTGTGGCTTTTTCCACACTGCTGCCTTGCATATCTGCTCTACGAATGCCGAGCTATGCTCGGCCCATGAAGTCGCTATTGCCCTCGTGGAATGGGCTTTAAGAGCCGAGGGGGCCTCCTTCCCCAAGGTCTTATATAATTCGCTAATGGCCAGGCGCATCCACCTGGCTATAGAGCTTTTAGTTGCTTTTTCCCCCCCTTGTTAGGGCCTGAGAACTGGACAAACAGGTGGTCGTCCTGCCTCCACGGGCTTGTGGCATTGATGTACCTCAGGACCGCTCTCCTGACACCTAAGCAATTCAGTGCTCGCTCTCTCTCGTCTTTTGGGTGATTATAGAACGAGGGGATTACTATATTCTGGGCCCTATGGAATGGGGACACTACTTTAGGCAGGAAGGTCGGGTCCGTTTTGAAGACTAATTTGGTGTCCGTTATCTTCAGGAGCGGGTGGCGGATGGATAGGGCTTGTAGCTCGCTGACCCGTCTGGCTGAGGAAATGGCCACTAGGAAGATTGTTTTAATTGTGAGCATCTTTATCGAGAGGCCCTCAATTGGTTTGAAGCTTTCCCCTGACATGGCCCCCCCAAGACCAAATTCAGATTCCAGTCTGGGCATATATTGGTGGATCTAGGTCGCAACCTATCTGCCGCTGTCAGGAATCTACTGATCCACCTGTCCCCTGCTAGCTTAGTGTCGAATAGGGCGCTAAGGGTTGCCGTCTGGACCCCTAGGGTGCTCGGGGAGAGGCCCATGTCCAGGCCCTCCTGCAGGAAGTCCAGGATCAATGGGATGTCAGCGCCGCTGCTCGAGGAGTCCTTCCTCTGTCTCCAAGAGATAAACCTCTTCCAGATTTTTTGGTAGATGCGGTTGGTTGTCTCTTTTCTACTTGACACTAGCGTCCTGACTACTTTGTCCGAGAACCCCCTGCCCCTCAGTATGGATTCTTCAGTAACCAGGCTGTTAAATGGAGTCTGCTTATATCGGGGTAGTTCAAGGGCCCGTGTTAGTAGATTCGCTTGAGCCGGAAGGGTGACTGGCTCTTGGACGCTCAGGTTTCTTAGAAGGCTGAACCAGCTCCTCCTTGGCCAAAAGGGAGCCACCAGGATCAGGGTGCATGCCTGTGACCTGAAGTGCTGCAACACTCTTGGGATTAATGGAATTGGGGGAAAGGCTTACGCCAGTTCTCCTCCCCAATCCTGGCTCAGGGCGTCCACCGCTGTTGGCCAGTCCTCCCGTCTGAGGGAGAAGAAGTTCAGTTCTCCACTTTGGCGTTTTGTCTGGATGCGAACAGGTCCAGTTGTGGGGGACCCCATTTGTCCGTCACAATCCGGAATGTCTCCTGGGATAGAGACCATTCCCCCGGGTCTATATGCCTTCGGCTGAGGTCTGCCCTCTGATTCAGGGATCTCTTCAAGTGTACCGCTGATAAGAGGATGCGGCCCTCCGCCCAGCGAAAGATTCTTTGCATGATGCTCTGTAGAGCTGGCGACCTCGTGCCCCCCTGGTGCCGAATATGGGCTACTGCCGTGGTATTGTCCGATAGCACTCTTATGTGCTGGTTTTTTACTGTGTCCCCCAGGTGCTGTAGGGCCTTCCAGATCACCTGTAGTTCTCTGTAGTTTGAGGACTGGTGTTTTGTCCCCAGCGGCCATGGGCCCTTTAGGAGCTTGTCTCAGACGTGCGCCCCCCACCGCCAGGAGCTTGTGTCTGTTGTGACCTGCACGGCCGGATTCAATATCCAGTGGACTCCCCTTCGCAGATTTCCTGGGGACGTCCACCAGCGCAAGGATATTTTTACCGAGTTCCTTATCTGCATTCTCCTTTTTAGTGAGGATTGCTTGCCGTCCCATGCTGAGAGAACTGCTGCTTGCAGAGGTCTGGTATGCGCCTGAGCCCATGCTACCCCCAGGATGCATGAGGTTAGGCTTCCCAGGAGGGACATAACCTCCCGGATTGAGCATGACCGTCTCCGAAGGAAGGATTCTACTATCTGTCTGATCTTCTGCGCTTTTGACTCGGGGAGGAAGGAGCATGGAGCTTCTGAGTCGAGTGTTATGCCTAAAAACACCTTCTCCCTGCTGGGGTCTAGGCTGGACTTCTCCCAATTTATTATCCATCCTAAAAACTGTAGTAGGTTGAGCACCGTTGCCAGGTTTTCTGCTAGGAGTTCTCTGGACTCAGCTATAATTAAGAGGTCGTCCAGATAGGGGACTATCAGACTCGACCTCTGCCTCAGATAGGCTGCGACCTCCGCCATGATTTTCGTGAAGATGCTGGGTGCCGAGGAGATTCCGAAGGGCAGGCATCTGAACTGGAGAGGTCTTGTCCTCTTGCCCCTCTCTAGTGCGAACCTTAGGTACTTTCGTGAGTCCTTGTGGATTGGTACGTGAAAATAGGTGTCCTTCAGGTCGATCAATGCCATATCGGCTCCCTTGGGGATCAACCTCACTGATGACGCGATTGATTCCATCCTGAACTTTCGATATTTGAAGAAGATGTTCAGGGGTTTTAGATTTATTATCATGCGTGAGCCTCCGCCCATTTTTTTTATTAGGAAGAGTCTGGAGTAATGCCCCCAGGTCTCTTCTCTCTGTGGCACGAAGGACACTGCTTTTAGACATTGTAGGTCCCGAACCGCCTGCTGGAGCGGGTGCAGTTGTTGCGCTGGACCTCTGGCGGTAATGTATCTTCTCCTGGGGAGGGACACCAGCTCGATTCGGTATCCCTGCTGCGGGATCTCTGGGATCCACGGGCTCCTGCAAATTGAGGCCCATCGATCCGCGAAGCTCTGCAGCCTTGCCTCTACTGGGATGGTGTCAGGGCTTCTGCTTAGCTGGATCCCCCTGGTGAGGGTTGAAGAGGAAGTTCCTCCCTCTGCCCCCCTTGGGGTAACTCCAGCGGCCAGTCTTGCCCTTGCCCCTATAAGGTTCCAGCTGTTGTGCTGGGGGACAGAAGAAGGTCTTGCCTTTACGCTGTTTCTCTTCCGGGAATCCTTTCTTTTTATCTGATGCCTTCTCTAGGATATTGTCCAGATCCGGACCAAAGAGGAACTGGCCATGAAAAGGGAGCGAGCATAATTTATTTTTTGATGCTAGGTCACCTGACCATGACTTTAGCCACAGGACTCTTCTGGCAGAGTTGGTTAGGGCCGTTTTCGCCGAGAGTTTCACCGACTCCGCCGCTGCATCCGCCAAAAAATTGGTGGCCATTTTTAGTATAGGGAGGGAATCTATAATTTGTTCCCTCGGTGTTTTGTTTGAGATATGCAGCTCCAGCTGCTCTAGTCATACCCCCAGGGTTCTAGCGACACACGTGGCTGCGACCCCTGGTCTGAACGTACTGGCGGCTGCCTTCCAGGATCTTCTTAATAGGTCCTCCGCCTTCCGATCCATTGGATCTCTCAGCTGTGTGGCATCTTCAGAGGGCAAGCTTGTCCTCTTAGCCACCCGTACGTCGACTCTGGGCATTTCTTCCCAATTCGCGCATACCTCTTCCTCAAACAGATAGCGTCTCTTAACCCTGCTAGAGGAGAAGGATCCCGTGTCGGGTTTTTTCCACTCTTTGTGTATCATCGTGGATATATTGTTGTGGACCGGGAAGGTATGCTTCCGCCTCTCCCCTAACCCCCCAAAGACCTCGTCTTGTATGGTGCGAGGTCCTTTGGGTTCTTCCATCTTTAGTGTGGCTCTAACGGATTTGATAAGTTCCGTTAGGTCTTCTCTGTGGAAGAGGTACTTTTTGTAGTCCTCTTCTTCTGAGGACTCCTCGAGCACCAGCTCTTCTGGTTCTGATCCCGAACTCTCTTCAGAGTCTGAGTGCTCCTCTGTGATATACGCCTTTCTCTGACGTTTCATCCCTGATGCCCCCGTTGGTGGCGTTTTTGGAGTAGTCAGGGCTGACCGTACTTCCTCTCGGACTAGCTTCCTGACGTCCTCGAGGAATCCCCCCCGATTCCTCCTTAACTAGCTTGGCTATGCATGTTTTGCATAATGACCTCACATGCGAAGCCGGCAGTCTTGCGCCGCATTCTGCGCATTTTTACCTCTCGGTGTGTTCCTGTCCTATCAGGAGGAGGCGATCCCAGGTGGTGCTGTCGTGGAGACGTCCTGGAAAATATAACTTATTAATACTAAATTAAAACTGAAATCACACACTACTACTATAGAATACCATATACATTTGGCTAGACAAACATGAAACAAAAATACTCTTTACCCCAGTACTTATTATTTGAGAATTATTATTACATTAAATTATGTATCTGTTTATTCAAAAAGATTATAGATGCCGGTATAGTTCTAAAATATGAAATCGCAGTCCTCCCCTCTCAGGTCTTATGATGGATATAGGCCTGATGCGGACACCTATTTTGTTACAGATATACTTTGTTTAGTCACTTTTTGCTGGCTCCTAATATCTCTCTCTCTCTATCTATATCTGAAAGCCCTCACTGACTGACTCGCCAAAAGTTCTCCAACTTCCCGATGTCGTAGAAACATGAATTTTGGCAGAAGCATAGATTATCTCCAAAATAGGAAAAGCTAATGGGTCCCAACTCGATTATTCAATTCTAGCGCAAAAGAATTAGCGTGGAAATTTTACGTACATAATCTAAATCTCTCACTTCCCAATGTCATAGAAAACTTAAAATTTGGCCCGGGCATTGAATATGTCATAAATAGGAAAAGTTAATGGGTCCAAACTCTATTATTCAATTCTATGCGCAAAAGAATTAGCGTCCAAATTTTACGTACGGAATCTAATTCTCTCACTTCCCGATGTCATAGGAACTCGAAATTTGGCAGGAGCATTAATTATGTCATAAATAGGAAAAGCTAATGGGTCCCAACTCGATTATTTGATTCTATGCGCAAAAGAATTAGCGTCCAAATTTTACGTACGGAATCTAATTCTCTCACTTCCCGGTGTCATAGAAACGGGAAATTTGGCACGAGCATTATGTCATAAATAGGAAAAGCTAATGGGTCCCAACTCGATTATTCAATTCTATGCGCAAAAGAATTAGCGTCCAAATTTTACGTACGGAATCTAATTCTCTCACTTCCCAGTGTCATAGAAACGTGAAATTTGGCACGAGCATTGATTATGTCATAAATAGGAAAAGCTAATGGGTCCCAACTCGATTATTCAATTCTAAGCGCAAAAGAATTAGTGTCCAAATTTTATGTACGTAATCTAATTCTCTCACTTCCTGATGTCAGTTTATATAAAGGAAATGTCGCATGGTTGCCTCCACGTGGTCGTTCCTGGGTAACGCAGAGAACTATGCAAAATGGTGAACATATGTTTTTCCTCAGTATCTCTAAAGTAACCATGACTTCATAAGATTTTCCGTGTGAACACCAGATAAACACCAGTACCAAATTAACTCGGGCGAAGTCGGGTATATCAGCTAGTCCAATATATTTGTATGGCCAGTCAGGTCTCACTGCCCAGATACATCAAATCGGAGGCTATATGTGCCCTTACAGTTTCAACGTCATTTAACCCCTTAGTGACGGAGCTTTTTTGCATTTTTGTTTTTTCCTACTCCCCTTTTTAAAAAAATCGTAGCTCCTTAATTTATCCATCGACGTCGCTGTATGTGGGCTTGTTTTTTGCGGGATGAGTTGTATTTTTCAATGGCACTATTTATTGTACCATATAATTTACTGAAAAACTTTTAAATTCTTAGCGGAGAGAAATGGAAAAAAGATACAGATTACTTACCAGTAGTCCCATTTCCAGGAGTCATCACGACAGCCCCATTACGTATGGAGGTTGCCCTCTGACCCAGGTAGGGACAGGAAGAGTTTAAAAGCACCTCCCTTTCCACCATGCTTTAGTGACTTACAAATTAATACGGTGGACAATGTTTACTAAATCAAATTTTACCTTTAGTCGGTCATATTTACATTTGAAAAACCATGAATTAAACTAAAAGGGAGGGAACTATGGGCCGTCGTGATGACTCCTGGAAATGGGACTACCGGTAAGTAATCCGTATCTTTCCAGAGCGTCATCCCGACGGCCCCATTACGTATGGAGTATACCAAATTATACGTGGCTCTAGGGTGGGACTACTGCCTGAAGGACTTTTTGTCCATAGCCTAGGTCTTTGTCCGACTGGACGTTAACCCTGTAGTGTCGGGTAAATGTATGTATGCTAGACCAGGTGGCTGCTTTACAAATCTGCTCGGCAGACGCCTGGCCTTTTTCTGCCCAAGAGGAAGAGAGAGAGCGTGTGGAGTGGGCTCTAATTTTCCCCGGAGGATCGAGACCCCTGGCTTTATATGCCTCTTGGATGGCGGTCTTGATCCACCTCGCGATGGTGCTCTTAGATGCAGTCTTTCCTTTTGCCGGCCCCTGAAATTGGATAAAGGTGTGGTTATTTTTACGGAAAGAGCGGGTGGCTTCTAGGTACGCTATAACAGCCCTCCAAACGTCTAGGCTATGAAATTCTCTTTCTTTTCCATTGTGGGGATTTTGACAGAAGGAGGGCAGAGTGATCGTCTGCTCCCTATGAAAATTTGACACTACCTTCGGTAGGAAGGCTGGGTCCAATTTGAAGGTAATCCTGTCGTCTTGTATTACCATGTATGGTTCAATACAGTATAATGCTTGTAATTCCCCTATTCTCCGAGCCGAAGTTATAGCGACTAAAAGGGTAACTTTTAGCATGAGTAGTCTCAGGGAGAGTTGTGAGAGGGGTTGGCAAAAACTAGTTAGGACTATATTTAGGTCCCAGGTAGGGAAAGTTTCCCTAATAAAGGGTCGAAGTCGTTCTACCCCTTTGAGAAACCTACGCACCCAGCGGTGTTCTGCCAAAAGGAAATCTAGGTAGGACCCTAGTGCTGCTGTATGAACTTTAAGGGTTCTAGGGCTAAGGCCTTTCTCTAGGCCTGCCTGTAAAAATTCCAGGATTACAGGTATGTCAATCCTTGGGATTTTCCCTGGCTCTATTTTACAGAAATCTGTGAATTTCCTCCATATCCTATCGTAGATGGCTGTCGTGATAGGTTTACGGCTTTTTGTCAGGGTAGTAATTACATTATGGGAGAGTCCCTTCCCATGCAGGATCATGCTTTTAGCATCCATGCTGCTAGACTCAATTTTTCGACCCCCGGGTATATTAGTGGGCCCTGGAGCAGGAGATCTTCCATGGCTGGTAGTAGGAGTGGACCCTGAATAGTCAATGCTTTTAGCAGGGAATACCAGGGCCTTTTGTCCCACATAGGGGCAACTAGTATGACTGACACCTGGCTGGTTTGGATTTTCCTGAGGGTGCGGGAGATCAGTGGGAACGGGGGGGGGGGGGGGGGGGGGAGGGGGGGGGGGGGGAGGCGTAGGCTAGGTCCATGTCCCAGCTTTGGGACAGGGCATCTACCCCACACGGATTGTCTCTGGGATTCAGCGAGTAAAAGTCCCGGCACTTTGAATTTTTCTTCGTGGCGAACAGGTCTATCTGCGGTTCTCCCCACTGGCAGATTAGTTGGTCGAAGACTCGCTGGTTCAGTCCCCATTCTCCTGGAAGAATGCTCGGTCTGCTCAGGAAGTCGGCAGCGATGTTTGTGGACCCTTTTAGGTGGATCGCTGGGAGAGACAGCACGTTGGATTCCGCCCAGCGGAGTATCTTTGTCGCCAGTTGTTGCAGGTGTGGGTGTCGCGTTTCCCCCCCCCCCCCCTGGTGACGAACAAATGACAGAGCTGTCATATTATCGGTTAGAATTTTGATATGCCTTCCTCTTATAAGGGGTTCTGCTGCCTGAAGGGCCTCCCAGATTCCCCTTAATTCTCTGAAATTGGATGAGCGCTTAGCTACTTGGGGGTCCCAGATTCCCTGTAGATTTAGGTCGGCTACTTGCGCTCCCCATCCCGTTTTGCTGGCATCTGTTGTGATGGGTACAGTAGGTTCTTGTGACCAGGAGGTACCTTTGCGAGGTCCACCAGCGTAGGGACTCTTTGACTCGGACGGACAGGTTCACCTTCTTATCCAGGGATGTCTGCTGTTTGTCCCAGTTGGCAAGGATAAATCCTTGTAGTTGCCGGGTATGGGCTTGTGCAGGCTGTCAGAATGCCCAGCATCTTCATTGTTTCTCTAATGGAAACCGTCGTAGCCTGACAGGGGGAGTTTACTCTTTGGAGGAGGTCTTCCTTCCTAGATGATGGAAGGCGGGATTCCTGGATGTGGGAGTCTAGTAATACACCCAGGTATACCTTCTGTGTACCAGGGTTCAGGTCGGACTTCTGTTTGTTGACTATCCACCCTAAACTGTTTAGGGTGGACAAGACCATGGATAGATCTATACATATGGTCTTCTCTGTCCTTGACACTAACAAGAAGTCATCCAGATATGGAAATATACGGATCTGGTTCCGCCTAAAATAGGCTACCATCTCTATTATGATTTTTGTGAACACCCGAGGGGCGGTGGAGATTCCGAATGGAAGGGCCGTGAATTGATAATGTTGGATCTTGTCACCCTCCCGCAGAGCAAATCTCAGGTACTTGTGATGGGCTGCAGTTATTGGGACGTGGCAATATGCATCTTTGAGATCTATGGTGCACATTACACTATCTCGGCCTATTAGTGAGACAATAGATCTTACTGTTTCCATCTTGAATTTTTTGTACGAAATAAAATTTATTTAGGGCTTTAAAGGTTAAAGATAGTCCTAATGGAACCGTTTGGTTTTTTGATTAGAAATAGGGGGGGGGGGGGGATAGAATCCCTCACCCCTTTCGTGATCAGGGACTTGTGTAATGACCCCTAGGTCCTTGAGTTCCTGTACACCTTTTATGAGGTTCCCTTCTTCCTGTAGGGACCCAGGGGAGGTTATGAGGAATCTCCTAAGGGGTAGAGAGTGGAACTCAATTCGGTACCCTGCTTCGATTATTCGGAGTACCCAGGGGTTAAATGTTATCCCCTGCCACTGGCTTAGATAGCCCGCTAATCTACCCCGTTTGTTCAGGGGAGGGTTCCTTACCCCGACTTCCCTTGGGGTACGACCATCTTCCAGTCTTCCCTTTAGCTTCAGGAGGTGGCTGGCATGTCCTCCTTGGAAAGGATGGTTTCCTGAAAGGTTGTCTGTCGGGCAGGGTCTTACTCTTGTCGCCGACTTTGTCCAGGACGGGCCCAAACATGTATTCCCCTTGGAAGGGGATGGCGCAGAGCTTGTTTTTAGACGTTATGTCTGCGGCCCATGTCTTCAGCCATAATGCCCTTCTCGCTGAATTGCTGAGGACTCCGGTTTTTGCACCGTATCTCACCGTCTCCGCTGATGCGTCAGCCAGGAAGGCGGTAGCCATTTTTAGGACGGGGAGACAGCTGGCCAACTCCTCTCTGGGGGTCGATCCTTAATGGAGGCTTCTAGCCTGTTTAGCCATAGCACCATGGATCTGGCCACAGAAGTTGAGGCTATGTTAGCCTCAATGGTGAGGGATGTTGCCTCCCAGGCGTTCTTAATTAATCCGTCGATTTTTTTATCCATCGGGTCGGATAGCTGGGAAGTGTCCTCAAAGGGCAAGAGGGTCTTCTTGGCTACTTTTGCTATTTGGATGTCCACCTTAGGGGTCTCCCTGTACAGGCGGACGTCCTCGGTAGCGAACGCGAGCCGGTTTCGGATTTCTCTTGAAACAGTTATCCTTTTTTCCGGCTCCTGCCATTCGTCTGTAATTACTTGTTGCAGGGTCTGATTGACCGGGAACATGGTCTTTCTCCTGGACCGGAGGCCGCCAAACATCTCATCTTGGATTGTACTAGGCGGGTTATCCTCTTCTATTTGCATTGTTTCCCTCACCGCCTTGATGAGGTGCGCAATGTCGCTTGATGAGAAGTTATACTTTCTCTCATCTTCTATAGGAACTGGTGGGTCCTCTAATTCTCCTTCGGACGGGAGCTCCAGTGCTTCACCGGAGATTGAGCTCGCCGATTCGGTCTGCCTTGGTCTTTTAGGGACCCGTGACGGACCTGGCTGAGCCTGGGGAAGGGACGCCATGGAGGCTTGCAGTTCTTCCCTGATCATGCAGCGGATGTCAGATTTAAACGCCGCTTTTTCTTCTGCAAGTATTTTTCCCGTGCATTCCTCGCATAGGGGCTTTTTATAGCTCTCCTCGAGCCTTTTGTTGCAGAGGACGCATTTTTTCGATTTTTTTCTGGGGTCCGTTTTCTTTGGACCTTCCTTATCCATCTAGCCATGCAAAGTGGGGGAGAGGGGAGAGAAAAAGGGGAACATATATGCATCCGACTTGTACAAGTGATCATTTTGCGCATTCCTTTTGGCATATAGCCTACTTACACAGTTGGTAGGGTATCAGTCTCTCCCTCACGTGCTGAGCTGTCGCGGGTAGACATATTCACATACACTGTCTGGCAGTCAGCAGGATCCTCCATGGAGTTTAGCCTGCTTATATGGGGAGGATTTTCAAATTTGGCGCCATTTCCGGGTTCTCGCCGGTAGCCACGCCCCCTACGTTGAGCGCGTGACGTCACCACGTCGGATGACGTCACCGCTATGCGCGCCGAGGACCAGGGAGGCCGCTGCTGCCGTTCCCCTGCCGGGAGGAACTATCCCATCGTGGCAGCGGCGGCCCGAACATTTCTCAGAAATCTCGTCCACACGGGATGGCCAATCCGCTGCGGTAAGTCAGGCAGGAACCTCGGCTGCGGCGACCACAGCCGCGGCTTTAGAATATGCAGCATGTCTATTTATTTTTTTCTTTCCGCTGCGGCCGCGCTCTCCTCTATGGGAGCACCGGCCGCAGCGGAAGAGCGAGCGGCCAGGCCGCGGCGGTTCTCTCAGCAGAAATCTCGCAGTTTTTGCTGCGGCCAAACCGCAGGATTTCCGGCGGGAATCCGCCCTGTGTGAACCCAGCCTTAATGTGCTTTCACACAGTGACAAAATACTGTTTATTTTCCTCAGTGGAAACGTTTACTATCAAAGTGAATGAAATTAAAACAAATCCCATTCACAAGTGTAAACGGAAAAAATGCTGCAGATTCTCTACTGTAAGGCTGCCTGCAGACGAGCGGGTCGGATCCGGCAGCGAGAATTCTCGCCGCGCGATCCGACCCGAGCGCCTGCAGGGACGAGCGCGTACTCACCCGCGCCTGGCGGCCCCTGCTCTTTCATGTGCCGGCTGCCGCGCAGCCGGCGCATGCGCAGACCGGAGCCGGCGGCCGGGTGAGTGCGTGCCCCGCAGAAAATTAGAACATGCCACGGTTTGTTTGCCGCGCGAGATTTCGCGCGGCCGTCTGCATAGGAGTGCGTATTTTAATGCACTCCTATGCAAACTTTCAGCGGCGGAAATCCCGCGGCGGGATTTCCGCTCGTGTGCAGGCGGCCTAAATCTGTAGCGTTTCCGCAATGTGTGAACACACCCCTGTACTTTATTCTTGTTGCCTTCCTGAAAGCTTTTCAGAATAATCTACTCTTTGTGGCAATTATATGACTTAAAGGGGTTGTCCCGCGAAACAAAGTGGGGGTATACACTTCTGTATGGCCATATTAATGCACATTGCGCATTAATTATGAGCCATACAGAAGTTATTCACTTACCTGTTCCGTTGCTAGCGTCCTCGTCTCCATGGTGCCGTCTAATTTTCAGCGTCTAATCGCCCGATTAGACGCGCTTGCGCAGTCCGGTCTTCTTCCTTTCTGAATGGGGCCGCTCGTGCCGGAGAGCGGCTCCTCGTAGCTCCGCCTTGTCACGTGTGCCGATTCCAGCCAATCAGGAGGCTGGAATCGGCAATGGACCGCACGGTGCACCGTGGGTGAAGATCCCGGCGGCCATCTTACTTAGGTAAGTAAGAAGTCGCCGGAGCGCGGGGATTCGGGTAAGTACTGGCCGTTTTTTTTTTTTTTTAATTCCTGCATCGGGTTTGTCTCGCGCCGAACGGGTGGGGGGTGGGGGGCGCGGGACAACCCCTTTAAGCTGCAGTTTTTCCCTCTGCAGGATGTACATCTGATTCTCTATTCTCTTAGGACTGGTGAGAGGAGCTGCTGCTGTGCCATGTTCTTTAAACTGTACACAAAGAACTGCAGAGATTCAGGTCTCTGTTACGCACACAGAAATAACTTCATCAAGCAGGAGTGTAGATTAAGATTTAGCAGTGTTCTAATTTACAAACAGCAGCAGATATCTCAGCATTAGCTCCAGCATTCGTGTCCATGTGAAGGTCTCTCCCATCCCCATCAATGAGCAGGATCAATGCTCTACTATCCAAACGCCCCCCATCAATCATGTGAAAGCAGACAGGGGATAGCAAGGTAGGCAGAAGGGAGAAAGCACTTTAGAAAGATTTTTGAGCACAAGGTAAAGAAGGTAAATAGCAGTTTTGCTAATTATCACACAAGCACAAAATGTTAAAAAAAAAACTATATAAAACTCATTTAGTTCCGATGTCCGCTAACCTTTCATTATAGCCCCTCAATTGTAATCCAGCATCTGTCAGGTCCCGATGATTAAAGAGATTTACTGCATTTCAGTCTACAGTATTTAGATAGGTGTAGAACTAAACTATACCTGAAGTTGTAGAGCGGTTTTATCTTCTTCAGCTTTAAGTTGACCAACTTCGGCAAGCTTCTTTCTTAAGGCCTGCAGATGATCTTGAACTTCACCCTGTTTGCGGATATTAATAATGCTGAGTGAGTTATTGACATTCTGACGTTTGTTTTACAACCAGTGTCATTATAATATTGTTTTAACATTTTAGAAGGCAACTGGTTAAATTGCATAGTAGCAAATCAATCCCACTGCAGACCTACCAATACCTATGGCGGACTCATCTACATTAGCAGCTAAAAGTCAAAAGTAACCCAGAACTTTGAAGAACATGGCAGCCCCTTAAGGGTATATTCACATGAGGCAGATGTGTTGCAGCTAGAAATCAATTCCATATAGTTGAATTGGGAGGTTTCTGGAAGCCATATTTCAGATGAATGGGGAAGTTCCAGAGATTTCAGCTACAGTTTTGTCATGTGTAAATTTATCTTACCTTGTGAACGATGGTCGCAGCTCACTGACCCCATACATAGGAAGACTTAAAACTAAGAGGGGGAACTTTACTAAACCCCCTTTAACTTCTTCCTGCCACAGGACGTAAATGTACGTCCTGGCAGAGGGGTGCTTAGCGCAACAGGAAGTACACTTACGTCCTGTGGATGGTGCGAAATCAGCAGAGATCCCGCACTATCCGGCAGCGGGAGACGGCTGTCACCAATAGCTGGCCTCCTGCTGCAAAGCTGGGGTGCATTGGAGCAGCGACCCCGGCTCTTAACACCTTCCCTGCCGCGATTGTATGTGACGTCATCGGACTCTCGCGGTTTAATCGCGGAGAGACTGATGGGTTGCCATGGCAACAGGATGCCAGCTACAGGCATCCTGCATTGCCTACGATCGCTATAACAAGCAATAAGGCATAGCAGGATAGAAGTCCTGCAATGCCTTATCGTAGCGATCATAGGTGTGATTTTACAAGTCCCGTACAGGGACACAAAAAGTGAAAGAAAAAAAAATTTTTTGTGCTTTTTGCCATATTAGCATAAAAATGTTTTTTTCTTCTTTTAAATTAGAGTCCCACATATTTGGTATCATCATATCCGTAACGACGTGTACCACAAATTGAACACGCTTTTCATACTGCATGGCACAAAGTGTAAAAAAAAAAAAAAAAAAACTGAGGCAAAATGCTTATTTTTTTTCATTCTGCCTCCCAAAAAACACAATAAAAGTGATCAAAAAAGCCGTAGGTAACCCAAAATGGTACCAAAGCTGCAGCTCTTCTTGCAAAAAATAAGCCCTGACAGAGCTCTATCTATGGAAAAATAAAAAAGTTATAGGACTGAATGCAGGAATTTAGAAAAAAAAATTTATTTCCAAAAAAGGGGTTTTTATTGCAGAAAAGTGGAAAAACCTAAAAAAAAAATAATAATTTTATATATAGTTTTACAATATAGTCAATGTACCCAAAAATGGCTCCAATAAAAACTACAGTTCGCCTCGCAAAAAACAAGCCCTTCCATGGCTGCGTTGACAGAAAAATTAAAACGTTATGGCTTTTGAAAAACGGAGATGAAAATCTGCCAAGAATCGTTACGTCCTTAAGCCCAAAATAGGCCATGTCCTTAAGGGGTTAAATAGGCTTTACCTCAAACTCTTCGGTGGTTTCCTCTACCGGTACTACTGTATGGCTCCGGTGATAGGCAGACTCTCTGCACACCATACAGATTTCTTTGGCATCAGTCTTACAGTAAAGTTTGAGCGGCTCCTGGTGCTTTTTACACTTTTTCTGATTTTCTTTACTTCCTGCAATCAGACGAGCTGAAATCTCCACTACGCTCTCCACAACACGATTAGGTCTTAGGAACTTCCATCTGGATACCTTTCGGCACTGAGGACATAAGAAATTGTTGCGAATGCCCTTCCATGTTTGGGAGATACAGGCTCTGCAAAAGTTGTGACCGCACTGTATGGAGACCGGGTCTGTGAAGTTATCAAGGCAGATGGGACAAGTCAGTTCATCCTGTAGGTCTTTAACGTGATTGGTGCCTCCGCTCGCCATCACTAAGAGGAAAGAGAGGCAAGCAGTTATTTCTAACATGTAAACGCTGCTTGTCCGAGGTCAGAAATAAGTAAAACGTTTACTGTCCTAAAAAGTATTTAACCCTTTCCAATCCAATTTCCATCCTGATTTTCCTGGGGGGGGGGGGGCCTTACTCTTTTTCTGCCATTATACAATGAGGTGACACGTTGGATAGGCTCAGACAGCAGAGAGGCTGGCAATATACAGCAAGAGAACCCAGACGGACGTCTTCCAACATCGGAGCTGTACAGCCTTAAATCATAATGTCTTTAGGATGTCAGACAGTGGATTGGAAAGGGTTAAACGCAAGTGTTACGAGATCGCTATGTCATAATATAAAGAATCCAGGAGCTGATGGAGATCCTATGTTTTTGAACAAAATATTTTGTATAAATGTTTGTATGCGACAAAAATCTTATATCAAAATACATAAAACTAAGCCAATAGTCCGTAACTTGTAGCATCATTTTATCACATCATTGCATATTGGACAACCATCTGTCCCATCAGGGAACCTGTGACAACCCCACAACAATTTAGAAAAAAAATAAAAAAGTTGTCAGGGACAAATAGGGGAGTTATGGCAAGTTAGATTGACAGGTTTCTCTCCGTTTTCACATAGGAAGACACTTGTCAAGTCATCTGATCTAGGTAGGCAGAAGCTGATGGGATCCCATCCCTGTAACATCTCTACCTATCCCTGGTGACTTCCTACAAGTATGTTCTTTTCTGAAATGCCTGAAGAAAAAAAAAAAAACCAAAAAAAAAAAAAAACCTGTAATACATTTGGATGAAACTGGCATATATGTGTATGCCTTCTGATTGATGGATGGGGGTGGAGGGAATAGTCCATGTTACCCCTTCCTTTGCGGTCATCTATTGCCGCACCAGGAGAGACGTATCACAAATCCTTCTCCCCTACCTGCATGCAGCTTTCTCGTACTCAGACTAGATCACTGCTGCTGCTGAGCCCGGCATAAGACATTAGAACAGGGGGTGCCATCTTGGTGCAACCCCTTTAAAGTGGAGGCAGCCTTACCGAAATCAGTTGGCACCCGGTTTTAAGGTCCAGTTATTCAGTGGTCCCTCAACATAAGTTGGTTTGGGCACTACTACTGTTTGCTGGAAATATTGTATATAGAGATCTGCTAACTGATTGAGAAGAGTCCGAATTGTGAAGTACAGGAGCGATAGTCTGTGTCAGGTGTACCCGAAAGCAGAGCCTGTGTAACAATGCCTTAAGGAGGCATCTCAGGACTTCTGGTCATATTGAGAGCTGCAGGCTTTTTATCACCCTGCTGGCCATCACACAGCTGATGTCGGGGAGATGCTTTCAGCACAGATCTGAGGTACATACCATTGGCTCGAAGACCCAGCCAACTAATATGAGTACTGTAGACAGAACATGCATGCAATTGCATTGCCAGTGCTGCAGATCATAAGTTGAATACACATTCGAATTACGACGGCCAAGAACATTTACTCATAATGGGTTGGTCAACTTTTTTTGACGATCGCATATTTCAGATCCTGGGGAACAGATTCTACAAGGTGGCGAAAATCCACCATGTTCAACTCAACCTGTTGCAGCAGATCGGACAGTTGGGGCACATTTTGTGGATAAGTGGAAGCAGATCTGACAGTACTTTCCATCAGATCCCAAAGATGTTCAATGCGATTATAGTCTGGAGAGTTTGGGGGCTAAGACATGGGGAGAATTCATTGTGGTGTTCCTCCAACCCCTCCTTAGTCATCCAAGCTCAATGACGCGGAGTGTTGCCTGGTGGAAGATAGCACTGTGGCCGTAGGCTTCCTGAAGATATGGGTGCAGATGGTCAACTAACAAGTCCCGATAAATTCAAGGATTGTGGTATGACGAGCAATGCTCCTACGCCATTCCAGACCACAACACCCCCACCACCGGTCTGCTGAACCCCAATGGTACACCCAAGGAATATGGCTTTATTCTATCACACCAGATGCTGACATGGCCTTCTGTATGGTTCAGAAGGAAACTGGATTGGTCACTGCAGACTAGCTTCTGAAATATGTCCAATTATATCTTTTCTGGCCCAAGCGAGGCATTGTTAGGGATGACGTGGTCTCATCAGGAGCTTTCGGATATTGACCTAGTTAATGCAAGGTACACCACATGGTCAGTGTGGAAATTTAGGCAACTTCTCCACTGAGTCAGATGGTCCACTGCACCAGATAACAGATACAAGACGTGCCACCCAACGCTCGCCTCTAAGATCAACCACACATGGCCTGCCGCTGTGTGATCTTCTGCCGGAGGTCTATCCGTTGTTCAACCAGTCTTGGCACACTTTGATACCATGGTTCAGGAACAGCCAATAAGTGCTATTTTTCCAGAAATACTGGCACCGCACCTCTGAGCATTCTCGCTAAGGACAATTACTCGATCGAGTATTGTCCTTAGCGAGTATCTCCCTGCTCGGAAGAAAAGGTTCGGCTGCCGGCACGGGTGACAGGTGAGTTGCGACCATGAGCAGGGGGGAGAGGGAGATATCCCCTCCGTTCCTCCCTGCTCTCCCCTGCCACCACCGAATCTTTGCTCCCGAGCGGGCAGGTACTCGCTAAAGGGCAATGCTCAATCGAGCAATTGCCCTTAGTGAGTATGCTCGCTCATCTCTACTCAAGTCACCACGTTTACCCATGACTGCCACATGTTGCCTTCTAGTGCCCAGAGGAGAGGTCAGGATATAATCTGAGAGTAGATCGTGACGTGGCCATCATGCGGTGCTACTGATCACTAGACGTCACACACCAGCTGACCCTTAGGCTCACTTACACGGCTACATGTGTCCCACGTATTACATGCATAAAATACCCCATACACGTACATAGATATTTGCTGCGTATGCTAAATCCCATAACAGTGTGTAATACGCATTAAAGTAGGGCAAGCTGAGTTTTTTTTTCCCCCCATACATGTGAAAAAAAACACAGGCGCGAGTGGGCCAATAGAAATCAACAGACTTTTAGCATCACGGCACACGCATGGTCTATTTTACTGCGGTTCCCGCACAGACGGCTTCTATTGAGGTCAATGGAAGCCGTCCAATCAGGATTCCGCAGGAACAAAGACGGAATCTTCGCCGGTGGGGATTCCCCTTTCCTGCTCCCCAAAGCAGATATTTTGCTACCTTTCAAGATTCTGTTTACAAACACTTAACAAACTCTCAACTCACATCCTGGTGCAGCCGACACACTACAACACACACAGCCCCGCGGGTACTACGACTCCTAGCCTGCTGGGAATTGTAGTTCCCCGCAGTTCTACAGCCCTCCCATAACACAATACACGCAGCGCTACAGACTATCCACTATACCTGCGCACAGACAGAGACGCCTGGTAGTATGACGTAGCAGTCACGTGTTATAGAGAATGTCACGTGACTTCCCTCCGCTCTGTGCGGGTCAACCGGCCACGTGACATATTCAGTCACGTGGAACAGGCTCCCAAGCTGGCCGCTGTTCTGGGGATCTCCTGCTATTCTCTGCTGTGGCGTGAGTCATGGGGTGTAATGGGGGTCAGTGTGACGTACGGAGCGGGCAGAGGGGGGGGTCTGCAGAGGTCATAGGATGAGAAACGACATGATGGCTGTGCATCAGAGAGTAGTCAGCAGAGTCTGCTGGAGGGTACAAGAGGTTGTGCGGCGCGCTCTCCTGCTTAGGGTGCATTCACACCAGCGAGAAGATGACGCAAGTTTTGCGCATTGCGGGATGCATAGAACGCACACGAAAATAGAAGCTTTTCAATGGGTGATTTCTCCCCTGCAGAGCGTCCGTGGCCCGTGTGCGATGCCAGTCATGCCCGAGTATGTTGGACGCAACTCGCGCTCACCCGTGTGAATAATGCACCCTTAGGGTCCCGGCACACTAGCGTTTTTGTATTTGCGCGTGCGTTTCGCATTGAATCCATTGATTTCAACAGGTTCGTTCGCATGCATGTATTTTGCGTTAATGTTTCGGTTGCGCAAAAAAAAAAATGCAGCAGGCTCTATCTTCCTGGGAATTTGCGCAGCAATGGTGCCCATGGAAACGCGGAAGTGTGTGCAAAATACGCTGGGAGATGCTTGAAACACTGTAATTGCACAGTAGAAAAGAACACATTTGGAACTCATTAGACTAATTATTATCCATCTCAACTGGTGCAGATTTTTTCGCCACGCGCAAATGCACGTGCCCAAGTGCGTGAAAAAGTACAATAAAATCTACAGATGCATGCACACAAAAAAGCATTCTTCGTACTGATGATATGCATACGCTTGTGTGACACAGGCCTCAGGGAGCAATCACACGGTACAAGAAAATTGTGCGAGTTGTGTGTATCGCACGAAAGTCCAACCCATTATTTACAATGGCGCTATTTACATGGGCGACTTCTGTCTTGCTGCGAGATGGAAAAATCACAGCATGCTCTATGTTCTGGCCTGCAGTACCGAAGCACGCTGCTGGTATACAGATGGCGCTATTTGCCTCCAGCACTCTGCGTGGACAGCAGGCCAGGCGATCAGCTGATCGTGGGGGATCCAGAGCGGTGGGCTCCCACTGATCAGCGGCTGAGGATAAGTCATCAATAATAAAAGTCCTGGACAAGCCCTTTAAGGCCGGCGGCACACGAACGGGTTGGATTCCGCATGCGGGAGCCCGCAGCGATCCGACCTTGTACTTGGCTTTTCTCTTCTTTTTCTGTACTGCAGATGGCAGCGGCGAGTCGCCGTCGGTCATGCGCAGAACAGATTTTTTTTTAACGTCCATTTTTCCTGTGCCGTTGCTAGTCGAAGGTCGTGGGTACCTGCGTCAATCTGCAATGTCAATTTGCGGAAGGGCCGCGGCTCAGATGGCTTCCATTGACTTCAGTGGAAGCTGTTCGTGCGGACACCGCTCAGAAATAGAGCATGCTGTGATTTTTTTTTTCCCTCCACTTACGGAAACTGCAATTTGTTTCCGCTCGTGTGCAGGAAGAAGCGTTTTCTCATAGCATGCTATAGAAGGTATTCGCTGCGGATCCGCGATGTGGACGCAATGCAAATCGGTTCATGTGCAGCCGGCCTAAGGAGCTGTGCTCAGTGTCTAACATTGACTTGCAGGGATGCTGCCTTCCAATAGGTGGCGCTGCAGAGGTCAAGCCTCTCTGAAGCCCCAGACACACTTCAGATGCTTTTTAGTCTCGAGGAAGTTAAACAGGGGCTTCATGAATATGGTAATTGACCCAAATGCTGTATTTTCATACTAGCGGAATTACCCGACTTTGCACGGGTCAGTTTTGTGTAACTGTTTGTTGCTTCTGTGTGCGATTAAAAACTTTGTTTTTTACTGATATGAATCCAACATAATAAACATAATTAATGTCTAGGTTGTAATGCAAAGAAATTTGACGTCTTGCCAGTGGCGTCCTGAATGAATTTTAATGAAAGGGGTTGTTTAGTTACCGGACAACCCCACTCCAATAGGATCCCCTGTATTATAATAATACAGTGAACTATACTTATGCCTACACCACAGCTATCGGGATCCAGTGCTGAAGTCCTGCTGTGGTCCCAGTGACTGTTGTGACTGATGATGTCACAGGAACTCAGGAGAGACTGCAGCATCGGTGCTTGCATCCTGAGTGCCCTGATGCCAGGAGTTCAGGAATGTGATACTGCAGCGTCTCATTGGCTTGCTTCAGTCACCTGATTTCCTGTGATATCATCTGTCACAACAATCACCGGGACCACAGCGGAGCTGCAGCTCTGGATCCGGGCTGCTGTGGAAATATAGTTCATTTTATTATTAATAGTTTGCTCCGGCGTCTCAGCTAGTCGAGCGGCGGCTTGTCAAGTGCGTTGATTCTCAAGTCGGGCGTTAGTTTGCTTCTGCACTGCAGCTACTCGAGCAGCTGCTACTTTAGGCTGGGTTCACACAGGGCGTATTTGCCGCGGTTTTGCCGCGCGGAATTCAGCCGCGGCAAATCCGCCCGCGGCCGCTAATCTCGGGATTAGCCAGCCATGTGGACGAGATTTCTCAGAAATCCGCTGCGGTAAGTCCGGCTAAAACCGCGGCTGTGGCCGCCGCAGCCGCGGTTTTAAAAGATGCAGCATGTCTATTTATTGTTTACTTTCGTTGCGGCCGCGCTCTCCTCTATGGGAGCGCCGGCCGCAGCGGAAAAGCGAGCGGCCGGGTCGCTTCAAAACCGCCGCGGGTTTTTCCGCGGCGGTTCTCCCGGCGAAAATCTCGCGGTTTTTGCTGCGGCCACACCGCGGGATTTCCGGCGGGAATACGCTCAGTGTGAACCTAGCCTTAGTGCGGCTGTTGTCCTTCTGCCCAAACAGGTCCTTCGCTTGCTTGGCATCTTATATCTAAAACACACAATCTGTTTGTTTGTGTCGTATACAAATCCTCAGTTCTGGTCCGATTTGAGTAAAGCTTTGCATTTTTTGTTGCCAATAACAACCAATCCTAGCTCAGCTTTCATTTGTTATTCTGCTGAGGTAAAACAAAAGCAGCTCTGTGATTGGTTGCTATGGGCACCAAAAACAGTTTTTTACTGTTTGTTGATTTACTGTTAGACAGTTGTGATAATTGAGGGCCGGTGTTCATAAATTTGCTCCACGTATTCCTGTCTGGGGACAGATCACACGGACATCCAAGGCGGAATTAGGAAGGACAAAATGGGCCAATGATTGGTGGCCGCCAGCAGGGTTAGACGGGGGCTAAGAAGCAGTCCTGAAACACAGATTGTCAGCGCTCAGTCCGACTCTTCTAGTGGGAATTACTTGTTGGAAAAAAACAGGAATATTAAATAAAGTCCATAGAATCCACTGGTGAAAGCAAATTAGGGGGTTACTGCATTAAAATTCAAGCAAAGGCAAAAAAAAATGCAAATAAGGTTGCCAAGACAACAACATTACTGAATTTTTTTAGCCTATAACCTTCTACAGGTCAAGATTATACTGCGTGCGAAATGTCATGTCGGTCAGTCATACAGGTTGTGCGTGACGCTCCAACAAACAGACATTGACTATGTAGAAGATATGTAGACTAGGGCTGCACGGTTACATGAAGGTGGCAGCGTCCCACTGCGACCTGGCCTCTAATGATTTTCAATGGTGTCATGATCTGTTGGATGTTGTCATTCAACTCTGTTGGATGTTGGTCACTAGTCTCATGTGACTTTTTCACCATAGATATCAATGTCTGACATTGTAGTGAGTAGGACCAGCCTGTAGTACTCAGAACAGTCACTATGAGGCCGCTTTCACATGGGTGACAAAATCGCGCGATTTTCTCACAATTCGACAGTGCTACAAATCGCATGTATGTGAAGCCGATGCTTTCCAATGGGTTCCTTTATATATGAGCGATGTTTTGTAGGCTGCTACATTTGTGCTGTTTTGTAGCCCATGTTTCCCTATGGAGCCTTCCTTTGTGTTTTCCTGCGGAACGATGCAACTTTACAGTAAGAAGTCCTACTGTTTCCTCTAAAATAACCCCTAGCTACATAAAAAAAACAATACATCACCTAACAGGCGCTGTCTGCTCCGCCGCACGTCTCCTCTGCAGCTACGGCACACTTCTCTGTAGTCTTCAGACAGTGCTTCCAGGTCAGGGGTTCAAAAACCCCACCTCCAGGAAACACTGTCTCTGATTGGCTGAGCCCTCTGATTGGCTTAAAGGGGTTGTCCCGAGAAAGCAAGTGGGGGTAAACACTTCTGTATGGCCATATTAATGCACTTTGTAATATACATCGTGCATTAAATATGAGCCATACAGAAGTTATTCACTTACCTGTTCCGTTGCTAGCGTCCCCGTCTCCATGGTGCCGTCTAATTTCAGCGTCTAATCTCCCGATTAGACACGCTTGCGCAGAAGGGTCTTCTCCCTTCTCTTGGGTCTCGGCACGAGCGGAGTTCTGGCTCCGCCCCTTCTACGCATCATCGCGTAGCTCCGCCCCGTCACGTGTGCCGATTCCAGCCAATCAGGAGGCTGGAATCGGCAATGGACCGCACAGAGCCCATGGTGCACCATGGGAGAAGACCCTCGGTGCATCGTGGGTGAAGATCCCGGCGGCCATCTTGCTAAGGTAAGGAAGAAATCGCCGCAGCGCGGGGATTCGGGTAAGTACTAAACGTTTTTTTTTTTTTAACACATGCATCGGGTTTGTCTCGCGCCGAACGGGGGGCCTATTGAATAAAAAAAAAACCCGTTTCGGCGCGGGACAACCCCTTTAAGCGCTCAAGACTGAAGCGCTTAAGCCCCCCGAAAAAATCCAAGCAAAAGAGTGCTACAAAGTCGCACGACAAAACTCAGCAATATCACACACAACTCAGATGCAATATCGTTGCAATTTGCTTGCGGCAATATCGCTGTCGCTTGTGTGAAAGAGGCCTAAACTATACGGCCTTCTGGGCTCTGACAGTATCTTGCTCAGATGTAAATATTGAAGAGGCCGCAGCACTTGCAGGAGCGCCCCGTCCCTTCAGTCAGCTGATTGGTGGGGATCACTGAGCAGCAGACCCCCACCAATCAGAAATGGATAGGCTATCAGTTTAAAGTTATTAACAGTCAAATTTCAGCTCTGAAATAGTTGCGCCATTTTGGAGAGACGTTATGTTGCTTGCACAATTGCACATGCATAAGCCTAGGGCTACCAGAAAACTATTGAGCACTAGTGCGTATGCCTGGCAGGTTTGCACCTACACGCCCTTCTTTTTAATGCACATCAATAGTATGTCTGTACAGAAAAACTTTTGTGATGGCCACCAAAAATGGCCTCCTAGGGGAGGTGTAAACACGGGTTGGTCTTCGCAAAGAGCTGTTTTTTTAAATAGGGTTTACAGTATAAATGTAGCAATTCTAAAAGTTAATTTTATGGCGAGCAACATAGCACACCTATGCTAATTTGCATAATCCGACAGTAATTATGTTAGTGGATATGCAAATTGTATAGTCTAGCACGTTAATGGGGTCTTGTCATTAAAGTAAAACTTTGTCCTCCCGCTGGGCCTGGTCTAAAAAAAAAAAAAAAAAAAAGGAGGATATGCTCACCTTTCCTGGAACCCCAGGATGCTGCTGAGAGCTGCTGCCGCTATATGGGCGGTGACTACCGTGTAGAGGGCCTGGCGGGCGTCAGGTGTCCACTGTGGCCAATCAGAGGCCAAAGTGTCACCGTACATACTTACCAGGAGTGCGTACGGGGATGCCGCGGCCTCTGATTGGCCTCATCGGAAAACTGACATCCACCAGGCCTTCTAACCGGAAGTCGCTAACAGCGGCGTCTCCCAGGACAGGTGAGTATGCCCTCTTTTTTTTTAAAGGCCACACCCAGCAGTGGATGGAGTTCTGTTGTAATGACAAACCCCTTTAAATAAACAGATGTAGCACGTCAAACATTAGCGTGGCGCATGCTACTTCTGTATAGATTTTACAGCGAGGTCATTGGCAGACTGTTCGTTAACCATATGGTCAGGGAAATGTTACTTTTATTAAAATACAGTATATTGGGATTTGTCAGTTTTTGCAGCCAAAAAAATACTGCCCGGCCCGACAAACCCCATTTTGAGTGCCTTGAATTTATGTTTGTCAACAATGTTTGCCATCTCAGGTTTCATCGCCACCATTGTATATTTAGAAAGTACTTTTTTTTTAAATATACTTTTAATCTAATTCTGTGATTTGTATTCTCAGAATGAAGCTGCAGCGGGTGCAACTGAAGTGCAAGAATCTGCATGAATTTCTTCAAGAACTGAGCCCGGGTGTCCTCGATCGGCTGTACAATCACCCTGCTACATGTCTGGCTGTTTTTAGGTGAATAATACAAGATAACCGGGAGCTACGATTGTTTTTGTTACAGTCGATAATGTCTGCTGATGTACTTTTTGGCAGTTTATAAAACATGTGCTTGTTTTAGATGACTACATATTACTGTGCAGTAAAGGCACGGAAATAGATTTGACTAGAGAACGTCAGAAATGCAAGTGATCACTTCCTCGTTCATGTTTACCCTGAATGCAGTTACCACCTCGCATGATTGTATTGGATACAGAAGGCACACATTCCCCCGAGTGTATCATATGGATATGCAAGAAACATTTAAAGAGGGTCTGTCCAACTAGTGGAACAAGCAGCTTACATTTACGTCATCACAGGTCCTAAACCAACAGAGCTGGACAGCAGCCGTGTGCTTACAGGACCTGTGATGATGTCATGTGATCAGTCACCGGGGCTCAGAGCTCTGCCCCTGATCACACGATAGTGACATCATCACAGGCCCTTTAAGCACACGGTTGCTGTCAGGCTCTGCATGTTTTAGGTCTTGGGATGACGTCACTGTTATGTGATCAGGGGTGGAGCTCAGAGCTCTGATGACTGATCACATGACGGTGATATCATTACATGTAACTCACACAGTCACTCATAGACAGGTGTTTTTTTAGTATTTTGATTTTATATATATATATATATATATATATATATATATATATATATATATATATATATATATATATATATCATCTCCTAGGTGCATCAGGTTAATATGGTGCAAGTTCGGAAACCGAGCCTGCTCCATACATGGCCGTGTTGTCTGTCTTTGATATTTAACACCTGGCCATAGCTGGTAATAGGCTGAGTTACATGGCAGACCTAAAGGCCTTTGTCAGGCATCTGTCTGCCATTGATAACTGGCGATCACATTGTCAGGTGCCAGTGGGTGACAAAAGAAGACGGAAAAAAAAGAAGGGCCACATCCTTAAGGGATTAAACAAGAGCATTCATAATGGGTTATAAAAGTACTATGGGTCCCCTAAGATCAAAATTTAGGGAAAGGAGGGACTTGGTAGGAGGAAATTTTGGTACCCGCTAGTTTAACCATCTATGATCATCTCTCTTCAGGTGACTGCAGTTCTTCTTAGGACTGGCTGCTGTCTACAAGCAAAGACTTACTAGGCACTCTGTAGATGCAGAGCACAGCTCAACCATTAAAAAATACAAACTTCCAGTGATTATTAAGTAACTTTCAAACACATACAGAGGCAAATGAGCTTTTTAAGGGGATGCCAGGAGATCTACCTCAGCATAGTGAAGAAGTAACTGTAAATGTACATCATGGTTTTGTATTTCATGTTATCTGCTTACAAAATTGTAGAGTAAGTGTATTCTTTATTATCATTTTACTATCGTTTTTTCACTTTTTTTTACATTTCTCCATTTCAGGGAGCTCCCAGGTCTTGCCAAGAACTATGTGATGCGCATGCTGTTTCTTGAACAGCCGCTGCCTCAAGCAGCTGTTGCTTTGTGGGTGAAGAAGGAAAATTACAAGTAAGAAATGTAATGTATATTGCTTGAATGACTTAAAGGGAATCTGTCAGCTGGAACATGCTCTCTAAACAGTAGGCATCATGTTATAGAGTAGGAGGAGCTGAGCAGATTGATATATAGTTTTATGGGGAAAGATTCAGTATAACTTTTATATTTTATTCATTTATATCTCTGCTCATTCAGGGCTGAACAGTCCAATGGGCGGAGCTATCGGTGATTGACAGCTGTGTATGACTGTACATACACAGATAGCTGTCAGTCACTGATAGCTCCGCCCATTGGACTGTTCAGCTCAAAATGTGTGGAGATAGAAATGAATAAATTACAAGTTCTACTGAATCTTTCCCCATAAAACTATATGTCAGTCTACTCTGCTCCTCCTGCTCTATACATAACGACTGCGGTTTAGACAGCATGTTTGAACTGACAGGTTCCCTTTAAAGTGTGCCTTGAAAAAACTGTCAAGATCATGGCAGGTCTTCACTGGCCGCTGCTTTGCTGCTATTTACACCCAATTTCAGCTCTATCACTTCAGTTTCCCATGTAGAATTTTCTGCTGCCCTGCTGTCCACTTACAGGTCGGGGTCGGTACTAAGTAAGCCATTCTGCCAGTATCTTTTTAAGCAAAAAGCTTACATTTTGCTTTGGTTATATCAGATAATCCTAAATGGCAAAGTATAACTTCAGCTATATTCTAAACATATCCATGGCAGGCATGACAGATCAGTATTTACATAGATCCTAATGCACCTGGACAGATCCTATTGACATATAATGGGTGCTGTAAGCTTTACATTGAATGGCTGGTGGTTTAGTGTTATCTAGTGCTGTCCCCAATGATCCCCAAAACTTGGTTCCAACGAGATAGCCAAGTACTTGTCTAAGAGGCGGCTGCTTAGGTGCTCTGAAGTGACTCCCTGTCATCTGCGTTAGAGCCACAACGGCCTCTTCGTGGCGCTATTGCTATTTTTTATTATTAATAATAATTCGTGACGCCAGTGCTACATTAGCACCAGAATGTTAAATGTGATGCACTTAGGAAATCACAAAAAACAGGGTTTAAAATGTAATAACTTTCTTTTCCATCTCCTTGCTGATGTCAGTAGTGATCATATATCAGTGGACACACACAAGCCTTTTAGTAAAAGTGGTTATTCTCTTTACATGTTAGAAGTATCATTAACAGGAGTAATGTACATGGGATTCTTCAGGTTAGAGACAGAGGTGATGCTCCGGGTAACATATGGCAGTGCTGGTAGTTTTCTTTGAGCCGGTTTAAATGGCTCTTCAGTGGTGTGAACCGTGAGCAGTATACACCTTCGTTTTGACCCAGGTTGTGAGGGTATTCTGTGGCTCCGGTGTTTGCAAGTATAACTCTTTTCAGTATTTGTGGCCTTCTCCTCATGGTAAAATGAATACTTCTGTGCTTTGCCTCTCGTGTCTCGGCCACCTCGCAGCGACTCTCTTGGGACAGGTCGTAACTCGCCTCCAGATCCAACAACTCTTCCGGTAGCTTCCGGCAGCTCCCTGACTGCAATACTGATGGGGATCTTTCTTCTCCCGGTAATCCTAACTCACTCTCTATACACACTAACACTGTCTCTCTCTCTCTCTCTCTCTCTCTCTCTCTCTCTCTCTCTCTCTCTCTCTCTCTGATGGACACCCGAAGATTTTCACTATCTAACTCTCTCACTTTTCTGACTCGCTCCTCTCAACTGCACACATGGTCCCACTGACTAATTATACGGTTCACTTGTTTAACAGCCAACTTACTGACAAACTCTCTGCGCACTTTACTGTTCTGATCTGACTGAGTATCTTCTCACTATAACTACGACACGACTCCTCTCCTACCTCTCTCGCTCTTCACTCCCCCAAACTGCACGCAACTGTCACTCCACTGGCTTGCAGCAGCCAATCCAAGTTCAATTTGTCGACAACCAATGAGAATCATCTGTCCACCTGGCAGATTATTAATAGCTCTATCGAAGGCAAATTAAGTAGTGGTTAATCCCTGCTTGTTATATGTGAACTGATTGCCGCCATTTAATCCTTTGCAATCCAATTTTGGATTCAGGGTTTCCTAGGGGGCTTCATCTTTTTGCCATTATAGAATGGCGCCGTTTGCTGGCTAGAGATAGTACTGCAGTATGGGACATGCCGGAGAGGCCGCCGACAACAGAGCGTCCAGTAATATACAGTAAGAATACCCTGCCGGACGTCTTCTGACATTGGAGCTGTACAGCCTTTAATCAGAATGTCTTCAGACATCTGACAGTGGATTGGAAAGGGTTAAAGGCAAGGCGCTTTTTTAGGACCCATTTGGGCCACTACACTTGTATTTGGCTAACTCCAGCAGGTCCCATTAAAGTAAATTAAGCAGTGGTGCACATGTGAAACCGCTGCCGCCCTCACTTTGGGACATGCTGGAGACCTGTTCTTGGGAGTGGTGGGGTTCAATGGAGTTGGACCCCCATCGATTTGAGAGTTATCACTCATCCTATGGGTAGGTAATGAGTTTCAAATCTTGCACAACCCCTTAAAATGCTTGCAAAACTGGTATTTATTGAGCTAAACTATAGGAAATACAGATGGTATTTGGTCTGTTTAAAGAAGTAATTTGATTATCAGAATTCTTAATCTGCCAGTGATCATACATAATTTTATTTCCTTTAATTCATTAGGGAACATGAGGAGAACACACAGATTCTGTCTGGACTGCGACTGTGGCACACACAACAACTTCCTGGGGGGCTACAAGGACTCATTCTAAATCCAATTTTCAGAGAAAATCTGAAGATCGCTCTGCTGGGCGGGTAAGGATAATTACATATTTCATATTTAGTTCCAGTAAAGTAATTGTCTCTCCATTAAATATCATATTCATTGCATAGATGCCATTTACATGTTGTTAAAAAAATGATCAAGTAAAGACTTAAAGGGGTTCTGACATGAAGAAAAAAAAATTGTACTCACCTTGCCTGGCCTGGCCCGATCGCCAGGCATGTCCCCTCCAGCCGGCATCATCTTCTGTGCCTTTAAAGCAGAGCAGGAGCGGTCAAAAAGACCGCTTCCTGCTCTGGTCCGTCCGTCAGGCACTTCCGAGGTCAACGGACGGACCGCTCACAGCAAGCACGTCACAAGCAGTGCTTGCTGTGGGCGGCCCGTCCGTCCGGCTGAACTCCGGAGTGCTGCGCATGCGCAGTGGAGACGCAGCCCGTCCTGACTCCTGTCAGAGGGCACCTCTCTACTGCGCATGCGCGCGATCCCGGAGCGGCGCGGCTGCTGGAGGAAGAAGACTGCCTGCCGGGAGATGACCCCCCGATGTCAACAACAACAGAAGACAAGGTAAGTATTATCTTTTTATGCTTTAGCAGCCATTAACCCATGGGTTCCCTGGGTCCATTAGGCACACCAGGGAACAATGGCTGCTAAAGCATAAAAAAATTATTCATGTCAGAACCCCTTTAAGACACATACTTACATAGTATGGCGCCATCTGGTGTATTAAGCATATAGCAATGGCAGATCCACTTACTGAGCTGAGTGCTGGGGGACGCACACCACAGCCAAGTCTTTGTGTAGCAGAGCAGGAGAAATAAATAGCTTTCTTTGCTTCTAACGCTGCGCGTACTGTGGATAACTTCACTACTCTGGATCACACAATACTAAAATGCAGGGAAAGTAAAAAGGGACTCTATCATTATCTGCCAGAGGGGGAAGGAGACTGATGCTGTCCAGAGCCCACCCACAACAGCACCTATTAGCAGCAGCATCAAGGGGGACACAAAAATAAGAAAAAGTGTTTCTAGGATATAAAAATACTGCAAATTACTTTAAGGCTGGGTTCACACAGGGCGTATTCCCGCCGGAAATCCCGTGGTTTGGCCGCAGCAAAAACCGCAAGATTTCCGCCGGGAGAACCGCCGCTGAAAAACCCGCGGCGGCTTTGAAGCGGCCCGGCCGCTCGCTTTTCCGTTGCGGCCGGCGCTCCCATAGAGGAGAGCGCGGCCGTGACGGAAAGAAAAGATAAACAGACATGCTGCATATTCTGAAACTGCGGCTGCGGCCGCCGTAGCCACGGTTCCAGCCTGACTTACCGCAGCGGATTGGCCGTCCCGTGTGGACGAGATTTCTGAGAAATTTAGCGGCAAATCCCGAAATTTCGCGCGGCAAATCCGCCCTGTGTGAACCCAGCCTAAGGGGTTTTCCAGGGAAATACAATTGATGACCTATCCTGTGGATAGGTCATCAATAGTTAATCGGCCAGGGTCCGTCACTTGTGCCCCCGACCGATCCGCTGAGTGGGGGCATGCTGTCAGCGCTGCAAGTACACAGAGGATGGAGCTAACACAGCGGAAGTCTCCGCGCCAGCCTCTGTGTAGAGGCCAGCGCTTTTAACTGCAGGTACAGCTCTCATTCAAATCATGCTCCAAGGAGGTGACTCTATCCAGAATTGCATGTCTGGGAGGTTCAGCAAGTGTGGGAGTGCTGTATTACCCCACAAGGGAGTTTCTTCATACCTAGTGATCTGTTGTGATTGTTCTCAGCAAGAGAAACCACGTAATCTTGTAGATATGATACCTTTTAATGGCTAACAAAAATACATGATCTAATAATAGCGAGCCTCCGAACCAACGCAGGGTTCTTCTTCAGGCTTATGGATTGGATCTGAAGAGGCATGCATATTTATACATACTTATAACATACATACTTATGACAAGGCACAGATATGGATGTGATTGGTTCGCACTTAAAAGGAATTCTGCAACAGCAAACAAACTTTTTTTGTCTAGGCACTGATAGCGGAGTGAAAGTTTTATGGTCCCTAAATTACTGTTGGAGGGGGGAAAGTCAGCAGGCTTGAATTGCTACAAGAGATACACAAACATTTTTAGCTAAACACTGATAAGGGAGTGAAAGTTAATGGTCCCTGAATTACTGTTGATGGGGGTCTTATCTGTATAATAAATGTCTCACACTTCCCATTCATGCATAAATCCTGGGGAATAATTTAACCCAGTATTCAGCGTGTCAAAGGTTGTTATCAATTTATATTCCCAAATTCTTCTGTGGTTTTGTGACTTGAAACCACCCTTCAATATCAAAACTCTCATATCTCCTATGTCATGTCCATGGTTAGAGAAGTGCTCGGCCACAGGTAATTCTCTTTTTCTGTGTTCAATCGTGTGGCGATGGGATCTCATCCTGGCTTTCAGTTTCTGTCCTGTTTCTCCAACATAAAGACCCCCAACAGGACATTTACTGCAGCGGATCAGGTACACAACATTGGACGTGGAACATGTGAATGTCCCTGGGATCTTATAGTCCTGCTGTGTGTTGGGAATCCGTATCCTGTCCGCAGTCAGTATATGTGAGCAGGTCTTACAGCTCCTTACATTACAGGGATAAGTTCCTTTTTGTGTGTCAGAGGGTAATGCACTCCTGATTATAAAGTTCCTCAAGTTAGGAGGTTGCCTGTAACATAGGAGAGGAGGGTCCGGGAATATGGTTTTCAGACGGTCATCCTTGTGTAGGTCTGATGGAGCTTCTTTGTTGTTTTCCTTAGTACCTCTTGTAGGTCACTACTAGAGGCACACGATTGTTTCTTTACTTCTCTTTGTATTGGAGTAGTTGATTTCTGGGTATCCTGGTGGCCCTGGTGATTTGGTCATCAATTGAGGTGGGATGGTAGCCCTGATTTATAAATGTTCTTTTAAGATGGTGATCTGTTTACACATCTGCCAAACTCTGATGGCCAAGCTCTGTATTGGTAGCAGCAGTCTAGTAGCAGATCTGTTTTTCCCAGTACAATCCAGAGGAAAGTCTCAGATAGGAAGAGCATCAAATGATGTTCTGAGTTTGGGAGGTCTGAATCAGAAAGCCAATGGCGAATGGGTCTGATTTGGCCCGCCAGGTAATACAGTTTAAAGTCTGGCAGTGCTGTACCTGCCATATCTTTTGGGCGCTGTAGGGTTTCCAAATAGAGTTTCACTCTGGACTTACTCCAGAGGAAGGAGGTTAATAGAGAATTCGTTTTACTAAAAAACTTTTGTGGTACTATCGTCCTGCATGTTCCAAGTAGTACAGAAATTTTGGGAGGATTATCATTTTGATAAGGTTAAAGGGGTTGTCCTGCGGCAGCAAGTGGGGTTAAGCACTTCTGTATGGCCATATTAATTCACTTTGTAAAATACATCGTGCATTAAATATTGGCCATACAGAAGTTATATACTTACCCCCTCCCGGTGCTGGCGTCCCCGTCTCCATGGCGACGACCAAACTTCTCCTCTGGTCGCCGCAACAGTTGCGCTTGCGCAGAGAGGAATCCTCTTCTGGAGGGTCCAGGCTCACGAGCTGCGCCCTGGCTCCTCCCCCTTCTCAGCGTCATCACGTAGCTCTGCCCCCATCACATGGTGCCGATCAGCCAATGAGGTGGCTGGAATCGGCAGTGGAGCGCAGACAGCAGAAGAACATCCACGGTGCACCATGGGAGAAGACCCGCAGTGCACCATAGGAGAAGACCAGCGGCAGCCATCTTGGAAAGAAGATTTTTTAAAGTTGCTGAACGGGGATTCAGGTAAGGGAATTTTTTTTTTAAATAACACCTGGCAGCGGTATTCCTTTACAGGTACTGGGGGACTGGGCAAAAAAATTTTTTTCTCCTTAGGCGCGGGACAACCCCTTTAATTCGGCCTGCTACCGATAGGGGCAATAAACTCCAGATTTAAAATGTATTGTGAAGAAAGGAGAGGAGAGGGGCCACATTCATATTAAAGCGTAGTGAAATCTCTAGGTGTATGAATTCCCAGGTATTTAAAACTCGGGGAGACTTGGAGGTCACATATCTTTTTCCCCAAGGTCCAGTCTCTTGCTTGCAGTGGCATAAATGTAGACTGTGGCCAATTTATATATAGGCCTGAATAACGCCCAAACCTTTTAATCAGGGGGATGGCATGTGACAAAGTTTCTTTAGGCTTTGACATAAACAGAATCAAGTCACCTGCATATAGTTCAATGCGGTTTTCCCTTGGGCCTATTACTATGCCTCCGTAAATGGGGTCTTGATGAAGGAGTAGGGCTAACTGTCCTATGTCCAATGCGAACAAGAGAGAGGAGAGAAGACAGCCCTGGCGAGTTCCCCTCGTCAACTGAAAGGGGGTAGACAACATATTTACTGAGACCATAGCGACTGGAGAACTATATATTGTAGAGATCCATTTAATAAATGTTTCTCTAAACCCAAATCTTTAAAGCACCGCCATTAGATATGGCCACTCAACTGAGTTTAATGCCTTGGCAGCATAGAGAGAAGCCCCATCAAATTACCACCCATTAAACCCACCTGTGTGACTACCTGCACTCCTCATATATTATCTGAGGTGGATTTTCCTTGTATAAATCCCAATTGATCCGGGTGAACAATGTCCTCTGTAGCTAACTTTTCTCCCTGTTTCATGATGGCATACACTTAGGGCTCATGTCCACGGGCAAAATGTGATTTAAAATCCGCAGCGGATCTCCCGCGCGCGGATCCGCACCCCATAGGGATGCATTGACCACCCGCAGGTAGATAAATACCCGCGGATCGTCAATAAAAGGCATTTAAAAAAAAATGGAGCATGAAAAAATCTGGACCATGCTCCATTTTCATGCGGGTCTCCCGCGGGGACGGCTCCCGCGGGCTTCTATTGAAGCCTATGGAAGCCGTCCGGATCCGCGGGAGACCTAAAATAGGAATTAAAAGCATTTACTCACCCGCAGCGGGCCGCGAAGCTCTGCTCTTCCTCACGGCCGCATCTCCCTTGCTTCGGCTCGGCGGATGTGCCCGGCGCATGCGCGCGGCACGTCGACGACGTGCCGGCGACGTGCCGCCGGCGTCAGGAATTCATCCGCCGGCCGAAAATGAAGATCTGGCCGTGAGGAACAGCTGACCTTCCCCGCACGCTACGGATAGGTAAATGCTTTTAAATTTCTATTTTCAGCGCTCATGTCCGCGGGGCAGGAGGGACCCGCTGCAGATTCTACATGTAGAATCTGCAGCGGATCTGATTTTCCCCGTGGACATGAGGCCTTATTGTAAAAAAAAAAACAATCAATTTCTTAGAACAAGTTAACTGAATCAATTTAAACTTTCTTTCTGTGATTGTAGTGTTGATATAAGTAAGTGATTACAGTATCAGAGCAAAAGGATCATTTTTTGCAGAAGATGGAACACTTGAAGGGAGGATCTAGTACCCTGTTGTACCTCCTCTAGCTTGGACACAAGATGAGATACGGGGGGGCATGGAGGCTCTTGTACCCTGTTGTACCGCCTCTGGCTTTGATACAAGATGTGATATGGGCGGCCATGGAGGCTCTAGAACCCTGTTGTACCTCTTCTAGCTTGGATACAAGATGGGATACAGTGGGCATGGAGGCTCTAGTACCCTGTTGTACCTCCTCTAGCTTGGACACAAGATGAGATACGAGTGGGCATGGAGGCTCTTGTACCCTGTTGTACCTCTTCTAGCTTAGATATAAGATGGGATACAGGTGGGCATGGAGGCTCTAGTACCCTGTTGTACCAACTCTAGCTTAGATGCAAGATGAGATACGGGTGGGCATGAAGGCTCTAGTACTCTGTTGTACCGCCTCTGGCTTTGATACAAGTTGTGATACAGGGGGCATTGAGGCATACAGGTTCCATATGGTTACCTGCGGTATATTGCTCCACATTTGCTGTAACTGAGCCTCTAGATCGTGCAAACCTGTAGGCTGTCGAAGTTGGCGTCTCAGATGGTTCCATACATGTTGTGGAGACATTCCTGTGACATCCTTGCTGTATGCGGCCGAGCATTATCCTGCTGGAAAATGCCTCTTGGAAGCCGCCATGAGAGGAACACATGTGGCTGCAGGATGTCCTGAACATATCACTGAGCTGTCATTGTCCCTCGTACCACTACTAGGGGTGACCGACTGCAGTATGCGATTGGTCCCTCAGACGAACACATCAAAAGGGAGGCCAGTGTGACGCTCTGCAGCTAAGGCAGGATTGGCTCACCCCGAGGTCTCCAGAAACAAACACAGCCATCGTCCGTGCCCGAACTAAACCTGGAATAGTAGCTGAAGACAACCCAGTTTCACTCCATAGCAGTCCAGTTTCGTCGCTCAGTACACCACTTCAAATTGAGGCTACTGTGGGTGTCAAAGGCAGAACACATAATGGGCGCCGTATGATCAAATGCCCTTCAGCCAAGCACCTGAAAATGGTTCCATCAGACACAGGGGCCTGTAACAATGGTGCCATCTGTCTCTGGATGGCGGACAACGAAACAGTTGGAGCGGCTTGTGCTTGTCGGATGATCATATACTCTAGTGGGGGTCTGTCGAGGGTGTCATAAGCCAGATCACCTTCTGTGCACGCCCTTACACATCCACTGGTCCCAAAACATCCTAACAGTGTGTTCAGAGCAGCCCAGTTGTCGGGCAATTCATCGATACAACCATCCAGCTTTTCGCAATGCAATACTTTGCCCAGTTTCAAATTCTGTTAACTGAGCAAAATCTCTTTGTTACCATCATAGAGTCGTCTAGTGGTCAACAAGCTCTACACAAGCGGAAGAAGAGGTCACTACGTACAAGGAGCCTCTGAGAGCATTTTTGTAGGCCAAGGGGGGAACCACTTTTAGGGCCTCAGGTGGCAAGATCTTTCATCTAATCACATCACAACTCCAATCCTTTGTATATCTGCCTGAGATGTAACTGCATGCCGAGTTTCGCAGCAAAAAGACATCTCCTTCTAGGGGCTTGTCTTTTTTTTTTTTTTACAAAGAGTGTGTATATATATATATATATATATTATTTTTTTTTTTTTTTCTCCCCCTATTTCTCTCATTTTTTTTGCACCATACGGAGTGCTAATACAACTACACACACTAGATTGTGATACTGCAGTTAATATTCAGGATATTCACTGAGTACCAATTTTAGTTAACTGGTGTGGAAACTGTACCTCACAATATGATGTAGCAGGATTGCGGCCTACAAACCAAGATTTCTTAATTATTCCAACTCTTCATTTTTTTAAAATTCCTATAATAGACTTACAAAATTAGTATCAATTTTTTTTTCTTTTTAATGCAGTGTTCTCCATAGTGATGGAAGCCACACGTGGCTCACAACTCCCCAGCTTTGTGGTTGGCAGAATGTCATGGTTACAATGTAACATCCACACTGCCAATGCTGCCAACAACCCATCAATAGTGTCGGTTGGAAAGTTTATCCAGAGAAGCGTATATCACACCAGCAGCACTTGTAGCCCAGTAAGGGTGGGACAAACCTGTGATGCAACAGCCGCCAGGACGTGGAAGAAATAGTGTCGGTTGGGATGGTATAAATGCAATATCACGCTAAAATATCAGGAAATTTCTCAACATTTAAAGGGGTTGTCCCGCGAAAGCAAGTGGGGTTATACACTTCTGTATGGCCATATTAATGCACTTTGTAATGTACATTGTGCATTAATTATGAGCCATACAGAAGTTATCAAAAGTTATTCACTTACCTGTTCCGTTGCTAGCGTCCTCGTCTCCATGGTTGCCGTCTAATTTTCGCCATCTAATGGCCAAATTAGACGCGCTTGCGCAGTCCGGGTCTTCTTATCTTCTCAATGGGGCTCCGTGTAGCTCCGCCCCGTCACGTGCCGATTCCAGCCAATCAGGAGGCTGGAATCGGCAATGGACCGCACAGAAGAGCTGCGGTCCACGGAGGGAGAAGATCCCGGTGGCCATCTTCAACCGGTAAGTAAGAAGTCACCGGAGCGCGGGGATTCAGGTAAGCGCTGTGCGGTGTTCTTTTTTAACCCCTGCATCGGGGTTGTCTCGCGCCGAACGGGGGGGGGGGGGGTTTGAAAAAAAAAAAAAACCCCGTTTCGGCGCGGGACAACCCCTTTAATTTGTCTATCCTCCATTTTTTATTAATTGAAGGGGGTTCAGAAGTTACATTCAAAGTTGAATGTGGCTCACAAAAGGTACAATAACTTGAGGATCTCTCATCTAAAATCTTAGTTTTTCCCCCCCTAATTTTCTAATTCTTTATGTTCTCTCTCCGTAGTGGAAAGACTTGGGCAGAGGACGGCAGTCTACTTGGTCCTGATAAACATGGAAAGGATGTCCTTTCACTTGATAAATACGCAGAGAGCAGGTGGGAGGTAAAGTGACATGTTGAATACAAATACTTGTTCTGCTGATCCCACTGCTACATTAGACTAGTGTTCTGTTCATAGCACAAATTCTCTTGATTTTCATTTCTTGAGGCTCGACAGATAAATTGAAGGTGCGATATACGGAAGACTACTGCCTGCAACATAAATTGCAGTGTATTCGTTTATACATTATTTTTCTTTCATGACAATTACGTCCTATGTAAAGATGAGCGAGCCTACTTGATAAGGCAGTTACTCGAGCGAGCATCGCAGGCTCGGGTGGGCTGCGGGAGGGAGCGGGGGGGGAAGAGGGAGAGAGAGATCTCTTTCACTCTTACTCACGCTCTGCTCCTCCCTGCCCCCGCAGCCCACCCGAGCCTGCTCGGACGGATCACTAAGCAGTTACTCGAGAAGACTCAAGTAACTGCCTTATCGAGAAGGCTCTCTCATCTCTAGTCCTATGCTGTAATGGTCAGCAGGACGATGTCTAGCAACTGACACAATAGGAATTCTGTTCGCATGCAATGCAAATTAGTACATTTAAAAGCATATGCTAATAATGGAAAAATTGTGCTTTCTAAATTTCTGCTGCTCTAATGATGTTAATAATAATTTTCAGCACCTCGATCCTATTATTTGTAGGTTATATTGCAGTTTATGGTCGGGTCGCCTAGTGCTACAGTTAGCCAGGATTTGGCGCAGCTCCTCACTCAAGCTGGTCTCATGAAAAGGTAATACTGCATTTTGACTTCGTACATGGCTTACACGTTTCTTACTGTGGCCTAGCCCAGTACTTGGGAGAAGGACAAGGGTTATCTTGTCATGCTTTGTACTTCACAAAACATAAAGCAAGAGGGACTTCATGATCATCTTAGTTTCACCACGCTTGACGCAGGCCGAGTGAAGCTGAACAGGATTGCTAAGGCCATTAACTCTTTCCAATCCAATTTGTATCCGGTTTTTCTTAGGGGGCTTACTCTTTTTCTGCCGTTATATAACGGCGGTATCTGCTGGCTAAAGCCAGTACTGCATGAGGTGACACGTTGTATAGGCTCCGACAGCAGAGAGGCTGTCAATATACAGTAAAAGAACCCCGACGGACGTCTTCCAACATCGGAGCTGTACAGCCTTAAATCATAATGTCTTCAGACGTCAGACAGTGGATTGGAAAGGGTTAAGGAGCAAACTTCATTTTTGACCTTCGCCTAGATTGCTTACAAACAAAAAGATCCCCATATCTACTTAAAGGGAACCTGTCACCTGGTTCACACAGGCTGAACCAAGGGCTATATAAGGTTCAAAACAAGTGAGCCAGTGTACTTCCACACTTTACTGTGGATTTAAATGTCATATATATGCTGTAGTGTGTCCTGTGTCGGTTTGTAACCGAAATACTGCCAACATGTGGTTGGATGACCGCATGACACGCTAAGGCATTTATATATGGGGGCCAATAGAGGGGGACTTGACACCTAATTGTTTAGACTATAGTTGTGAAGACACTGTGTCCTGCACTCACCAGCCTAGGGTATGAACGAGAACAATGCCATCCCACGCCACCCACTCACCAGTCTAGCGGTGAGCGTCTCCTACTACACTCACAGTCAGCACCTGCATCGCACCGCAGTACAGGAATGTGGGTGGCAAAGTTGGGGTGGGGTGGGTGACGTCTCATCTAAACTCATTCCACTGTGTCGTGATCTCCAGTGGTATATGCTGGAGGAAGAGGGAGAACTATTCAGCCGCCGTATGTATGGCTGCAGAGTTCTTCCTTGATTGATCAGCACACTACTAGATCATTAAAGCAGCGGTCAGGGGTCTCTGGATCTACCAGACCCCCCTGCCTCTGGATGATAATGTGTGAACGCTTTTCAGCAAGATTTTATCTTTCTGAAAACTGCATCTTATAGTCATAAAAATACGGTATGTCCTTACTTTATTTTTTTCATTTCCTTTGCTACTACTCCTTACTATAGTTGCATCAAAAATGACCATAAAAATTGCATGTATGTTTCCAGCCTAAAGTGGCTGCGGACACAAAACTGACCCCTCCATCGACTCTCGTTAAACAAGTCCAGTCACAGCAGTCCGTTGATCAACTGGCCAATGCTATCCCCTCTTGTCTTTGTAGAAGTAGAAATCGGATGAAAACACATACTCCATTTTTACTCCCTTCTGTTGTTTTGAGAAGTGTTCACTTTATACCCTTTTCTCTTGTGTGTTAATTCTGCAGTGATGCTGGAGAAGCCCCAGGCATTTCTTCTGCTGGGTTTCAGTTTTTACTTCTGGACACAGCATCTCAGCTCTGGTATTTTATGCTTCAGTACCTTAAATCAGCCGAGGCAAGTATAGACCATCATTATGTGTTATCATGCACGGATTGCTTTTGTAGTTAGTCAGAATTGTTCTTGTGTCTTTGAATGTGGGTTTTAAGTATTCTATTTTTTGCAGAATGAGTTGTATTTTAAATGGTGACATAAATGTAATACATGATGTATTGGAAAACTTTTAAAAAAAGTTTTAAGTGAGGGGGGTTCTTCTTTTGCGGTGTTACTGGTGTGGTAAAAATGACATGTTAACTTCATTTTATGGGTCCGTATCATAATGCCGAAGCTATGTTTATAGATTTTTAAAAATGTTTTACTACCTAAAAAAAAAGTTTGAAAGACTTCAGTACATCTCTGACATTGGATATGAGGTCCAGCGGAACTGTACGTTTTTGCTTATCTATCTGTGCGTTCCTGTGGCTTTATCGTGTTTTGTATTTTTTTAGGTTTTGGTTTGTGCGTATTTTAACAATTTAATAAAGCACTGGGTTTCAGGGGGGCTTTTCCGCAGATGTGCCTTCTCTTAAAGGGGTTGTCCCGCGGCAGCAAGTGGGGTTATGCACTTCTGTATGGCCATATTAATGCACTTTGTAATATACATTGTGCATTAATTATGAGCCATACAGAAGTTATTCACTTACCTGCTCCGTTGCTAGCGTCCCCGTCGCCATGGTGCCGTCTAACTTCAGCGTCTAATCGCCCGATTAGACGCGCTTGCGCAGATGGGTCTTTTCCCTTCGGCTCGGTTCGGCAGCAGCGGCGTTCTGGCTTCTCCCCCTTGTACGCGTCATCGCGTAGCTCCGCCCCCGTCACATGTGCCGATTCCAGCCAATCAGGAGGCTGGAATCGGCACATGTGACGGGGCGGAGCTACGCGATGACGCGTACAAGGGGGCGGAGCCAGAACGCCAGTGCTGCCGAGCCGAAGGGAAAAGACCCCTCTGCGCAAGCGCGTCTAATCGGGCGATTAGACGCTGAAGTTAGACGGCACCATGGCGACGGGGACGCTAGCAACGGAGCAGGTAAGTGAATAACTTCTGTATGGCTCATATTTAATGCACGATGTATATTACAAAGTGCATTAATATGGCCATACAGAAGTGCATAACCCCACTTGCTGCCGCGGGACAACCCCTTTAACTTTTCTCTTGGCTCAACATATCCCGAGATGAGTGATGCAAGCGCTTTGTCTGTCGCCATCCATTGTCATTGGTCTTATTAGTATGTGTTTTTTGTTAATTTTTATTTTTAATGGAAAATAATAATGGATCATGAAATTCTCGGATACCTGCATTTATGGCCGACTGTATTCTGCCTAACAGCACAGACTATTGGGAGTGTGGTGAGCTTCTCATCAATTCAGATTATTAATCCACGTCCAGTTCTAATTGAAGATTCCAATAATAGTCTTATGAAGTTGCTGTGTTTGCACTTCCCTAATCTGCAGTTCATCGAAGACTTTATATGAGCTGTTAAACATAATCCAATGAAAAGTAGCATTCGAGCTAAATTCATAGAATCCTAGAATAGTAGAGTTGGAAGGGACCTCCAGGGTCATCCCATTGCTTCTAGTCTTTCCTTGTACAAATGAGAATAGGGCTGATCCCTGTGCACTGTGACAGCCCTTCAGATATTTGTAGACCGCTATTAAGTCTCCTCTCACTGTTCAAGCTTTTCTAGATCTTTTTGAATACTCTCTCTCTTCCCTATTGTTAGCTACCCCTCCTAGCTTTGTGTTGTCTGCAAATTTGATCAGTTTCCCATCAATTCCCTCCTCCTTCATTTATAAAAATGTTGAACAACCCTGGGCCCAGGACAGAGCCTTGTGGTACCCCACCTGATATATTCCTCCACTTGGATGTGCAGCCATTTATGACCACTCTTTGAGTACGATCACTCAGCCAGTTGTGAATCCACCTCACAGGTTCCTTGTCTATCCCATATTTGATCATTTTTTTTCAATAAGTATAGTATGAGATACTTTGTCAAATGCTTTACTAAAGTCAAGATATACTATATCCATCGCATTTCCCTGATCAACCCAGTCGGTGATTCTGTCATAGAAGGAAATTAGGTTTGTCTGGCATGACTTGTTTGTTACAAACCCATGCTGGCTCTGGTTAATTACTCCATTTTCATCCAAGACTTGCATACATGCTGTTTAATAATTTGATCAAAGATCTTTCCCGGTATAGAAGTCAGGCTCACTGGCCTGTAGTTTCCTGGACTCACTTTCTTACCTTTCTTGAAGATAGGGACAACATTAGCCCTTTTCCAATCTTCTGGGACTTCTCCAGTTCTACAGAAATTTTCAAAGATTCTGGCGAGTGGTTCAGCAATTACCTCCGCTGCTTCCTTTAATATCCTAGGATGTAATTCATCTGGACCTTCAGACTTGAATTCATTTAAGTTAGCTATGTGTTCCCTCACTATCTCCCTGGTTATATTTAGCCTGCATTCTTTTATTCCCCCAATAGCACAGGGAAGATCAGTTGATGTTTCATCTACTTTCTGAGAGAAAACAGATACAAAATAGAAATTTAAAAGTTCAGCCTTCCCAACAGCCTTCCCTTCCCTCTGTTGCAAGCCTCAATTCATTATAAGCTTTAGCTTTTTTGACACTTGCCCTACAGTTTCTGCATTGTATTCTTCTTTAGCTACTCCCCCCTTTTTCCACAGAATTTTTTTTTCACAAGTAAGCCCTTTACCTGCTGATTTTCCCGTTACTTTTATAATTCTGTTTTATACCCGCAGACTAGGGGAATGAATCTAGTGGAGATATTGTCCTTCATGTTCCAGCTAAGCTTTTCTACGCTTGGAAAGGTAAATTGCCTTGGAAAACCCTCAGCACCCGATGTCTTCTCCAAGAGAAAGCTTGTTCGGGAAACACTGTATATGTGACTATATCATTGCTTTTTCCTTTACTCTTCAGGACTACTCTGTGGAGGGAATGAGTGATTCACTACTGACGTTCCTGCAGCACCTGCGAGAATTCGGACTCGTATTTCAGAGAAAGGTTAGCAGTCCTGTATCACTGACATTGCATTAGGCTACTACTATCAACTTCTCTGTCATTCTAACATCATCTAGTGGCAGCAAACTGCCGTACATGTGTCCGGTAATCTTGGCAATAGTTTAAGAGATTTTAAAAGTTTTTTTCTATGTTTCCTGTTTCGTAATCTATTATTGTTTACAAACTGAAGATGAGTTTTTCATATTATTTTCAGAGGAAGTCTCGTCGCTATTATCCAACTCGCCTGGCAATAAATCTGGCCTCTGGAATCTCCGGGACTTCTCTTGACAGCCATAAGCAGGGATTTATTGTGGTTGAGACTAATTACAGGATATACGCATACACAGGTTAGTAACTGTAGAAGCTAGTACTTGACCTGCTCTTTGGATTAGACCTGTCTATGGTCTCAGGTTTACAGTAAGTGGCATGCTATCACACATTTTTCACTTCTTCTATTTGCAATAACTAATGATTGACTGGAGCACTGCAGAAGAGGAGGATCTGAGTCCTGGGTATAAACAGACAATACAAGAATCTCATCCATGATCTGTTTATTCCCAGGACTGCAACGGTAACAAGAGGGCATCCTCTACGTCTAAAGGAAAGAAGGTTTCATCACCAACATAGAAGGGGGTTCTTCACTATAAGAGCAGTGAGACTGTGGAACTCTCTGCCTGAGGACGTGGTGTTGGCCAAATTGATAGAGGAGTTTAAGAGGGGACTAGACGTCTTACTAGAGCGATATGACATTACAGGATATAGACATTAAATAACCAGCGGGTTGTTGATCCGGGTTTTGGAGTCAGGTGGAAACTTTCAAAACGTTGATCCAGAGATTATTCTGACTGCCATTATGGAGTCGGGAAGGAATTTTTTTCCCCCAAACAGGCTAAATTGGCTTCTGCCTCATTGAGTTTTGCCTTCATCTGGATCAACAAAGGGGAAAAGTGGAAACAGGCTAAACTAGATGGACATAGTCTCTTTTCAGCCTAACATACTATGTTAACTCTGTGTCAACCAACACCTTATGAGTTTTAGCAGAGGATGAATTTGGGCACGTCCTATATCCTCTGCTCCTTCATTCTGTTCTTCCCTTCTCACTTAATACATTCTATATTCTCAGATTCAGAACTCCAGATTGCCCTCATTGCTCTCTTCTCTGAAATGCTGTATCGGTTTCCCAACCTGGTGGTGGCACAGGTCACTAGAGAAAGTGTTCAACAAGCTATTGGAAATGGCATCACTGCTGAGCAGGTAGGAATTGACAGAATGTTAAATATACTGTTAAGCAATCATGTTTTTGAGTATGTTTCCATATAGCGTAAGTGGTGCAAATCTTCTGTAATGGAAAATCTGCATCAAAATTCGCATCAAAACCGCAATAAAAATTGTGTCAAAATCTACACCACTTTCAGTTGAAGAGATGATGTCTGCTGCAGATCCGTGGCAAAATTTGCACCAATGGTTTTTGCTGTAGAATTTCATCTGCAAGAAATCTGTGTTAATTCCACTACGTGTGAACGCACCCTTCAACTGTAGGTTTGTACTATTCCAAATGTATGTTACATATAAAGTGGTTGTCTAAGGCCCAATATCCACAGGCGGACTTGAATTGCATAATTCGCAGTTCAAGCTGCCCATAGTGAACCATGGGTGTCCACACTTCAATTTACACATACAGACTTGCTTTCCGGATTCCGCATGTGGAGAACAAATCGCAGCATGCTACATTTTAGTGCAGTTCCCGCACAGACTGCTTCCGTGGAAGTCAATGGAAGCAGTCCAAACCGCGAGAAAGCAGGAGTTTAAAAAAAAAAAAGTACTGTGCCTGTGTGTTGGCCAGCACTTCCGCACACATCCGCAGTACAGAAAAAAGAAGACCCGGACAGGTAAGCGGGGTCCTTGGCCGCAGGCAAGGTCAGATTCCGTTGCGGGCTCCCCCATGTGGATTCCGACCCACCCATGGACATGAGCCTAAGGAGGAGCCTTCAGATGCTGCATAACCGCCCTCAGTTCAATCTGTAGCTACTTTGAGAAACTTTGTAATATACCATATTTTCCCTTATGCCCATGACCGCACCCATGAGAGACTGCCTCCCATGCAGATAGGTAACAGGAACTTCCCAGATCTCTTTAAAGTCAGGAACATCTTTTATCTCCTCAGTTCTTGTTTTCTGTCCATTGAACAGGTTGCAAAATTCTAAGGTAGCTGCTTGGCTGCCTCTGCTCTTCCAGGGATTTCTCCACATCTCTAAAGGTGGCGGACTGCAGGGCCTCGCTCCCAAACTCTGTAGCATGAGAGGTTACCTGTCCGGTGTAAGTCTCCACGCAGAGTCACTGGAAAAGCCTGGAATCAATCTGTTGGGCTCCCCTGTCTCTGGAAGTTATGAAGAGACGTTAATTTCTCTACTTTTAATGGGATCCTTCTCCTATAGCTTTGGGAGAACCTTTCAGTAATGGTATACTCCGTGTGTTGCTGCACCCGGATCAGAGGTTTGTGGTACGGGACTTTCTGTTTTATCTGGTGCTTCCATCGACAGATGGAATTGAGGCATGTACTAATCTGGGCCACAACTCATATTACCACTGATTGGAGCAGGGGAGCTGGAAGAAGTGACGAATGCTTTCAGAGAGGATCTCCAGCCAGTCCAGAGTACAATTATCCTGATTTAGGGACTGGATTCTGCGTTTGCCTTAACCCTACAAGAATGAAAATTAATAGGACATGGCTCTATGTGCGCTTAATAGCTGGACCCAAGACCTGTATGACCTGTGTCTTAGGGCTTATTGAGACGACCGTAAAACGGCCGGGTTTTCACGACCGGACAATATACGGTGTCCCTCTCTGCAGGGGGAGGAGGCTGGAAGAGTCAGGAGCAGTGCCCTGAGCTCCCGCCCTCTCTTTGCCCCTCACCACTATTTGCAGTGGGAAGGCGGGATGGGGCGGAACTTGTGGCCACAGAGCTTCTGCCTCTGGCTCTAGGCTCTCTCTATGACTTATGACCTAGGTCTTTCCCTATATCTTATGGCCTCTGAGTTTAGCTGCTGGCCTGTGGTCACGGATCCTGATGAGTGGTCTTCAACGGGAAGACCGCTACACAAAGCCTCTTTTTCCTCATCATGCATCTTCAGTAGGGTATGTATGGTAAAGAATATCTTTTGGAAATTTGAAGTAAGACTTTTCTAATCATTGCATAAGAGCAAGTTGAGGAATGAATGAGGTACAAATTTTGGGAGTATGGAGAATACATTGGGTAAGACCTCCACTGGGAAATTGGTATAAGAATCTATCTTCAAAAAGTTGCATGTTCATGTGGAGGAATTGTTGTAAGATGCCTTTACACTCTTGGTCATTTATTTAGACAATGCCTTTTTGTTTTTCTTATGTTTAAAAAAATTATTTTTTGCTTCCAGTTAAATCCTGATCTTTAGGATCGCTTTTGTTAATTCGATTTCAGGAAAAATTCTGTATTCGGTTGGGAGTTTTTCGGGGATAAACCTATCTATATGAATCCTCCTAACTTTACAGTTTACAGCCTAAGTTAAAATCACTGATTGGCTTGTTCTAAGGTAGGATAAGGTGAAAAGTTAGGATACAAGTCATATAGTGGTGAGAAATACTGTCATTCCTCATATATACACATGACCGTTTATTATGAAAAATCAACTGAAAGATTTACACTTTAAAGCTTCATCTATAGAAATATCAACACAAAATCCATTTTTTGTATTTCCTAATCCCTAGATTATCCATTTCCTTCGGACCAGAGCCCACCCAGTAATGTTGCAGCAGGTAAACTGTTTTTAGCTGTAAAAGTCTGTACAACTTTTAATGTACATGTTTTTATAGTTAGTGGACGGATGGTGCAGTTTATATCCTACCTACTATTGGTTTTACAGAATCCAGTGCTTCCACCAACCATCACTGACCAGGTCCGTCTTTGGGAACTTGAGAAAGATCGCCTCCGCTTCTCTGAAGGTGAGAAGTTTTTTAATGTAATTGTAATGTTGTCAGAAAAGTTCAAAAAGTTGGTTATGCTTTTCATTGCATGTCCAAAACATTCTGCCTCTCCTGTTGCTTGCCGAAGGACTGCATACAACAGCATTACCATACACCACTAATAGAGATTATTAGTGATATGAGAGTGCGATCTCTATGAACTTTAGTTATAAAAATGAAAGAGCCACTCCATTTAATTTTTTTTCATTTATTATGCAACTAGTCCCTATATATATATATATATATATATATATATATATATATATATATATATATAATATATAATATCAGCTAGTATTACGTTGGTTAGTTATTCCTTTCTATCTGAAACTCTTGGGAGTCCTTCTCCTCAGGTTGGTCATATGATCTCAGTTCTGACTAGCTCAGATTTACTTGGGTTTATGTGTTCTCAAATGAGTCAGTTTTTCCATCCGTCAGTCCTATGTGATGGACCCATTAGAGGGAGACACAGAACCTCATATAACAGTTACTGCTGATAATTTGAGGCTCCTGTCACACAGTTATAATGAAGGAGATGACAGCTCAGCTTCCTGACTGTATACTTATTATCTGTAGCTTATTTAGGTGAATACAGAAGGTAATGATGATTGCGCTGTCCTCCCAGCAGGCATAGATGGAACAGGTTCTAGGTTGATCATGTCATGTGCTGATGCATCATGGGATTGCTAGCACGGCATAGAGAAAAAGAAAGCAGGAGAAATATCAACATCAAAGTGTTGCCAGATGACTATCAAACTGGAGGCTGCACTGCACGGAAGTGACTGCACTATTTATAGGAAACCTCCATAGTGTGACAGATGATCAGGTGATGGGTGCAGGGATGCAACAGCATAATTTCGCCGTAGTGGCCTTTTAACTCTTTCCAATCCAATTTGTATCCTGGTTTCCTAGGGGGCTTACTATTTTCCTGCCGTTGTACAATAGCGCTATATGCTGGCTAAAGCCAGTACTGCATGAGGTGACAAGTTGGATAGGCTTCGACAGCAGAGAGGCTGGCAATATACAGTAAGAGAACCCGACGGATGTCTTCCATCGGAACTGTACAGCCTTAAAACATAATGTCTTTGGACGTCAGACAGTGGATTGGAAAGGGTTAATTTATTTCTTTAGCGTCTCATAAATCTACTTGTCTGCTCCATTCACAGGCATTGGAGTAGGCCATTAATATCAAAATGGTGGGGGTTTGACCGGCCCTTGATGACTAGCTGACTGAAGTGATTGCATGTCTCCTCTAATGTCTGCCAAGCTCAGCACCGCACTTGTGATAGCTACTGTGCCTCGTACTGCAGCTCAGTCCTGTTTAAGTGCTGTAATACCAAGCACAACCACTATCAAATGTATGTCGCTGTGTCTGGTAATGAATAAATGGGAATATCCAAAGTGGGAGAGAGCATGCAGTACCATCCTGGGCCACTGCACAGTGTATAGAGCTGTGCTAGTTCAGGTGTACAGTGTCTCTGGATACAACTCATTGACATAGGTTCCAAGTGTCACTTGATTTCTGTTTCATGAAATTCTCTTTTTTTTTCTGTTTTCCAGGTGTTCTGTACAACCAGTTCCTCTCACAGGTGGACTTTGAGTTGCTGAGAAATTATGCCCGTGATCTCGGAGTACTTGTGTTTGAAAACCCATCAAGACGTGTAATGGTGGTTACACCTGCAGGCCATTCAGATGTTAAACGTTTCTGGAAGAGACAGAAGCACAGCTAGTGAGATATAAGGTTAATATAAGACTACAAGTCAGAAGAGATATCGGCCTGTCTTCTATTCGGACCCTGGTTTGCTATTGATTGCAGTCTTGAATATTTTTGTACTACCTTTAGTTGCTGGGCACTTCCATACTTAGTGGTGCTGACTTGGATGGTCGCCTTTAAAGAAAACGTTTACTTCTATTTTTGTGACCCTTCTTTGGTACCTTCACTGGAATGTTTTCCATGCTAGAGTGATAGTACATTTACCTCCTACTTGGATTTAATAGTGTTATTATCTAGGAAGCTTTTACTATTTATTGGGCATAAGTCATACAGCAATTACAGTCAATCAACATTGCTGGCTGAAAAGGGGACTGGATCTCTGAAGATCACAACCGTTTTCCCCCTGTAATTGCTCACTTATTGCCGCTTCATAAATAAAGCGCTCAGGAGTCGTACGGTGCTTATTGTGAAACTGCAGATATTTGTTACTGATAAAAGCTGGTTTATTATCGGTTGTATTGCGCGGCTTTTGAAGGTAAAGTTGTGTGTATTCTCTATGCGAGCCCTTATGCACATGGGAATTCGGGAGCTTCATTTATAAAGATACTTGAGGACTTGCTCAATAGCTTTGCGCCTGTTTTTTGGCTTAAACTTGCAAATCATGGCACCTGCCATAGTTGCCTAACATTTAGTAACTTTACCTGCCACTCGCCCATTTTGAAAAGTGGTTGGTATACAGGGAATGGGCACGGTCCTTGCCATTTCCGACAGATCTGTTAATGCAAAGATGAAAAAATCCATGCTTCTAACATGCAGATATTTCATGTTCTGACTTTAACTCTTTCCAATCCACTGTCTGACGTCTTCCTACATTCTTATTGAAGCTTGTATAGCTCCAATGTTAGAAGACATCCGACAGGGTATTCTTACCGGACTGGCGCATGTGCAGATGAGGTCTACATATCTGCCCACAATAAGGATACATGTTCTGCCTATGCGCTGGTCCACGGGACTTTGGGCGCATGCATGAAGTTCAAAGCGCACTCAGAATGATATGATTCAGCAGCAGCTGGCATGGGCGGGGGTATGCTACAACCTAAGGCCAGAAGAGACAATCTGGACCCGCCAACTAGACTGCAGAATTTGCATGCGGCGCAGGATAGTTTTAAAAACTTTTTTTTGCAGGTATGCTCACAAATGGGACAGTTACAAACCTATATTTGAAAAGGCCTGTTATTCATTAGTCTTTCCCTGTAGTCTGTCTAGTGCGGTTAAAACCACTAATAGGTTCCCTTTAAGAAATGGGGATCATACTCCCTCTAGAAAGCAGGGGGCCTGTGCAAAATTAAGAAAGTTTTAAGAGAAATTTACCATGGTTACACACAAATATTGTGTGCAAAATAACGGGCTACAGGACCCATATTAGTCTCCCGTCCCTCTTCTTCCCCCCGTCCTCTCTTTTACCTGTTGTTTAGTTATACCTGTTCTCCTTAACCTTGTTCAGGTACACGTCCTCTGCAGCTTCTATCCTTGTATGATGACCATTTACAATATGTTTGTTAACCCTTTCCAATCCACTGTCTGACGTCTAAAGACATTCTGATTAAAAGGATGCACAGCTTCGATGTCGGAAGATGTCCGGCAGGGTATTTTTACTGTAGATTACTGGCCGCTCTGTTGTCGAGGGCCTCTCCAGCATGTCCCATACCACAGTACTAGCTCTAGCCAGCAGATGGCGCCATTGTATAATGGCATAAAGAGAAACCCCCCTAGAAAATCCTGAATCCGAAATTAGATTGCAAAGGGTTAATGGAACTTGTACTGCAGGATCTTACTGTACTCCATGATATGTTTTTCATCTACCCATGATTGTCCTATTCCCGTTTTTTTATATTTCACTTTATTATTGTTAATAAAATCTAATTTACTAGAAAATGCTGTGTTTTTGGCTGCTTTTAGTGGCAAAAAACACTGCATCCGTGTTAGCTTTAAGTCAATAGGAAGCTATGAAATGCACTACACATTTTTTTTTGTCTTTTGTAGCGTTTTCCTTCACCTGTGTTGTGTTTTTTGAATTCATCGTGTTTTTTTCCCAATAACAACATGTTCTACACCTCATTTTTTTCTGAAGTTTTACTACATATTACTGTATTTCTGTAGAAAATAAAATGCCAGAAAAAATGTGTGTGTGTAGGGTGGAAAAAAATAAAGAGTCACGCAAAAATTCTTGTAAAAAGAGCATGCTAAAAATTTGTAGCATCTTTTATGTCTCCGACTTTTTCCATCAAGTGCTGCCGTTGAGTGGTTCATTTTATTTTACTTTTTTCTTTGGTCATCTTAAAGTCAGGCCTGCTTGTGAGCTGCTTTCTCGCTATTATTGGTCGCTTGATTGGAGAAAGAAAGAAAAGACGTCAAAGGAACTTCTATTGTTGAGTTCAAACCCTCCAGACAAGCACCGTTGAGTCTTCTTCAGCCAGTGCCTATTCCTGCCAAGTCATTACACCTAGATCTCCATGGACTTCATCACAGATCTCCCTCTGGCTCAGGATTATACAACTGTGTAGGCCGTGGTAGTTCAGCTCTCACTTTGTGCCCCTGTCTGGATTGCTCTTAGACCTGTGGCTGGACCGGATGTTCTTCAAATAGGTTTCTGATCGGACTTCAGTTCAAGATCTCTGGTGAAGGTCTTCCTGGTGGAAGTGTTGAACATTCTCGTCTGCCCATGTTCAGTTTGTTGCATTAAAGTGATTTTGAAGCATCCCTTATCTGTCGGAGTTCAGCGGTGTTCTTTCAATAGTATTTAGGGCTATTGAAGCTTTCACATAGCGCCTACTAGAGTACAGCTGTGCTGACTTTACTTACTACACAAGTCTACTAGCTCGTCCAGCCCTGTTCGGAACAAATTACCAGAATCAAATTATAAACTGTACATACTGTTTTTCATATCTGTGACCCATAGATTAATCTAAATGGTCCTCCAACCTTCAAGGAATATTTATACGTATAGTAAGTTTGACTTGAAGTCCGTATCTAGGTTGATTTATTTGGTTGATGCAAGTTGACATTTAAGGCTAATTTCACAGGAATATATTATGGCTACATTTCTGCATCTGCAGTTTGGACTTTTGTTCTGGCCTGAATGCAGTTTACAAGCCTGAACTCACCCTCATAGGAATCTATGAGGATGACAGTCTGGGTCAGTAAACACTGCGGTCAGGCCGGTACACACGTCTCTATTACGGACACAGAAATATGGCTGTAATACGCTTCTGTGAAACTGGCTTCATGGCACTAGTTTGCCTGACACTTGGCAGACCTGGAGAGCAGTCTACAAGTAACCTGATGTCTTGCTATCCTCCAATGATACAGTGGTGGGTATAGACAATTTGTCTATAGCTACATCCACCACCAGGAGGGGCACCAGCCAATCAAATCCACATTCCTATGTCTGGTTTATTGTATTAGACAGCTGGTAAACTGTCCCGAGGGTTCCCAAGGAACCCATTTCCGGATGCCAAAATTCTGCAACAAATTTGCCGCATGTGAATTAATCGTTATGGTCTCAAGTAGAGTTGAGCGAACATGCTCGTCCAAGCTTGATGCTCGTTCAAGTATTAGCATACTCGATGCTGCTCGTTAGTCGAGCGAGTACCACGCCGAGTTCGACCCCTCCCTATTTTGACCCCTCACTGTATTACCACTTCCTGCTGTGATGAGAGAGAGAGAGAGAAAGAAAGGGAGAGAGGAAAAAGAGAGAAAGAGAAGAGCTCGGCACCCAGTGGGTCTAATACAAAAATGCTCAAGTCTCCCATTGACTTCAATGGGGTTCGTTACTCGAATAGAGCTCTCGAATATTAAGAAAAGCTCGACTCGAATAACGAGCACCCGAGCATTTTGGTACTCGCTCATCTCCAATCTCAAGTTATAATGCTTTCAACTTAAAGAGGTACACCCAGGATTGACATCTATTGCCTATTCCCAGAGTAGGTGATAAATGCCTGATTGCCTGGAGTCTTGCCGCTGGGACCCCAGTGATCAGGAGAATGGACTGCAAGCAATATCATGTAGGCGGTAAAGAAGAAACATCATCTAATATAACAGTACAAGATAGGTATTTTTCTACATAGTAAGGGTTAGTGTCTAAGAACAAGGCTGCCTTTGAAGTATAGCATTTCTGTCATCTGGAAAGAACAGATGAAGGAAGTGTAAAAGGTTAAGAATTTAGAAGGTATGAGCCTCATAAGCTTTTGTTAGAATGTGGAGCCGATGAACTCATGTTGACGAAATAAACAAATTGAAAGGTTTTACGGTATAAATCATATTCTGCATCTCTTGGAATAGATGGCAGTAGCTATTTGAGTAATGTGAAGTGACTCACCATAACCTTTATACAATCGATATATCAAGTGGATGTATTATCTCTAACTAGTCTGAGCGAAGGCTTCTTCCTTTTGCTACACTGTAGTTGCAGTACATTGCTAGATGTACAGTAAACACATATTTGCTATGTTCTGAATACATTTTTTATTTAACCCCTTAGTGATGGCTGATATGTCGTTTTACTGAGCTCACTGATGGGCTTTTAATCTGCATATACATCTTTTTAAGGCGGTGGCTTGACTGACTGACAGCCAGGCTCCTGCTCTAACTGCCAGATGCGGAGAAACCTCAGCTAATGGGAGTTCAACCCATTACATGTCATATTCAATAGCAACTGCAGCATTTGAGCATATGGCAGTGGAAGGGGGAATCCTTCTATCATCCATCAATACACAGTAGCCTGATTGCAAGGTACTAATGGGTTCCCATGGCAATCGGAAGCCTGACAAAGGCCTCCATCCCTGCCATGTAGCTCAGCCTATTAGACCCTGCCTAGTCATAGGCTTAGTAGAATGTACTACATAAATAATGCAGTGTACTGTCCTAGCAATCAAACTATCGCATCTTCAAATCCATATAATTGGTATTATAAGATTTGTAACAACCCGCACAATGAAAATATTTTGTTATTTAATGCACCTGGTGAATGTCCTAAAAATGATTTAAAGAACTAATGCCAGAATTGCTATTTTACTTTTGTTCTCCTCCCAAAAACAATTGAAAGAAATCCAAAAGTCACGTGTAGTGACCCAGAGTGGGCACTATATAAAATTTCAAGGCGTAATGTAATATGTTTTATATATATTCTATATATATATATATATATATATATATATATATATAATAATCTTTATTTGTATAGCGCCAACATATTCCGCAGCGCTTACATGGACAGGGGGAATACAGAAAGACAAAAGTACAAAAAATTACAGAACCACGGTTACAATCGTAATCAGTTGGTGGAAACAATAGGGGTGTGGGTCCTGCTCCAACGAGCTTACATACTACAAGTAATGGGGTGATACAGAAGGTAAAGGGGCTGGAGATGTGCACGGTATGGTGGGGTGGAGAGTGAGGGACTCTATACACATAGAAAATGGTCAGATATTTGGCCGTGTGACGGCAGAATCGGTATGACTGCAGGGGCAGTTTATGACAGCTAGCAGGGATTGCAGTCAGTAGGTCAGGGAGCATGTTATCAGGCAGCGTATAGAGGAGTTTGTTTAGAGAATGCGGTGTGTGTGTATATATATATATATATATATATTGTGTGTGTCTTTAAATTTTATTGTTTACTAATGGTAGGGATTTTAGAGATGGGAGATGTGACTGTTAAATTAAAATCTGCCTGACAACTGCCATGTTCCCCCATTGGCTGTCAACTGCTCTGTTCCCTTTGTCTGCTGGATGGTAAAAGCAATGGGATTGGCTGGCATACAGTGGGGCGACAAGAGAAGGACTGACAGGATTCCTGTCAGGAAAAATTAGTCAGTTGGAGTTAGTCAGTGAGTGAGTGGCCTGAGGAGATCAAGTAAGAGCAGGAGGAAGAAAGAGCAGGTTACAATGCAGTGGGAAGGAGAGGTGTAGTGAGTACAAGGAACGATTATAGTAAAAAGATATAGGCAGAAGCATAGTATTAAGAGAAGAAATATATAAGAAAAGAATTAAAGATATATAAAGAAAGATGATTACAGAAGTGTTTCCCTGTAACTACTTAACAAAATCTCTATATACACGAGTTTTATTGTTAAACTATTACCCTATCTCCTGGAGCACCTTCTCACCCAATAGCACCTGCACTGCACAGAGTACCACACCACCCTCCAGGGTAAGGGACACCACCACTCCCTTCCCAAAAATAACTTCGCTCATACCAGGTTTAGGGCTGGCTATGTGTTGGCGTCCTGCTCAACCACAAGTAGCGGTCATTTAAGCCGTGTGCCGAATTCTGTCGGTCGCCGCCTACTTAGAAAATAGTGAAATGACCACCATGACCAACCCCCTTTCTGAGGCACTACACATGTACCTCAAAACTGTATCAATAATAAGTACAACTCTTTCTGCAAAAAAACCCTACAGAGCTTCGTCGCCAGAAAAAGTTTAATGTTATTGATCTTAACAACAATGCAGATTCAATAGTTTTTCTTTAAAAATGTGTTTTGTAAAAAGTAGTGTAAAAAAAATTATATAAACTTGATATTGCAGTATTGATGCTGATTCCGATAAGAAAGTTATCATGTTATTTTTACCAAATGGTGAACGATGTAAAAATAAAACCCCAAGACAATGGCAGAATTTTTGAGGGGATTTTCCATATTCACACCAACTCCCCACCCACAAACCAAAAAAGTTATACAATATGGTGCCATTAAAACATATAATTTGTCCCCAAAAAAGCAAGCCAATAAACGGCTATGTCAACAAGTTATAGCTCTTGCAATGCAACAAAGACAATCGCTTGGTCTTTTATGGGTAAAATAGGCTCTTCACAAAGGGGTTAAAGAGGTCGTATCAATCTTTTAAATTTAGTACCTTAAATGGTTTTACAAAATGACATTTCTGAATATAAGTATTTGAACAAATAAGCAGTGTAATTCAATTCTGATTGGCATGTGCATAATATGCAAATATCCCAACCCACCCCCTTCCCTGCCAGCAGAGCTGCTCATGGGTGCTACAACACACTCTTCATTTATATAGATTGAAAACTATCATGTACTCCTGCCTTTCTTCTTATACAAGTACAAAGTCAATTCCTCTCCTGTCAACCTTGCGTGTGCCAGTTATAATGTAGTGGCCCAGTACAACAGGGCCTCTCCATAACTGTATGCATGCAATTGTCTTGTCAGTGTCTTCTGTGTTCTGTGCAAGAATTGTGTGCATTGCCTAGCTGCAGCACTAAATAAGTTAACTGGTATGCGAGTTGACTGTCTAGGTTATGTATCTCTTTGTCTTTGTTATATATGCGAGAGAGAGAGTCTGTTGGCACGTTCTGTTCTGGGCCTGCAGCAGAGAGGTCTTCAGGAATTCCACACATGTACCTTCAACCTGTGTGATGCAGAATGGAAGAGGCTGAGAGAATGGCCTAATGACTGTCGGGGACTACTGTCCTCAGGATTTCGGCAGCATGAACCTGACCATGAGTGTGAACTGGTGGAGATTAAGAGAGAGAAGAGAGTGTGGTACCGAGCCAGGACCTACAGATAACTGTGGCTGTGGTTTCTCCTGACGTCCCGTGAGTTCTCCCTGTTGCACCGCCTGTCCAGGAAACTGCTGAACTGTATTTGTTGCTAAAGCTGAGTAAAATGACCGGTCGCCCGTCTGTTTTTCGGAGGCTTCATCTTAAAAAGTAGCCGTGTGTGTGTGTGTGTGGATTTACTCGGACAACCAGGAATTCCCCCAAGGAAGCTGCGCAAGAGAAGATTTACTCCACCATCTAGGAATTCCCCTCTGCAGAAGAAACAGTGGCGTCACGAGTGACTAAAGGGACTCAGGTAATCCCTAAGTGGGTTCCCGTTTATTAACCTGCCCTCGGCCCTGGGTCGTGTCACTGATTACCCTCCAGGTGGGAGACCGTAGAGCCACTGTGACAAGAACCAAACCCTACCCCGCTGTCTCCTATGCTGGGGCCCGTTTCTTGGACACTGTAATAACACTTGTACAGTATTTAGTCTGCCACAAGCAAACACATTTGTTCCATAATTTGCTGTAAATAAAAGATTATTGTAAAGGAAACTTCCATGATGTGCATTTTCATAATTACTTACACAAAGTTTCCATTCATACTAAAGTGCACCCCCCCTCATATTAGGGCTTATGTTTTTCAATAATAACTTTACCTATTAATAACGCCCCTGTTATAATGGAAACTGTCCTTTTTATACACTGATGTATAGTTAAACTTGTGCTTATGCCACACTTAAAGGGGTTGTCCTGCGAAAGCAAGTGGGGTTATACACTTCTGTATGGCCATATTAATGCACTTTGTAATGTACATCGTGCATTAATTATGAGCCATACAGAAGTTATTCACTTACCTGTTCCGTTGCTAGCGTCCCCGTCTCCATGGTGCCGTCTAATTTCAGCGTCTAATTGCCCGATTAGACGCGCTTGCGCAGTCCGGTCTTCTCCCTTCTGAATGGGGCCGCTCGTGCCGGAGAGCTGCTCCTTGTAGCTCCGCCCCGTCACGTGTGCCGATTCCAGCCAATCAGGAGGCTGGAATCGGCAATGGAGCGCACAGAGCCCACGGTGCACCATGGGAGAAGACCCGCGGTGCATCGTGGGTGAAGATCCCGGCGGCCATCTTACTAAGGTAAGTAAGAAGTCGCGGGAGCGCGGGGATTTGGGTAAGTACTGGACGGTTTTTTTTTTTTACCCCTGCATCGGGTTTGTCTCGCGCCGAACGGGGGGGCTAGTGGAAAAAAAAAAAACCCGTTTCGGCGCGGGACAACCCCTTTAACAAGAAGAGCTTCAGTCTAAACTATAAGGGATGGTGGTATTAGTGTATCTTGCCGCCACCGGAAGCTAGGGGTTTGACAGGAGGAATGCCCCTGTCACACTCCCAGCTCCCGATACGGTCAAGGCTGCAAGGTCCTATTAGCAGACTGTGCATACATTTGTCATACATTATGACCTGTAAATGCTGCCATGTTACCGATGTAAGATGGCAGCATGTACAGGTCATAATGTAAGGCTAAGCAGAAAAGTTACCCTGACCTTAAGGTGGCGCTCTCACCAATACTTGTCCACTGCCTGCACTGTCAGATGTGTTTCGGCCGCTCCCCAGCTCACAGCTTCTGCCGTGAGCACTTGTGCTCCGCCGCCGGGACTGTCATCTCGTGGCTGCCGCTCCCCCGCTGACAACGCGAGGGCTGAACCATAACACTGTCACGCCCCCGGGCCTGTCGTGTCCCTGCATCCAGCGGTATGTTTCTGTTACACCGGGTGAGAGTGCCGATGGCGCCGCAGTAAAAAACGCAACTGCATGATTTTGGCTCAGTGCTGCTACACTCAGCGTAGTTGCGCCTTGTGCGTCGGCTGACAGCTTTCTTTTTGTTGGCTAATTGTAGTGCCCTTGCAGGACCTCATTTCCAGGCTGCTGACCAGCCAATCAGCATCAGGGGGCGTCACCCCCTGTCAATCTTGACTCCACCAGGAATTCCCGGTAGCATCAAGATACACTAATACTGGGATGGACAAAGCAGCAACCTAAGCCTCTGATGAAACTGGAAGTGGAGTTCAGACATCCATTAGGATAGGATGCTAAGCTGCAGTAATTGATCAGAGCTGCGCTCTATTGGAGAAAAAAAGCAGCCAAGCAGTCCACACTGAAGATAATAGCAGCTAAACATTATACAACAGTACTGAATACTCAATTCAAATACGGCAAAATGCTAAACTCTTGTAATATGTCCATTGTAACTTGGTCAAGTTGTTCATGAGTTTCAGGGGTCTCTGGGACCACGTACATCTTATAAGTATGCATATGAATGGGTCACCGGGTTGCTGAAGAATAGCCAAAATGCCACATGCTATTCAATAACTTTTAATAATTGACCATTCTGTGCAAATATGTCCTTTTTCTTTTGTGGTGATTGAATGTGATGGCATTTGTGTTTCTTTAAGGCCTGGGATATCACTGCACTGTTAACTGATTTGCCGTTATTATACAGACACTTCGCTGTGATGATAACTACAGAATCATAGAATGATAGAGTTGGAATGGACCTCCAGGGTCATCGGGTCCAACCCCCTGCTCAGTGCAGGATTCACTAAATTATCCTAGACAGATATTTGTCCAGCCTTCGTTTGGACACTTCCATTGAAGAAGAACTCATGACCTCCCGTGGCAACCTGTTCCACCCATTGATCACTCTCACTATGTCTCTGACTGGTAATTTTGCACCAAGTTTACCTCAGGACTTACCGTATTTTTCGCTCTATTAGACGCACTTTTTTTCCCCTCCAAAGTGGGGGGAAAAAGTTGCTGCGTCTTATGGAGCAAATGTGCCAAAATTCGTTGCGATCGCCATTTTTAGCGCAATCGCAAATTTAATGCGCGGCCGTGATTTACTTAGCGTGATTGCGCCTTAAACACGCAATTGCGCAAACAAATGTGCGATCAGTCAGAAGTTTTCTCTCCTCCCCACTGCCGCCCATACATACCGCTGATTGGTGGTGAGCGCTGGCGGGAATTGCTGCTGCTCCCTGCCTCCACTAAATGGCTTCTTCCCTTCCTCCTGCTGCACACAAGCACCGCTGTGAAATGGAGCGCCGTTTTTTCAGACCTCTTCTGCTCCGTCGCCCGGCCCTAACCCTGCGCTGTCTCTGGGTGAGTTGGTGAGTTCAAAATACCTTTTCCCCATTTTCCCACTCTAAAACGGGGGTGTGTTCTAAAGTCCGGTGCGTCTTATAAAACGAAAAATACGGTAACGCAGGCTGGAGAGATCTTTTCTCCTGGCCAACACTCTCCTCTTATCTTAACAATTGTATCATCCCGATCTGCGCACACGTTTTTGACTCTTCTAGAAGAGACTGTTAGGTCAATAGTTACTCCTCATTACGGATCCATGGCACGTCGCACACCATCACCACCATAAGGCCGGGCTCGGATGGACGTAATTTGCTGCTTGCTGCCTGTAAGATACGCATGTTATGCAGCAAGTACACAATGAACGTTGCATGCCTGCTGTGGGCCACCACTATCTTGGTGTCTAGACCCGTGTCTTAAGATAGAACATGTTGCGGTTCATCTTGTGCGCTGTAGTAAGTGGCAGAATGTAAGTCTAGCTGCTTGCTACAGTGTATTACGGGCGCAAAATACACACGGGTAATGCGGATATGTAAGAGAGCCTTAACCCATATGGCCAGCAACTTAAAGGCAACCTGTCTTAATTAAAGCAACAGTAAACATTTCAAGTAGAAAAAACAAAGCATTCGCAATTAGCCCCGTTACATTCTCTTCTTGACTAAATTATTTTAGTATTACCAGCCACATATTAAAACTAATATCTGACATATAATATGCTAATAAATTATACAATTATAACAATTCATTTCAATCAATCCTCTGCAATATTTTGCTAAATATCCTTAATGCACGGAATCTTAGAAAGTCTTTCAAAGTTGAATTGACGTTTTGTGGGGTAAATAGTGAATGTATAGTACGAGGGGCTTGGCTGATGATGCATAAATGAGTTCTGCTTGCACAGTGGCCGGTATTGTGTGAGATGCTACACATACCTTCTTATTTTTTTTAGAATTTACACGCTGGGGATTTTAAATAAGCTGCCAAAGTGAATATCTGAAATTTCACAAGCCACCTTAGGAAAAACGTTCAAGTTGAAGGAGAACTTTAGTTATATTATGGGAGTGGAAAAAGTGTGGCGTACAGTTGTGTTTAACTTACTGTCTATGAAGGGGAAGGTTGTTAGGGGTCAGTTCTCAGAAAGCAGTGCTTTAGGCTGCTGCAGTATTGGGTCATAAGAACGTATACACCAAGTCAAGAATATCTGAAATACTTGACTTTTACCAAACTTACTTGGATTATCCTTGAATGCTTGAATATATTGTACTAAAAATTAGGATTATAGAATACAACCCAAAGTAATACCGTGTTTCCCCAAAAATGAGACCCTTTCTTATATTATTTTTGCCCCAAAAGAGGCACTAGGTCTTATTTTCAGGGAAGGTCTTATTTTTACTTACCTAGAAGGCTCGGTCCAGATCCCTCCCGCTGCTGTCTGGAGCTCAGACACGCTTCTTGCAATCCTCGGCTGCCCACAAATGATCACTTCCTGGTTACAAGATTCATAAATCGCACCTCCAGGAAGCGATGGCTCTGATTGCTTATCAAGCACTGCTCAGCCAATCCATGCAGCGCTCGATGAACCTATACGATGGCTGTGATTTGTTCATCGAGCGCTGTATTGATTGGCTGAGCAGTGGTCAAAGAACCAATCAAAGCTATCGTGTTGTATTGTATAGGCGGGATTTATGAATTGGCTGAGCCGAGGCATTGATTGGCCAATTCAGAAATCCCGCCTCCGGAGAATAGTGGGAGGGACCTGGACCGAACCTGCTAGGTAATGTATTCCTTTTTATTTTATGTAATGCAGTTAGAGCTTATTTTCGGGTGAGCTTATATTTCAAGCCTCCCCAAAAATCCAGAAAAAAAATTAAGGTAGGGTTCATTTTTAGGATAAGTGTTATTTTCGGGGAAACTGTATGATTATACAATTGATTCAAAATACTAGTCAAAGTCTGATGCAATTTGTGGTTTGACATTTCAGTATTAACTTTCATGCAGTAATGTATAATATTCAACATCAATAAGCTAATTCTAATGATGTAATACAAGTCTATACACTCTACAAATACTAAAGTCCCCCCCAGCAATAGATTTGTTAACTTGTATGATATGTCTGTGTAACAAGGGGTGTAACTGGAAATTCGTTGGCCCCATAGAAAATATTTTTATAAGCCCCATTATCAGGAATGGAACTACCACCATAGCCACCAGGCTGCTGCAGATCCTGAGTAAGGTGCATCCTAAAGAGTTACATATCTCAAATACCTAAAGTGACATGCAATGCTTTGACCTTATAGCCAATGGCACAATCCTTGTTTACTTTGCAGCATGTATAAGGAACATTTTAGCAGTGCAGTGCTGATATGCATGCTACTGGTGGAGGCAATGGGTACGTCGGTGTGAGAAGCCAGAAATATGATCACTCATCAGCTGTAAAGAATAGAAAAAGAGAAAGCAGTTGATAAATAACCATGCTTTATTGTTATGTCATTACAGCCCGATGAAATATATACTGTGGTCCCTCAAGTTACAATGGCCTCATGATTAGAAATGAGCGAGCATACTCGATAAGGCAAACTACTCGAGCGAGTAGTGCCTTATTCGAGTACCTGCCCGCTCGTCTCTAAAGATTCGGCTGCCGGCGCGGGGGTGCGGTGAGTTGCAGGAGTGAGCGGGGGGTGGGGGGTAGAGGGAGAGAGAGATCTCCCCTCCGTTCCTCCCCGGTCTCCCCCGCCGACAGCAGGCGAATCTTTAGAGACGAGCGGGCAGGTACTCGCATAAGGCACTACTTGCTCGAGTAGTTTGCCTTAGCGAGTATGCTCGCTCATCTCTACTCAGGATATAATATTTTCAACATAGCATGGTCTTTCCCGGACCATTTTAATTTAAAATCAGATTTAATTCAAAGAAAAAAAACCTAAAGAAGGAAAACCCTAAACAATCATTTCATTGATAAATAACTAAAACCATAGGCTGTAAAGGGGCAAACACATATACACCGAGATTCTATGGCAAAAGAGAAACCATAGTACAAAGGTGAACAAACCCCAAAGATGTGAAAAAGGGGATAACAAAGCCCTGATGGATGGCACGGCCCAGTAAAAGTGGGATTGTTAGCTGGCACCCCCGCCACCCCCTCATAAATATCACCAGGCTAGCTAGAACCTCATTGTAGTATCTGACCCCTGCCCTCAGAATGGAGGTTGCGGACTGTGACCTAGGATCCACAACCAAGGAACCAGAGATGTTAAGAACGCTTCGTGATAAACGCTAAAGAGACTGTAGATATGTTTTGCAGCCACATAGCACCCTTAGCGGTGTCCAGCACGGGCCCTCGGCAGGATGCCGAGGACGAAGGAGCCGGACCCAAAGAGGGGTACAGACTGAACAGTATTCTACTAAACTCAAAAAAAACTTTTGTGCTCCAAAGTAGGATATTAGGATTCTCTGTTGGAAATGACAGAGCTCTCAATAGTCCAGTTTACAGTTTAAAATGCTCGACATGTTTCTCTGGCCGTACGGGCAGAACATCAGGAGCTTAATGTGGTGAAAAAATATCACAGAACCACATTTGGTAGTTAATGATGTAGCATTTGGTTTCAGGTGGAGCCAAACCTCAGTCATGTTAACCCATAATTGGGTAACTCCTAAGAAAAACGGAGGCCTCCTAACATGTCTTTAAAAAGACACAAGGCTGAGACCCAATCATATCCATTGACACCCTGCAGTTTCCAATATACATCTGAGGCACAATAGCCCTGTATATACCGGAGAACGAAGCTAGATGCTGGTGAATATATCAGAGATGCCATAACCAAGATCTGTCCTGATGGTGAGAACCAATGTTGGAAAGAGAAAATAACAAATAGAAACAGCAGCTCATCATCAGAGGACTTGGTCCTTGCTGTATACATAACGCATTGTATGTTTTTTTGCTTGTAGCATTCCTTTAATTACTACATATTGGTCATTGAAATACAATCTACCGTATATTCCGGCATATAAGATGATCTTTTAACCCAAAAAAAAATCTGCTCTGCAGTTGGAGGTCGTCTTATACGCCGGTAATACAAAAAAACAAAGTGTCCAAAAAAAAAAACAGTACTCACCTCCCAGAGCGTTCTGCGGCGCTGCTGCAAGCTGTCGCTCACTCCTTGTCGCCGACAGAGCATTGCTGTCTGGATTCGGGGCTTGAAATCCCCGCCTCCATAAAGCTAATGCTGTGATTGGCTACCTCAGGCGGCGTCAGTCAATCACAGCCATTCAATGACATCATTGAATGGCTGTGATTGGCTGACGCCGCCTGAGTTAGCCAATCACAGCCATTCAATGATGTCATTGAATGGCTGTGATTGGCTAACGCAGCGCCAGCTTTCATTGCCTGGCACTGCCTGAGTTAGCCAATCATACCATTAGCTTTCTGGAGGCGGGGCATTGAAGCCCCGCATCCAGAAAGTAATGCTCTGTCGGCGACGAGGAGGGAGTGACAGCCTGCAGCAGCGCCGCAGAATGCCCTGGGAGGTGAGTACTGCTTTTTTTTTCTTTCTACACCATATTCCTGGCGTATAAGGCGACAGTTGGGGGGTCGTCTTATACCCCCAGTCACCTTATATGCCGGAATATACGGTAACTATGTTTACAGTCTTGTCCCACATATTGCTGCACTGTCATGTACAGTTAAGGACCATTTATATGTAACGAATGTTGCACAAAATTCATTCAAACAAATTAAAATGCGTGATAATTGTTATGTCTAAATACAAAGCCATTGTGCACGACTCGTTTACTATTCTTTACTTTTCGCTTGACGTTCAGTTTCAACCAGCAAAAAAAACATCGCTTGTTGGCTCACTTCTCCTCGCTGCGTCTAAATGCTCCCCGCTCAGTGTTTCACATAGAACGTGGAGCGCTGGGCGAGAAGTGAGCGATACTCAGAAATGGACTGCCTGTCTAAGGCCTCATGTCCACGGGGAAAATCAGGCCCACCGCGGATTCTTCATGTAGAATCCGTAGCGGGTCCCTCCTGCCCCGCGGACATGAGGCCTAAAAATCAGAATAAACTCACCTGCTCCGGACGATGCGGATCTACCTTCCTTCCTTCGCGTCCGGATCTTCTTTCTTTGGCCTGGCGGATGTGCTCGGCACGCCGGCCGCGTGCATGCGCCCGGCACATCCGCTGGGCCGAGGAAAGAAGATCCGGCCGCGAAGGAAGGAAGATCTGCATCGTCCGGAGCAGGTGAGTTTAATTCTGGTACGGTTTCCCGCGGATCCGGACGGCTTCCATAGGCTTCAATAGAAGCCTGCGGGAGCCGTCCCCGCAGGAGACCCGCACGAAAATGGAGCATGGCCCTTTTTTTCCGGATCAGTGCTTGACAGGAAAAATGACATCCGCAGGTATTTAACTACCTGCGGGTGTCCAATGCATCTCTATGGGGCGCGGATCTGCATGCAGGAGAAACGCCGCGGATTTTAAGCCCGTGGACATGAGGCCTAAACGTTCTGCATGAGCGCGAATCCTTTAGCCGACAGCCGTCCCGCATTAATGGGGCATTTCCTGGTAAACTTTGTAAAAAGGAGATTTTGCAGGCCAAGAGGTTGTTCCACTACTATGATGGTAGGAATATAAGTTGCAGTGCATAAAATAATATAATGTATGTAATATATTTTTACTTAAAGGCTATGTATACCTTTAGGGGACAATTTTTTTAACATTTAAATGTATGCATTTTGGTCTGACAATCATTTTTATAATAGGGTTTAATGAAACATTTTGCACTGCAGCTTCTACATATCACTGTATATAGAAACTGCAGGTGACGCAATATTACCCCGAGAAAATCGCTGCGTTATCGCATCGGTGGTCTGTGCAATATTGCTGCATTTTCTTGCTGCGATACCACGATTTTATGGCACTACAAAGTCACCCGATTTTGTAGCACCACTTGCAAGGATTTTTGAGGTGAACTTGAAATATAAGCCCTACCCTGAAAATAAGCCCTAGCTGCAGAAAAAAACAAGACTGAATGATTATCGTTCAGAAAAACGTTCAAACGAGCAAAACTGACCAATATCGTTCAGCTTAAACGCAGGCAACAACTGAAGGCTAACGAGAATCGTAAGGTTCTCACTCTGTTCAGTTTCACCTGGCATAAAAACCAAAGTCGGCTCGTTCACTTGTCGGGCAGTTTAAACACTGATCATTCAGTGAAACATTGAACGACAAGTGAGCGAGAACTGCACAGTTCTCAGGGCTCAGTCACACGGGCACATCGGCGCCCGTGTTACTGCAGCCAGCAGACCGCCGTACCTGAAGACGGACTTCTCTCTGCAGCGTCGGGAGGAAGAACGTGACCGGCTTCATTGCCAGTCATGTGTTCTTTCATCAGCGCTGGAGAGAGACGGCAGTCTTCAGGTACGGCCGTCTTCTAACTGTCAGTCACACGGGCACATCTGCGCCGGTGTACTGGTGCCGATGCGCCCGTATGACTGAGCCCTCAAAGAGAATTGTGCAGGCTAAACACGCTGCCCGAGTGCAGATTATCGGGTGTTGACATCACCAACTCGTTTGCTCGGGTAAAAAAGGGCATTGGATGGCAGCGTCTCTATATAGAAGCTGCAGAAAACAAAAAGGTGCAACATTTTTAATTCAACCCAAAAATCGAGCAAAGGCAGCACATAAAAAGGGTGGGATTATGATAAGAGGCAATTGGCTTGCAATGGAAAGCACCAACGAAGATGTGATTGTAACAGAACAGATACATTATATCTTTGGGGTGCATTCATAATCAATTTTATGGCATTTTGTGCCATTTGAAAAAAGTTACATTTTTTTGCACAAGTGGGGATTTGCAACCTTTTGCTATCTGCGCTGCCATTTCACAATTTTTTTAAAGGAACATGGCTTGTCAGGAAGAGGAGTGACTGCTCTGGATGCCTTAGTTATGTATAATTAACACCAGAAACTGGCTTAAATTACATCACTTAAATGTATGCTAAATCGTACATTTCTGTGAAGGTGTTGAGATGCGCCTAATATGTGAAGGGGCATACACCCCTTCATGTATTAGGTGCATTGTGTGCCAGGGAAAAATCATATTACGACTAGCGTTTAACCCTTTCCAATCCTCTGTCTGACGTCTGAAGACATCATGATTTAAGGCTGTACAGCTCCGATGTTAGAAGACATCCGTCGGGGTTCTTTTACTGTATACTGCCAGCCTCTCTGCTGTCGGAGCCTATCCAACGTGTCACCTCATGCAGTACTGGCTTTAGCCAGCAGATAGCACCGTTGTATAATGGCAGAAAAAGAGTAAGCCCCCTAGGAAAACCAGGATACAAATTGGATTGGAAAGGGTTAAAATGCCGGTCTTAGTAAGTTTCCCTCTTTGTGTCTAAGTGTATCAGCTCACACCTTTATGACATACATGATATAATTTGTTCAATTTTTAGAACAGCAGATCAATCCATAGATACTTCTACTTTGTAGTAAATACAAGTTCTTAACCGATTATAATGGGGTGTTAAAGAAAAAGGCCTAGGATGAGGAATTGGACATTTCAAAAAATTGTGCAAAAAAGAAAATAAATAAATAAAGAGAAAGAGACCTCTTTTTCTAAACCATATTCTGCCCTCAGTGGAATGTACATTTTTTTCTTCCTTGCCTGAGTTATGTCACATCTGGTACAGACTGCCAGCAGCTCAGGTTAAAGACTGGCCTCACTTTTTTTTTTTCTCCGATAGACTAGAAGCCAGCATGTGAATGGGTGCCTTTGTTCAGTTACCTTCCCAAAGACTCGCCTTTTCATACCCCCACCTCCCAAGGGGGAGCCCAAAATACCCAGACCGAGGACGAAGAAAAAGAAAATATATTGGAATATACACTCGCAGCTACTGCAGCCCAGTAGGAAGATAAACATGCTTTCTGCTCGGGAGCATACCTGATCATTGCACGTATTAAAGTAATGCATTTATGCAGGTAAAGAGAACTCCTTTCTAAAGAACTTTTAAGATTTCCAATAAGTATAAAATCTTAAGCCCCTTATTGGATTGTATAGCAAATATAGTCCTACAATTTTGGTAAAATCATTATTGATTGAAGCATTGGGTTAAATTGGGTAAGGCAATTTTGGAGACTGACTTATGTGGTAAGCGTAATTTTATAATCACCCGCAATAGGAATTTTTAACCTCGATAGAAGGGAGTCTTGCCGTTCTATGTACTAATGATGACAGAGGTAGATGTAGCCGCTGATTAGAAACCGTATTCTCACATGATTGACAAAGGACCATTTTGTAACAGGGAAAAAAAAATACTCAGCCAAGAATTTTAGCACATTCAGGAAATACCAATAGAATTTAACAGAGTTCACAAATATTTGAGTCTAGTATTTACTGTCTCGCTGTAATAAAACGCAGAACGAGTCATCTGTTGCTCCTGTTTTTCCAACTCGATCCGCAGGAAATGAAGGTGTTTTAGTGCAAACAAATCTGTCCAATCAGAAAATGTATAGATATATTACATTTTAAAGGTATTTAGGTCTAGGAAGTGATCTAATCATTGATGATGTTCGAAAGGTGTTAAATATTGAATTTATCCCTTCTAAGCTTTTAGATTCCACTCATGATGCTCGGATGACATTAGAGGGCGCTGTCTTACTTGTTGAAATCGTAAAGGTGATAAAATGGATCTTAAGGGTTGTTGCAGATATTAAGGGTTCTTATGAGTACTATATAGGCTCACTCACATGGCGTTTGTGCCCTGCGTATTATGCTTAAAGTCCATTGATTTCTATAGGGCCATCCACACCTGCATTCTTTTTCACATGCGTATTATGTGCGTAAAAGAAATGTGATCGTTCTCAGTAAGAGAAACCAAGTAATCTTGTAGATATGATACCTTTTAATGGCTAACAAAAATACATGATGTTACAGCGAGCTTTCAGACCTCACAGGGTCCTTCATCAAGACAATAATGTAGGACCCTGATGAAGGACCCTGTGAGGTCCAAAAGCTCATATTAACTTCATGTATTTTTGTTAGCCATTAAAAGGCATCATATCTACAAGATTACTTGGCTTCTCTTGTGGGAACAATCACATTTTGCTCTACTGGCTAACACGGGATGAAACTTTTTTTTTCGTAAAAAAAAAAAAAAGTGCCATGTCCTATTTTGGCGCCTATTACATACATAATGCGCACTAATGTAGGCTATGGGGATTTAACATATGCAGCAAATAAGCATGAACATATGTATTTGCTGTGTACTGTGTAATACTCAGGTGAGTGAGTGAACCCCAAGAGAAAGCATTGAGTTGCTTCTTAGCTTATGACATCAGACTTTGAAAACTTATATAATGTTGCTAATAGTAAATAAGCTCTTGTATATTCATTTTGTCTGATTGAAAGTCATTTCATTAAAGGTATGAAAATAGCAAACTGCTGGGAAAAGAGTGAAAACTAGGAGTAAAGCCTCATGTCCAAGGGTCTGCACGGTTTTCCCATGCAGACTCCTGCAGCGGATTCCACCTGGCCCACAGACATGGGACCGGAAAATACATGATACTCATCTGTGTGGACGCTGTGGGGCTCTCCTCCGTGCAGGCTGGATCTTCTTTCTTCTAAACGGCGGATGGGCCTGGGACGCGGCGGCGTGCCGTACGCATTCGCTGTGCCGTCTTTTTTAACTTCTGCTTTCCCGCGGTCTGTGGCATGGACGCAGTGACAACTGCGTCTGTGCCGCGGATCCTGGCGGCTTTTCATTAAAAAATGGAGCATGCTGCGGTTGTTTTCCCACGCATGCGTTCCGTACACCGGGGGAAAATGACATCTGCAGGTATTTAATTACCTGTGGGTGCCCAATGATTCCCTATGAGCGGGGATCGCACGTGGGGAAGACCCACACAGATTTTGTAAATCCATTTATACCGTGGACATAAGGCCTAAAACATAGCTGTACAAGGGTCTAAAGTGTCTTTATAGAAAGGTCTGGTGCCAGCACACTGCAAACCCAGGCAGGTGCCAGAACCCACCACAGTCTCTTACTACAGATGGGAGGGCAGGCAGAAGAAATATTAAAGGGGTTTTCCAGGCAGTGCCTGCTGTCCGTGATGAGGGTACACCGGAGTTTGAGTGGAAGCCACTGCTCCAACCCCTGTATAGTCGCCAGCACTTGTAATTGTAGGCTCAGCTCTCATTGAAATTATTAGGAGTTGCGTCTGCAATTACAAGCGCCGGCCACTACACAGGGGTCGGAGCAGCGGCTTCCGCTCAAACCCCAGAGTATCCCGGCATTGACAGTTAGCGCTGCATGGAAAACCCCTTTAAGCATCTGCGGTGTGCTGTGAAAAGTATCAGGACCTGCGATGATGTCTCGTGGGGGCAGAACTTGGCAGTGAAGACTGAGGGTCCTTTGATTCAGAATTTTTGAGTGAGATCTTGTGGCCAGGGGGAAACGCTGGTAAGTGTAGTTCTCTTCTCACTTCCGATTATAACAGCCTGGGTGTGCTGATAGTTGTAGTTCTTTTATATTCCCTTCTTGTAATGTTTTCTAATATCACATAAGAGTGTTGGCTTAATGCCACTTGTAGTTTCACCTCTTATATTCTCCCATTGTAATTTCCTCTTTTAAAGGGATATTCTTGGACTTTTAAAAATCTTTACGATTTATGACCAACAGGGATCCACCATGCGGGATCCTCAATAATCAGCTGATTCCGGGGGCCCCTGTCATTGCAGACAGTGCAAAAAGCAGATTGTGCTGCCTGTAGCGCAGCAGTCCAGGTCGTTACTGCAGGTGCAGGCCCCATTGTATTCAACGGGAGATGTAGCAGTAGAGCCGTAGCCAGGAAAAGTATGTCAGGCACATCATGACAATATCAGTTACTTGACCAAGGACTTGTGCTTATCGACCAAAAATTGTGGGGCTAAAAAGAGATCTCATTAAATAAAATAGACCAAAAGTATATGTAGACTTGAGCATCTCAGCTATATGAGCTTGCTGGACATTCCATTTTGAAACCATGAACCTTATTATGGAGTTGGAGCCTCCTTTGCAACTATAACAGCCTCCATTCTCCTGGCAAGGCGAAGAGAGCATTTATGAGGTCAAGTTCTGATGTTAAACGAGGTCTGACTCGAAAACAGCGTTCTAATTCATCTCAAAAGTAGTTCTTGATGAAGTCAGGGCAAAATTCAGGTCATTAAGTTCCTCAACAATGAACTTGTCAAACTACATCGCTGTTTGAGCACATGGACACAGCCATCACCAAAAAGGAAAGTTCCACAAAGTTGGAAGCAAGCAATTAACTAAAATATTCTTGTATGTTGTAGCAGTAACATTACTCTTCAAGGAAAATAAGAGGCCTAGCCAAAAACTTGACAACCCCATAGCATTATCCCTCCTCCACCAAAATTGTACTGTAGGCACTATGCATTCAAGTAGAGTAGGCAGCATTTTCCTGGCATCTGTCCAACCAGATGCTCCATCAGACTACAGGTAGTCAAACAGGCAATAAATAGATCCTCCCCTTTATGAGCCAGCAGAGAGCTGCTAACAAAAAGCTGCTCACTCGTTGGATTGGCCGCTATATAATTCTAATTTTTTTTCTCTAAGAGAAATGTAAGGCCAAACACACCCTTGGCCATAAAACAGTTTAAAGTGGAAACTGTGGTGTGGCAGCTCATTTCGGGGCTGGCTTCAGAGTGAAATAGGGTTGTTATTTTGATATAAGGTTAGTATCTGGCCTGGCATGGCAGTGAAATAACTGGCTGGTGGTCAGCAAGACATTAGAGCCAGATACATAGATTCAAACCATTATTTATTAGCTACTTATAATAGGCATAAGTAACAAGCTAAAGGTCAGAGCTCACAGAATAGATCTACTTCACTAACCCCACACTTACTGAGCCCAAACGTGACCCCTCTGAAGTCAAATACACATGGGGCTTCCTACACGACCCGAGTTAATCCTACTATTTTAAACAACCTTCCATTTTTACATTATGTCACAATGGCCAATATGTATCTGCTATGCCTTTATTTGGGGATTTCTGGTTTTCACCCTTTAACCCCACCAACTGGAATTTGGTCTTTGCTACAGTAATCCCCAGACTGTTACCCCAGAAATAGTCTTGCATAAGAGGCAGCTAATGCAATTTGGTCAGGTATTCCATAGCTCAGTACTGGAGGATGTAAAAGTGTGATGTAGTCATAGAACAGAACCAAGGTATGGTCGAGCAGAATTCTTGCAAAAGAGTTTCCGTAGCACAGTACCAAAGGGTATAGACAGAGCTGTAGTCATGGAACAGAGCCAAAGTCAGTACAGTAAGATTTTTTGCACATGATATATCAGGCAAAAATTCAGGGCCAGCAGCTGACAGAGTCCTATAACAAGTCAAGGTCAGGAGTGGAGAGGATGGTAAGCTGAGCCAAATAGGCATGTCAAAACCAGGAAACCAACAAATCACCTTTGCACACTTGTAGACTAATTGCTCAGGCACTCTTAAGCGGGAGGAGTGACTATAAAAGTGAAACTTGTCTAGATTGGCTGATTAATGCACCAGCCCTTTCAGAGGTGGGCTGAGCCCATGTGGGCTCCCTTCAGGTGGCAGTGGCAGCCAGATTGTGATGATGAAAGGCTCGGCGTCCCTCAGAGATGATAGAGTGAGCAGCATGACAGGAGACTTCGCCACTGAGTACGGGAAATGAGAAGAGTTAGTGTCTGAGGCCCCAATTCATTACAAATACATCAAGGAAACAGGGAGAAATACGCATTAAACATAGAACATTAACCCTTTCCAATCCACTTCCTTACATCTGAAGACATTAGGCTGTACAGCTCCGATGTTAGAAGACACCCGTCGGGGTTCTCTTACTGTATAGTGCCAGCCTCTCTGCTGTTGGAGCCTGTCCAACGTGTCACTTCGTGCAGTACTTTAGCCAGCATATAGCGCTGTTGTATAACAGGAGAAAAAGAGTAAGCCCCCTAGGAAAACCAGGATACAAATTGGATTGGAAAGGGTTAATAAGTAAAATAAATTGCAATTTCATCTGCAATATCAATGTCAGATTACCGAACTTTACCTTAGTGTGAGAATACCCCTTTAAAAAGTATTGCGCCATTTGTTTTTACATGTGGGAATATAATCCAAAATATTTTTACTTCAATGATTGGAAGTTTGCAAGCAATATTTACTCAAGTTCAGCTATTTCTTTTATTGAAAGGACAGCTTATTTATTGCATTAGCACAGCTTGCCCCTTCCAAAACCATACAAGAACATACCGACATTTCAGTGTACACAATGCCACTTTTTATTGGACATCACATAAACACAAGGAGGAGAATTGTTCTTCATTCAAATCCAGTAGTGGAGTAACTGCAGGAAAATTAAAACCACGTGGATTATTTGCATTGGTGCTAGTGTTTCCTTAAGAACACACATTCATACATACATTCAACTGTTATTCAGAATTGAGCCTTTCTTCTCCTAAGACTCCTTATGATTATAAAGCTAACTTATTCCGGAAAATAGTAACATAAATCTCTGCACATCTGTATAGTGGAAACAGATGTGTTTTGACTCAGAGAATCTTGTTAATAGTCTTCTCAGCTATTAGCGTCACTAAGTATCAAGTAGGTATTGTCTCCAAAGTTCTACTCCTCCTTAAGTCATATTATTAGACCAATGTATACTGGGTCTAGCTATGTCAGGGGTGCACAGCATATGGCCTGGGGTCCACATGTGGCCCACACTGCCATTCTGTGTGGCCCCAATCATCTGAGCACAGAAATATGCATGGCTGCACACATGTAGTTTCCATCTGAGGGTGAAGAGGAGTGGCACATAGCAGGGCAACAGGAACAGACAAGTACTAAGGGTTCACTGTGCAGCCATGTCTGTATCTCCTATATAACAGGAGAATAAAGTCTCTTCACCCGTTTGGCACTCCAGAAATGAATATATGAGTAAGGCCGCATGCACACGGGCGGTTCGGATTCCACAGCTGAATCCGGCCCTAGCAGTGCGACGTCCGAGCGGAGGTGAGCCAATGTGGGGGAGACCACGGGTAAACAAGATGGATGTCATGGATGGCTCTGTGATCCCTCCCGACAATGGCGGCAAAGGGCCTGGCTCCGTCGCATGCAGTGGCAAAGGGTTTACTACGGGTAAAAATTATCAACGGTGGTTTGTCACATGACGCCAGTACCTCTTTCTTAATGGACTCCAATGGTAGCTCAAGAAGTAAATGACACGAGTCCTTTTACCTTTGTTTGCAAACCGGAGGTACTCAGTTTACTTCAGCCTTTTGTAATGTTCCAAAACAGCATGTACAGTCCATTTGATATGCAGAGATATTGTTTTGCATTGACAATAACGTTGTTCCAAATTGATTCAGGGGTTGAAAACTCTTGCTTTCCCCTTTCGGGCAATGTTAATCCTCTAGAGCTCTGCTATACACTTCCTTTCGCGTCCTCCTCCTCCAACAACCTCCTCACTACTCCTTTACTTCCTGTCTTAACTTCCGCACTTTCTCCAAACCCCTCCTCATATCCTGCCTCGACCTGCTAATTTCCCCGCTCTTGAATCTCACCCTTCCTCCTCTACCAATCAGGGACAGAATGACAAGCAGTTGTTATGGTACTAGTAGGGTGCCTAGATACACATGGTGCGGGCTCCCTGATCTTCACCCACGCCACTGTCCCTTCCTGGAGATAGCCCTGATGGTGGACATGTCCAGGCCGCCAACTCTGACCCTACGCTTCCTAAGGAAGGACAGGCAGGGACCGCCGTACCTATGCAAGAGACTACTACCCACTAGCACCGACAGGAAAGGCAGATGACAAAACCAACACGAACAGTACAAACAGGACAGAGGCAGATGGTAAAGCCCTGGCTGATAACAGCGAGGTCTAACGGACAAGCTGACAGAAGCAGGATACCAAACAAGGCAGACAAGCTAGCGGACTGAGGGAATGGCATCAAATACCAGGACCGACACTCAGCAGGTCAGAGCAGCAGAGCTACCAAGCTGACACTGAAAATTGAATAATAATCGTCCACTCCCAGGCAGCTAGAGCTGGATATTATAGGAAGGCGGGAGGAGCCGATAGGTAGATAGACCTGTCAATCACCAGCACACCTCTCTGACACATAGCATGGTAATTAACCTGACTGAAAGGCACAGAAGCTGGTAACCATGACTCGTCTGGACAGAACAAGGTGTGCTGGCAAAATTAACTATGAGCTGACAGGCGTAACAGCAACCAATCGGCAGCAAGCTGTTTGCCGGGCAGCTAGCTGCAGCCCGTGAAGAAAGGAGCACATAGCCAGGTGGTTCAGAACTGGTGACTGTGTTGCTATCCTGGAAAACCCTCCGGGCCACTAAAGCAGCAGTGGTGTCCATGCATACCTGCTTTCATTTTCTTATTTTTGTACTGCGGATGGTCCGCACGGCTCGCCATCACACATGCACAGTACAGATTTTTTTTTTTAAACTTCTGCTTTTCCTGCAAAATCCTCGGCCCGTCCGCAATGCCAATGCGGACAAGCTGCAGGTCGGATGGCTTCCATTGCTTTCAATGGGAGCTGTCTGTGTGGAATCTGCAGGAAAATGGAGCATGCTGCAATTTTTCATACGTTGGTTTCCGCTCGTGTGCATGGGAATAGCCTTGCGGCCCTTGGAAGTGATTTGGTATGACAATGAGGGCCCCAAACCAAAAAAGGTTGTGCACCCCTGATCTATGTTTTACACACCTTGTAACCAAACCAAAAAATGGTCACGTGTTATAGTCCTATAATATTCAAATTATGTTTTTAAGCAATTAATGAAGTTACATTTAAATTTATAAGTTGGCACCTTGAAAAAGTTGTCGTAATTAGACAACTCCCAGTGATCAGTTGACTGTTGCAAGCATGATTTTTAAAAACCCCCAGTGACCAGCTGGTATCATCTTAAAGAGCTTGGGCTGCAGTAGACATGTAGTATTACTTGGTGCCCATTCCAATCTCACCAATTCATGGGGTCCCGAGATCGCAGTGAAGGAAATCAAACTGTCATACAGATATATATATATCTGTTGTTGTTTTATGTCTGTTTGCTGAACTAAAAAGCACCAATTGATCAGCTTTTGTCTACTTTTCCATAGAAGGCTGAGAAATAAAGCCTCTACTCCTTTTCACTAACTATTAGACCTAATTCAGACAGGTGTATTGTACCTGTGTTTAGCTATCTATTTTTCATATGTAACAGCCGGAGTCTGAAAGGCTATACTAAACCAAACCTACACCACCATCATAGATTCAAGAATCTAAAAAGTCTGGCTTGTACATTTGATAAAATACACCCATCTTAATGAGGTCTTAAAATGGACTTCCAAAGAATAGAATAAAGCAGGATTCATAATAAAGGTGTTATATTTATAAAAGATATGAGATGAACAATCTTGCGGGCTCTGTACAAGTGTCGCCGGTGTTGGTATAGTGGCGCATGATTCAGGATACGATGCAGCAGATGAAGTAACCAAAATCTACAATATTTATGTAAGGACAAAGGGAAGAAAATCAAGAAGGTTATGATGACAAGTAAGTAATTGAACGTATACCTTTAAATAACCTGGCGCTTGCTACCACTAACCAGATCTTCAGACTAACAATACTTTATGCACAATACAGGATTGCTATGAAACAGCAATATCAATATTACTGTGCAGATAAACCAAAATATAGATCACACACTCTGTCTTTTAAAGGATCAACACTCTACTATTATCAACACAATCGATTGCACACATGTTAAACACAAGGCCCGCGGGCTGAATCCAGCCCACTGCTTCAGTTTATGTGGCCTACCGGCCGTGCATTAGACCTTATGGAAGTTATCCAGGAAGCATTCGCGGGGATACACTGGGGTTCGAGCAGAAGCACTACTAAGGCCTCTGTTGGGTGGCTGGCGCTCGTAATTGCCTGCAATTACAAGTGCAGGTCCCATTGATTTCAATGAGAGTTGCACTTGCTATTATGAGCGCCGGCAACTACCCAGAGGTCAGAGCAATACTTCTGCTTTGATCCCAGTGTATCCCGGTGGGCTCTGTCTGGATAGCTCAGACAAATGTCTGTATATCAATGGCTCAGTCCGTAACTGTGGGTGATGGAAGTTTACTAAGCAGTCCAAATCCTTTGGGCACAGTGCCCTCCTATACAGCAGGCCTGTTGTTTTAATTATTTTTGTCCCTACTGGTGTGCCCACCTAATGACCCATAATAAATCCAGCGTCACTAACAATTCCTTGGGGTGGGAATCAGCACTGCTACCAACACCAGCTTGTCTGAGGTCAGAAAGTCAACTCCACCATGTTGACCTCTTCACTGACTGTCCCTTTGGCTTTCTGTCTCTAAAGGTAGCTGCTGCTGTCTCTCTTTCTGTTGTCCCAGCTATCTCTAGCATTCTGGCAGCACCTGCAGCTCCAGCCACAGTCCTCTGATCTCCAGGTCCCCTCTAGCAGCCAGCAGCCTCCAGACCTTCGGTCCAGCTGCACAGCGCATAACCACCACATAGCTCTAAATGTCCCTCTTAATACTGGGGCTTCTTCCCTCCAGAAAGCTCTCAGTGAGCATGCTCACCTCTGCTGTGCCAAAATTTGATGCAAATTTTGCCACATGCAGTAGTTCTGGTGCATTTTTTGGTGCATTTTACTGTCCATCTACATAGTAACAGTTTAACCCTTTACTGCACAAAATAGGAAGCAAGAGAGTGAGATGTCATTCAGGAGAACATTCTGTCAGGATTGTTGGCTGAGAATACGCCCAAAAGACCAAAGCCGCTGCAGCATCCGAGGAACGTGGGCCCACAGCCAAAGAGATAGCGGGTAGAGAAAGACCTTGTCATGGGTCTCTACAATCTCCTCCCTTAGGGGAAGCTTGGGACCCAACCACGTTACTGCTTGAGGAGATCACAGGGGTTGTAACTGGGGTTACCTTAAGTCCAGTTGTCACTTATGATGCAACCGTTCTATCCTCTGCGGCGGATCCTTCAGAAGAAATAAAGTAGTCTACACACTTTCTGAACAAGAACCGGGAACGGTCGTTTCTGCTCGTTTACTGTAAACTCCTGAACGCAGATCCAAACAAACTGTCTTGGTACAAAAGCAACAAGTCAGAGTGGTGCAACAGGGAGGATTCTTGGGGTATTTGGGTAATCCCAGTTATCTGTGCAATCCCTCTCCTGGCAAACTCTCTCTCTCTCTTTTTACCAGTCAACACTCACTCTCGTTTCTTCTTCTTTTTGCTGTGAAGTGGTTCGTCCTTCTCTCCATGCTGAGTAAAAGCACCGAGGTCTCCTGGGTGAAATAGGCCCAGGCTTAGCGTAAGGAAGTCGCTTGGCTTCCTCCATATTCTCTACACACCCAACGACTTCAGTGACTTTCTTTCAGACTTCTTCTACTGACTGACTCACTCACTCTCCCTCAGCTCTCCTGACTTACTTTCTGACTTCTGCAGACACATATGTCTAACACCAAATACGATACATTTTCCAGACACGACAGGACATACCAGACAGTTAACCCTTTAAGTCCTACAACCATTCACTCCACATAAACCTAATGCATTTCACAAACAAGACACTGACAAGACATTGACATGAGACAGACACAGATCATTATGTAGGGGCCCTACCAACTGTGAGCAACTACACCGCCATCTCATGAGATACCAAGACTGCATACATGTGCTGTATGGAAGTAGAATCATAAAAGATTGAGGGCATAAAAAGACCACATGACCATCTAGTCTACCTTTATATTATACCCTTTTTATTTTTCTCTTAAGCTTGATATATGTTTAACCCTGGCATGCTTACATTTGCTTCCTGTTAACCTTCGAACCACGTCTGCTAGAAGTTTGCTCCAGGCATCTATCACTCTTTCAGTGAAATAATATGTCCTGACATTGCATATGATCAGCAATATCCCTACTAATTATAGGTTGTGCCACTTGTATTTGTGTTTGGTTTCTAATTTTAAAAAAAATTGAAATTATGACAAAGAAATTTTTACAAAGAGCAAGCAAGTTCCACTTTTTCATGTTGCTGATGCAACTCTATCTTGCAAGAACTTGTAATTCTTCCTATAAATGATGGTGCTAGCCTTGGCTTCCCTTTCCCCTAGTCCAGTACTGCGTGCACCTCTAGGGCTGGCTCCAGCAGATAGTCACAGTACTATAGCGCAGGCAGTGGCTGGACTCCACGTCAACTACTATACTGCACTTCAGCCTGCTCAGTCGTGGAATTAAGTTTCAGGTGGGTAGCAGCAGGTTGCACTGGCAGTGTCAACACTTGAAGTCCACAGGTGTCCAGAAGGTGGAGCCATTCATTGGAGATTGGCCAGAAAACCCTTTGCCTTCGATTTTTATAAATGTATTCCATGTGTGCGCTTTTCGTACCATAGAGTGTGCATCACTAAAGTAAAAATAAAACAGCTTCTGTCTCAGTTGTGTAGGCCCCTTGTTACTGTATCAGTGCCACATTTTCGCTCCTCTGTATTTTGTTTTATACCTTTTGTTTTAAACCAACTTCTTAGAACATTATCAGATTTCAGAAGTTGCGCATCCTTTAAAGTTAGGGGCCAGTGTCAGGGAAAGTAATGGAATATACATATCACAAGGGAGGAAATGAGAAAGCGGAGGAGGAATTAAAATAAACAAGCATTTCAAGTTGAATGTGTGAATATATGCCTTGGATTAACTGCAGGCACTGATTTTAATTATAAACCTGAGTATATTGTCCAGCATTAGGTTAGGTCACAAAAACACAGCTATTTGCAGGATCCACCAAGCTGCCAGCCCACTTGTTCACACTACCGTTATTGATTTCCGTTCCTTTGTTCTGTTTTTGGAGCAGAGAAAGGGAAATCAAACCAAATTAAATGTTTTTGTTTTTTTTCTCCCCATTGATTTCAATAGGTTTTCAAAAACACCCTAAATATTTCCATTTAATTCCGTTGCGTTTCACTTCTGTTTTCAAAATGGAACAAACAGCACAGACTACTCCAAAAACAGAACAGAGGAATGGAAATCAATAATTGTAGAGTGAATAAGCTCTAATTGGAGCCTGAATTAGACCTCAGGTAAATGTTTTGTCCCTCAATTGAGTATATCATGAATAATTAATATATAACCATTCAGTATATATAAATCTCAATGCTACATTAATTTGTTAGATCAACCGAAACCTGAAAAAAAATGCTCCTATGTCTAGATATTTCTGTTACATATTTCTTATGGCGCCCCTGATGTTGCTTCGACTCCCTCGCTGAATGTCCACCTCCAGTGGCAGCGAGAAGAAGCCACTTCTAATTTGCTGTATTTTATTGGCTAGCCTTCACAATAGCAGGAATTACTCTCCTGTACAAGAGGATCCAGGGGGTTTGACTGAGCTACTGAGCATGTGTGACTGTCCATAGCCACTGGACATATTTGGTGGATGTTCTCAGAGGGAATCAAAAGAAAACCATGGGGCGCCATAACTAGTATGCAACAGTAATATCTACACACACTTTTTAAAGTTTTTCCAAATGGAAAGTTTATTTGTTCTAATTGTTTTGGGCTACCCTACCAGAACCAGAGATTCCCCTTTTATCTGACACTCTGATAACTCAAAACCTGCCACAACCCGTTGACGTTTTGCCAGTGATGCAAGTGAATGTAGTATATTATTTTATACCTCATTCACGTGCTCCAGAAAGAAACTGCATGGAGTAATAAACGCACTGTCGATTTTAAAATTCATAGCATGCTCATTATTTTTGCTTTTTTTGGCATAGGAAAGTCATGGATTATCTTGACTGAATTACCATAGGGCTTGTCCTTGTGCAGATCCACTGGCAAAAGCATGGTTGGAAACCAAATTTCGGCCTCAGATTTTACTTCCATGCAATTCAACCTCCTGTCTGATGCTTATCAGGCACATCTTGATTCTGAGATTATTACTCACTGTTCTGTACTATCAATCCCAAATGAGCAGCTGGAGAATATGCCATCTATGTTGTAGGGAAAATACTGCAATTACATTCTGTATTCATCTAAATAAGCTGCAGGCCATAGGCATACAGTCAGGAGGATGAGCTGTGATCTCCTCTATTATAACTGTGTGACAGGAGTCTTTAGGGCTCAGTCACATGGGCGCCAATCCGCCCGTGTTCCTGCACGATTAAGACCGCTGCACTGCAGGTGTGGACGGCTCTCCGCACCGCCGGAAGAAAGAACACATGGCCGGCAATGGAGCGGTCATGCAGAGAGTTGTCCGCACGCAGTGTGGCCGTCTTATCGTACAGGAACACAGGTGGATCGGCGTCTGTGTGACTGAGCCCTCACTCATCATCAGTAATTGTGATAGCAGTGTCTGTGTCCCCCTCTAAGCTGTTTCTGTGGTAGGGTCCATATAATAGCATCACATCGAGAATAGGCTGATTAAGAAACTGATTAGAAAAAGAAAACACATAAACCCAAGTAGACATGAGATGGTCAGACTTGAGATCACATGACTCACCTGAGGAGAAGGAGGCCAGGAGTTTTGGATAGAATGAAATAACTAGCCAAGGTAATACTAGCTGATTCATATATATTGGGGGACTAGCTACTTATTGAATGAAAAAAAAAAATCACAGGAGTGTCCCTTTAAAATTGGCATGTTTTACTGATGAGTCTCTTTGTCAAAGATAAAATGTGTAAAAGCAGAGACAAGGCCACATTCACAGTTTTATTCGGGATGTCTAAGGAAAGGACTTGTAACATGTATGACCTTTCAGTATTTTAGGGTTAGGATTAGAGATGAGCGAGCACCAAAATGCTTGGGTACTCGTTACTCGGGACGAAATTATCGCGATGCTCAAGGGTTCGTTTCGAGTAACGAACCCCATTGAAGTCAATGGGCGACTCGAGCATTTTTGTATATCGCCGATGCTCGCTAAGGTTTCCATTTGTGAAAATCTGGGCAATTCAAGAAAGTGATGGGAACGACACAGCAACGGATAGGGCAGGCGAGGGGCTACATGTTGGGCTGCATCTCAAGTTCCCAGGTCCCACTATTAAGCCACAATAACGCGAAGAGTGGCCCCCCCCCTCCCAACAACTTTTACTTCTGAAAAGCCCTCATTAGCAATGCATACCTTAGCTAAGCACCACACTACCTTCAACAAAGCACAATCACTGCCTGCATGACACTCCGCTGCCACTTCTCCTGGGTTACATGCTGCCCAACCCCCCCGCATGACCCAGTGTCCACAGCGCACACCAAAGTGTCCCTGGGCAGCCTTCAGCTGCACTCATGCCACACCACCCTCATGTCTATTTATAAGTGCATCTGCCATGAGGAGGAACCGCAGGCACACACTGCAGAGGGTTGGCACGGCTAGGCAGCGACCCTCTTTAAAAGGGGCGGGGCGATAGCCCACAATGCTGTACAGAAGCAATGAGAAATATAATCCTGTGCCACCGCCATCAGGAGCTGCACACGTGGGCATAGCAATGGGGAACCTATGTGCCACACACTATTCATTCTGTCAAGGTGTCTGCATGCCCCAGTCAGACTGGGGTTTTATAGAAGTGGACACATGCAGTTACAACTCCCTGTGGACCCACAGCATGGGTGGCTCCCTGGAACCCACCGGCGGTACATAAATATATCCCATTGCAGTGCCCAGCACAGCTGATGTAACGTCAGCTTTAATGCAGGTGGGCAAAAAATTAATTGGATTACACTGTAGGCGAGGGCCCCAAAAAATTGGTGTACCAACAGTACTAATGTACCTCAGAAAAACTGCCCATGCCCAACCAAGAGGGCAGGTGAAACCCATTAATCGCTTTGGTTAATGTGGCTTAATTTGTAACTAGGCCTGGAGGCAGCCCAGTTAAAATAAAAATTGGTTCAGGTGAGAGTTTCAACGCTTTAATGAGCATTGAAACGTATAAAAATTGTTTACAAAAATTATATGACTGAGCCTTGTGGGCCTAAGAAAAATTGCCCGTTCGGCGTGATTACGTCAGGTTTCAGGAGGAGGAGCAGGAGGAGGAGGATGAATATTATACACAGATTGATGAAGCTAAAAGGTTGACAGGCGGGTACGCTTATCTGTGATGATTTCCCCAGCCGCACTAAACACCCTCTCTGACAAGACACTAGCCGCAGGACAAGCAAGCACCTCCAGGGCATACAGCGCGAGTTCAGGCCACGTGTCCAGCTTCGACACCCAGTAGTTGTAGGGGGCAGAGGCGTCACAGAGGACGGTCATGCGATCGGCTACATACTCCCTCACCATCCTTTTACAGTGCTCCCGCCGACTCAGCCTTGACTGGGGAGCGGTGACACAGTCTTGCTGGGGAGCCAGAAAGCTGTCAAAGGCATTAGAGTGTTCCCCTGCCTGTGCTGTACATGCTGCCTGATCTCTGCGCCTCCCCTGCTACCTGGCCCTCGGAACTGCGCCTTCGGCCACTAGCGCTGTCGGATGGGAATTTTACCATCAGTTTGTCCGCCAGGGTCCTGTGGTATAGCATCACTCTCGAACCCCTTTCCTCTTCGGGTATGAGAGTGGAAAGGTTCTCCTTATACCATGGGTCGAGCAGTGTGTACACCCAGTAATCCGTAGTGGCCAGAATGCGTGTAACGCGAGGGTCACGAGAAAGGCATCCTAACAGGAAGTCAGCCATGTGTGCCAGGGTACCTGTACGCAACACATGGCTGTCCTCACTAGGAAGATCACTTTCAGGATCCTCCTCCTCCTCCTCAGGCCATACACGCTGAAAGGATGACAGGCAAGCAGCATGGGTACCCTCAGCAGTGGGCCAAGCTGTCTCTTCGCCCTCCTCCTCATCCTCCTCATGCTCCTCCTCCTCCTCCTCAACGCGCTGAGATATAGACAGGAGGGTGCTCTGACTATCCAGCAACATACTGTCTTCCCCCGCCTCTGTTTCCGAGCGCAAAGCGTCTGCCTTTATGCTTTGCAGGGAACTTCTCAAGAGGCATAGCAGAGGAATGGTGACGCTAATGATTGCAGCATCGCCGCTCACCATCTGGGTAGACTCCTCAAAGTTTCCAAGGACGGAAAAGAAGGGTGAGAAGTGAGTTACGGCAGTGAGCAGGGGGGAGAGAGGAAGAGATCTCCCCTCCATTCCTCCCCGCTCTCCCCCGCCGCTCCCCGCTCGCTGCCGGCAGCCGAACCTTTTCTTCCGAGCGGGCAGGTACTCGCTAAGGGCAATGCTCGGTCGAGTAATTGCCCTTAGCGAATATGCTTGCTCATCTCTAATTATATTGCAATACTGTAAAAAACGTCCCTTAAAGGGAATCTATCAGCTCGAACATGTTGTCCAAACCACAGGCATCATGTTCTAGAGCAGAAGGAGCCGAGCAGATGGATATATAGTTTTATGGGGAAAGATTCAGTATAACTTACATTTTATTCATTTGTATCTCGGCTTACTCTGAGCCGAACAGTCCAATGGGCGGTCCTATCAGTGACTGCCAGCCTTCCCTGTATGTACAGTCATACACAGATAGCTGTCAGTCACTAATAGGACCGCCCATTGGACTGTTCAGCTCAGAATAAGCTGAGATATAATAATAGAGATGAATAAAATACAGGTTATACTGAATCCTTCCCCATAAAACTATCAATATCAATCTGCTCAGCTCCTCCTGCTCTATAACATGATGCCTGCAGTTTGGATGGCACCTTCAAGCTGTCGGTTCCCCTTTAAAATATGTGTGAAATGGGGAGAGCAGCACTAGCAGGAGACTTTGCTGGAGTTTTCCTTTACCATTACAATTGTACACTAGTTTGTTCAACAGCAATTCCAGTTTTAGTAAATAGCAGCTTTACACCAGACAAAAGTCCTATTTTGTGCAAAATAGCCAATATCTATGACATTTCATTCAGGGGGCGAGAAGAACTTGCCAAGATCAAACAGCTTGCATATGCTACAACAAACCTATTCATTCCAGGAAGATGATGATAGTTTGCTTCCGCTAAAAAGGAATGAGCACAAAGTTTGTTCTTCAAGTTTTAAATATTTGTAGCAAATACCGCATGGGTCTTTTTCATCCAAGCTTCACTTGTCACTTATTCTGTCAAACTAAGTAACAATATATCTAATTAAGTCTTGTGTATTTTGGATAGAAGAACATATACTGGCTAACATTTTTATAACTTTGACCGTACTGTTAGACATGTAATGAAGAGCACAATCCCCAAGACATATGTCCCTCCTCCAATATATACAATATATATATACTATACAGTCATGAGAAAAACAAAGTACACCCTCTTTGAATTCTATGGTTTTACGTATCAGGACATAATAAATATCTGAGTCTTAAAAGGGCTTGAAATTAGGTAAATACAAACTTAAGGCCTAAGTCACACGGGCAGTTTTTCCCGCGATTTGTGGATCGCATAACGGATGCGCATCCGCAAATCACGTGACCGGGGCCGACGATTCGCTGAAAAATCTGCACCTAGCAGCGTTTTCAGCAAAACGGCCCAGCGCTGCCCGCTATCCTCTGCCACAGCTGTGGCAGAGGAGAACGATGTTCGCCCATTGAATTCAATGGAGCCGGCAATACAGCTGGCTCCATTGAAAGCAATGGGCTGCCGGCAAGCGCTGGATGAATTTTCGGGGAAGGGCTTAAAACATAAGCCCTTCCCTGAAAACCATCCTGAAGATGTGTAAAAAAAAAAAAGTATACTCACCTTTTTACCTTTTTCCTACAGCCGGAGTTCAGCCGCGTCCGGCCGACAGTTCTCCTGAACTGCATTCTGTAGTATTCAGCAGTATTCAGTATTTAAAATCCCTGTCTGCTGAATGGGCTGCCTCTGATGAATCTCATAAATTCATGAATGGGTGAGTGAGAGCTGCCTCTGATTGGTGAGGGCTGTGACCAATCAGAGGCAGCCCATTCAGCAGGCGGGGATTTTAAATCCCCGTCTGCTGAATACTACAGAGAGCAGTTCAGGAGAACTGCCGGCCGGACGCGGCTGAACTCCGGCTGCAGAAAAAGGTGAGTATACTTTTTTTTTTACACATTTTCAGGATGGTTTTCAGGGAAGGGCTTATGTTTTAAGCCCTTCCCCGAAAATTCATCCAGCGCTTGCCGGCAGCCCATTGCTTTCAATGGAGCCGGCTGTATTGCCGGCTCCATTGACTTCAATGGGAGAACATTGTTCTTCTCTGCCACAGTTGTGGCACAGCTGTGGCAGAGGAGAATAATCTTATTATATGTTCTCAATGGGGTCGGTGCTGCTGCCACTGGCCCCATTGAGCGCATATACAAGAACCGATTTGCACAGAACGCAGTTACATGCGTTCTGCGAATCAGTGTGTCCTAAAATTATCGGCACATCCGCATCAAAAACGGACATGTGACCGATCCCATTGCTTTGTATTGGGTCTATAAATCTGCAGATCGCAAGCGCGTCTGCAAATCGGACCTAAAAACGTCCGTGTGACCGAGGCCTTAAATGAACAACAACACGTGACAAATTACACCATGTCATTTATTTCACAAAACCTAGGCCAAAATGCAGAAGCAGTGTGTGAAATATTAACTATAGCCCATGAATCAATAGTTTGTAAAACCACAGCTAGCAGCAAAATCTTGAAGTAATTTTCCGTATGACTTTATGAGCCTTCCACATTGTTCTGGAAGAATTTTGGCCCACTCTTCTATACAACATTGCTTCAGTTCATTGAGTTTTAATGCACAGCTCTCTTAAGGTCCTGCCATAACATTTCAATTGAGTTGAGGTTTGGACTTTCAATGGGTCATTGCAACACCTTGATTCTTTTCTTTTTCATCCATTCTGATGAATATTTGCTTAGGATCATTGTCATCATGCATGACCCAGTTTTGGGCAAGCTTTGGCTTTTGGATAGATGGCCTCACATTTGACTCTAGAATATTTTGTTATATAGAATATGGTCCGCTCAATGAATGCAAGGTGCCTAGATCCTGTGACTGCAAAATAGTCACTCCTCCATCACCGTGCTTGATGTGATATGAGGTGTTTTTGACGATATGCTGTTTTTAGTTTTTGCGAAATGTGGCACAGGACCTTACGGCCTAACATCTCCACTTTGGTCTCGACTATCCAAAGGACATTGTTTCAGAAATCGTGTGGTTGGTTCAAATCCAACTTTGCAAACTTTAGTCATGCTGCCATGTTCTTTTTTAGAAAGAAGAGGCTTTATTTGGGCAACCTTTCCAAATAAGCCATACTTCTTCAGTTTTTTACTAATTGTACTTTCATGAACTTTAATATTTAACATGCTGAGGCCTTTAGGGTCCAAAATGTAGCTCTTAGGTTTTTTGTATTTCTCCGAGCATTGCATGGTTTGACGTTGGGGTGACTTTGCTAGGACCTCCATTCCTGGGAAGCTTGTCAGCTGTCTTGAGTATTTTCCACTTGTGAATAATCTTTCTTACTGTAGAAATTGTTTGGAAATGATCTTATAATTCTTCCCAGATTGATGTACGGCAAAAATTGCTTCTTTAAGATCATTGACAACATTTTTATAAGACTGCCTTTATAACACAGAAAGCATATCAGGTGTAGTGAAAAAAGGAAAGAGAGCTCAGGATGCCTTTAGCAGGTCATGGATACAAGGATGAACTTCAACATACAATGCTTGAAGTCTTTTGGAGGTGCAACTATAAGTGCTGCCAGCCTAGTTATTTTTTTCAACCAGATGTTGTGTTACCATTGGTAGACATGGAGAGGGTGTGAGGGTAAAAATGCTGGGGCCCTTTGTTATATAAAGGCTCTAGCCTTTTTACTGACATACCCTTCCTTAATATTGTGAAGACTTCTTCCATCTGCAATTTGTCTCTGCGCACAAACTGCCCTTCTGCTGCTACCCCCAATACTCCTTCTAGTGCCCCCTCACACAGTAATAGTATTCCCTTTGTGCTCCATACAGTACTATTCCCCCTTTGTGACCCACTGATAATGAGTGCCTCCACACAATAACAATTCCCTCACTGTGCCCATCATAAAGTTGTAGTTGCCCCCCTGGATGTCCCTAACAAACAACTAATAACTCTTCTATGCCCTTCAAGTAATGCTCTCCCTTTTGTGCTCCCCAAAGTAATAATATCACCTCTGTGCTTCACAAAGTAATAAACCCCTTTGTGCTTCCTACAAAGTAGTAGTACCACCCTGTGTATCCCCTACAAAATAATAATGCCCCTTTGTGCACCAGAATAATACTACCCTCCTTTGTGCCATCACTCACTAATAATATGCCTTTTTGCCCATCATAAAGTAATACTTACTCCCCTTTATGACTCCCAGAGTAATAATCTCCTTCATGTCCCACAGTGATAGTGCCCCCATACAGTGACAATTTTGTCTTTGCACCATTCTTCTGGACCAAAATAATAGTGCTCCCTTTTGTGCCTCCAAAAATAATCAACTCTGATATATGTAACCCCACTATCATGTTGAGTTGAGTGATTCAATTTCCTTGCAGTGGCCTTGGTGTATGCAGTGCAATGACCTCATTGCATCACACAGCCTACAAAGGGCCAGTAATAACCTCAATGTGGCTAGCTTAAAGTGGCCAGTGGCTTACTATAGTGAAAGATGGCCAATGGCTCCCTGCTCCATCATAGTGTTCAAATATATCTGTGTTCTGAAGATGCAGATACAGTTAAATGTAGATGTTGTCTGGGTATCCAAAGCATTGGGCCAAAAATTCAGGGCATATACCCCAGATGCCAGGCGCTAGCAATGCCATGGACTGTGATTTTCTGATGGAATAGGGCAATGGTTGGGGAAGACTAATATTATGGGATGGGATAGTTTCGGTGAGTTAAATTCACCCTTCCCTTTTGGATACGATTCCAGTTTTGGCAACAGAAAATATTTGTTTGGTCAATATGTCTACCTGCAACAACTATGTGCCGGAGCTGCAGGGATTGATGGGAGGTGGACCAACAACAATCAACTGATCGTTGTGATGGTTGCAATATGAAAAGGGTCATCTCTAAAGAAACAACCCCCTTTAAGCACAACAGCTCAGCAATCTCCAGAAGTCCCACTGTAAAGAAGGTAGCAGTAGTGCTCACACGTGACCATCAGTCTAATAATTCGGGGACCTTCAGGACCCTAATTCCCATGATTAGTGACAGTGCCAGTGGTTGGACCGCTACCAGATACCTCACCCATATCCTGTGGCTAGGAAATAAGTTTGTTTTGTGGGATAACTACTTTAAGTTCTTAATATTGATAACAATATCTGCACCCATACCCTTCACTTATGAATTTCTTGAAGCTTTTCAAATAAAAGTGGTTTATAACATAGCATAAAATACTGCACAACTGTATGGAATATTTTTCTAGTTCCAATAGCAAACACTTTAGAACAAGGCAACATTCTGCTCTGGTCAAATATTAGTCTCATTCAAAGTGCAACTGAAGGAGCTCTGTATACTTCTACATTGCTTACATGGTTGAAGTAATAGGAAATGTAATCTGGAAATGAAATTTCCAGATTTACAGTACTCATGGAAAAAGCCTAGACTTGGTATGAAAGCCATTTGGTAAATACCCGCCAGCAGTGTATGCCCATAAAGGTAGGAAAAGGCATGATGATATTATGGTCATTGCTGGTATGTCATGAGGGTGATAAATGATTGGTCAAACATTGCACTTTTGGAAGCCGTGAAACTGGGTCGGGAGTAAATATTACCAGGTCACTTTCCTTCATATTGACAGTGTCCATTGACAAAGCTGGCTGTCTGTTCTTTGTTAATGAATAAAGGCAATTCAGCTTCTATTCACTTAGTTCACACTGTCCTGCACGACATATACCCTGGTGTTATCCCCAGTGTTCAGTAAATGAACCTTTACATAGGACAACTATCAGACAAATGATCGCTTGAAATAATAGTTTCATTCAGCCATAACATGGCTATGAACAGGATGATGACCGATAAGCTGCTGGCCATTTCCTTTCAGCTTACTTAAAAATAATCCCTGGTTGATCAAAAGTCATCTGATATAAAGTTAAGAGTCATGCGTATTTGAACAACTTGCTAAAGAATTTGCATTGGGATCCCCTCTATGAACAATATCTCGGTGAACAACTAATGGAAGAGCAAACAGATGACTATCATTCATACAACTTCCACAACTTTTCTGAGTAACTATTTGAACGATAGTTGCTCCATGTAAAGTACCTTAAGTACTGTATAGTGTCTATTACACTATTGCAAAGCACATGAAAAATGTAGCAAGTGACCAAGGTGTCCTGTTCCCTTCAAAGATTCCAGGTAGGACTCGACATACGGCAGCAAATACTTTACACTTTTCAAACTAATTAGTCACGTATTCTAAGCCAATCATTTATATACTGTATATATATTTCATAGAACCATTCAGTGTAAGAATAACCCTAACAACACTACTGATGATATCATCAGCAATGATGTCAGCACCAGGCATGCTGATATTAACTAATTCACTGCCCTAAACCACCGGGTATATGAAAACTTCACGGTAGACCACCATGCTATGATATTATTATTTTTTATTTGGTTCTACATTGCTTGACTTGAATAGAGGGGAATAGCACCCAAGTCCCTAAGTATGCCATTCACTATCTACAAAGGCTTAGAGGGAAAATATCTGTCTGGGATGACTTAGTGAATCCTGCACTGAGCAGGGAGTTGGACCTGATGACCCTGGAGGTCCCTTCCAACTCTACCATTCTATGATTCTATACAGGTGGGCCACAGCTGGTGACTGTGAGGAGAACTTGCATGGGGTCAGGCAAGCTGAAAATTTGCACCAGGTGCCATTGAGCCTCTAATGCGGAACATAAATATAGTATAATGGAAGGCATAATCTGCTTTACAACAGGAATTTGAGGTTCTGCTGTAAGGTAGCCCTGTTTCTTTTTGTAACAAACCAAAAAAAAAAGATTACAGTAAGTGAATCGGATTACTAGTCCTGTTTTGATACTAGAAAATGCCTAAATGGTTTATTCCCTTCACACACATTTTCCAATTCCATCTTTTTTCTTATCATGTCCCTTTTAACGGTATACCCTTAATCAGCATTTTCCATGATGTTATTGAAAATGACAGAATTGAAGGAGGTATTTGAAAATTAAAGATTTAATTAGTCTTGAATCAGCAAACTGCAGGTGGCTAAGAAAAGATTTGGAAGTTGCTTCACGGTAAAATGAAACTCAGTCTTCAATTAGCCTCAGAGATGTACTTAATTGTTGATGTCTTCATAAAATACAGGGTGATCCAAAAGGAATGGTTCGAAAGTGAATCTGATTTAGGGCTCCCACCCACTGGCGTTTTTTTCTCCACTGCGATGCGATTCTAAAGTTCAAGTCTCGCATCGTAGTGCGAGAAAAACGCAGGCAGATATCCCAAAATCGCTGGGATATCACTGCGACATCGCCAGTCTTTTCAATGGGGCTAGCGGCAGCAGCGCTAGCCCCATTGAAAAGATATGAAGAATGCCGTGGACTTCTGCCACAGCTGTGACAGCTGTCACAGCTGTGGCAGGAGCTTCCTTCATCCCCGCGGGGACCGCGGGGATGAAGGAATCCTCTGTCACAGCTGTCACAGCTGTGGCAAAAGTCCGCGGCATGCTATCCCATTGCTTTCAATGGGATCGGCACTGCAGCCGATCCCATTTAAAGCAGTGGTTTCTGACAAGCCCTGCAGAATGATTATCGGAGAAGGGCTTGAAATATAAGCCCTTCCCCGATAATCATAAAAAAGTGGTTAAAAAAAATAATAAAAATGTTACTCGCCTCTCCTGCTGTCAGTCGCGTCCTCCGTCTGGCTCCCCGGCACTGCTACTGAGCCCTTTCAGCAGATGGGGATTTAAAAATACCCACCTGCTGAAAGGGCTGTGCAAATTGGCTGAGGGCTCAGCCAATAGCAGCTACTGCTTAGCTATTGGCTGAGCGCTCAGCCAATGACAGATAGCTCTTAGCTATTCATTCATGAATAGCTAAGAACTATAAGCCATTGGCTGAGCACTCAGCCAATAGCTAATCAGTAGCTGCTATTGGCTGAGCCCTCAGCCAATCCGCACAGCCCTTTCATGAGGCGGGGATTTTTAAATCCCTGTCTGCTGAAAGTGCTGGAGAGCAGTGACGGGGAGCCAGCCGGAGGACGCGACTGACAGCAGGAGAGGTGAGTTTTTTATTTTTATTTATTTATTTTTTTTTAACCACTTTTTTATGATTATCGGGGAAGGGCTTATATTTCAAGCCCTTCTCTGATAATCATTCTGCAGGGCTTGTCAGAAACCACTGCTTTCAATGGGATCGGCAGCAGTGCCGATCCCACTGAAAGCAATGGGATAGCATGCCGCTGACTTCTGCCACAGCTGTGACAGAAATCCGCGGCATTCTCCATATCTTTTCAATGGGGCTAGCGCTGCTGCTGGCCCCATTGAAAAGACTGTTGCAGCGACATCGCAGCGATTTTCTCGCACTGCTCTGCGAGAGTTTTCACTTACTCTCGCAGCGCAGTGGAGAAAAAAACGCCAGTGGGTGGGAGCCCTTATTCATACATGATTTGACATATAACATGACATGGTGAATGACATGAAAAGTTAGAAGAACTCTTCAAGTTTTTAATGCACCTTACAGATGTTTGACGTGGGCACCTTTCATGACCCGGCAGACGGCAAGATGACTTAAAACAACAGCTCTCCACTGCAATGGAATCGATAACACGGGATATGCTGGGATATGTCTGGGCAGAACTGGACTCCTGACATCTGTTGTGTCACCCTCCAACATCTGCAAAGTGCATTAAAAACTTATAGAGTTCTTCTATTTTTTCATATCGTTCTGGCACCGTTATGTCAATTCATACATGAATACATGAGATTTACTTTTGCACCAGCTATTTGAATCCCCCTGTATTGCTTCTTTATTTTCATACTATTAGGCTACACGGTAAGTACTGTAGAAGTCATGCAAATAAATAGAAAGCTCCTCAAGTACTCAGTCAGACAAGCGTGTTTTAGGTCCGTGTAAAATGAACGTTTATAAAAGAACCAATGGGTTCTTATAGAAGCGTTTATATGCCCAGAAATTGCAGTGCAAAATAGCGCACACCTAAAAAAGATAGGACATAGATACAATTTGCGCAGGAGTCTCCATTGACTCCTATGGGAGCAGTTAATGGAAACTTCTGCACTTAAAAGGTGCATTTGGCCAGAAGCACTTTTTATATCTCCTGCTGTTAACTCCTGTTAGCCCCGCAGGGATGAGGGGACTCCCCAAGTGTTCCGTTAATCCCCATGGGGACTAACAAGATTTTACAACAGGACATTTAAAAGATGCTTCTGGGCAGGAACACCTTTTAAATGCCTTGCTGTAAGCAGCGGGTATCTATTTCCATTGCAGGAGTTTCCATTAACACCTGCATTGAAACCTCTGTTCGGAGTTTCTGCCGCACATCTGGCTCAAAATCCCGGAAGAAAAAGCGCTGTATGCAGTGCTTTTTCTTCTGTCTAAAAGCTGGGCAACAGAGCTGAAACTGAACGGGCCCGGGTGTACTCTGTTGCTTCCATTCTCACTGTAATAGCAATAGGTTATGTATGTGTGGCCACCTATGTACTGCAAATGGCCATGGGAACCCTGTTCTTCATATCACTGTAGGTTCAAGAACTTCACGGATCAACATTTATTTATTTTTTTGGCAAAGCCTTACATATTTGAACTTCTGCTTTGTCATGTGTGCAACATGTTGACCACCTCACACCTGGCCATTTATCTGTCATTATTCTTAGTATTGAAAGGGTCAAGTGAAGGATCATCACCTGCTAATTAGTATCATATAGGATCTTCTATTTTCTTCCATGGTTGGTTCAATTTCATGCATGGTTCTCGAGGCACAATTCTTTTTCTTCTGTCCATGATATAAACCTATAAAGCGTCTATTCTTTTTTTTTCCTGTAATGACTCTGTTCTTCAGTCTGCTGAATGTCTAAAAACCCCTGCCGCTTACTTATTTCCCTTTGAAACGGGCAGACAACTTCAAAGCCAGCCAGCTGCTGATCTGGAGAGGAAGCCAAACCTTCAGATCAGTTCATGCCCTTCAAAATGATCGTTAACTCGTTTAATGCCAACTCATGACAGAGCAATTTTCTCAGCTATAGCTAAAGAATGCTAGAAAATAAGGAGCTATTTACTGTAGGTCTTTTAATTGCTAAAATATTGGAAAGGTACTTCTTACTAAAACTACACTTTAGTGATAAAGTAGCCATAAAAGACTGGGTTTCACTTCCACTGTGTCCTACATACTGCTGAGTGAGCAGTCGGAGTCTTCTCCTTTTCACATAATATGGAGATGGTTAAACTAACAAATACTTAATGCTTGTTATTGTCTTTTTTTGCGTGAAAGGGTAATGAATGCTATAAATCTAGGAGATCAGTGCAGTAAACAGGTTCGAAGAGAGGCAAATAAATAGTGCAAGTTGAAGAAACATGACTGATGGTGGCCATAAATAGTTGTAGATGAATAGCTGATAAACATTTCTTGCATCCTTCTGTCAATAACTCCCAAATGAAGAAAAAGTAATTTCTTTCACAAGGGTCATGTGTATTCCTATCGAGTTCCCTAGGATACGGTGCACAGCAAGACTCTTATGTAACAGGAACTGGCTCCCGGATTTTAACATTCATCTAAAAATATGTCAATGGTTTATCGCTCTAGATTTAGATTCGCTACCCAAGATTAATCAGGGAAATTGATGAAAGGAAATTCTGTATTCAAAGCTAGATACTTACAAAGCAGAGTTATGTTCTAACTCAATGTCGTCCATCATCCTTCTTGGTTCACATTTTTTCCATGGCACAGCCCTAGTTTACATCATGTCTTTGCTGTATGCCAAAGGTGTATGCTTGAATATGACAAAAACGTACTAAAACATTCCTCAGTGTAACCCAGAGACTATATTGGCCACAGGTAGTCTACAAGAGTATAGGGTTGTCTATGCTTGACTTTCTTTATGTTGGCATAATTTTTTCTTGAGGACAAGATAGCGTAGGCTACTAAGCTGCTTTCCCTTCCAAAAACAGCATATGCAACTTAACCTTTTTAACATTAAAGTAAATGGCTATGGTATGCAAACATAATAATTTGTATTTGCATACATTAAACATATACATTTTTAAAGGCAAACCATCAGCAACTATAAACACCATAAACTAAGTTATGGTGCTTATAGTTTAAATGATAAGGAGTCTGGGGAGCTGTGTCTCATATTCACCTGGTTCCCCATTCCTGTGGTGTCTCTCAGTATGTGTGCAGCAGCTTTACTTTCTTCAGAAGGCCGTGCATGCATACTTCCATTCATATTGTTAGTTGAAATAAATCTATTTGCTATACAATATGCTTCTGGGGTCCAAATTGGCAAACCACACACAACTTGATGTGATCAAAGTTATCTGTTTATTGATTGACAGGCAGCAGTTTTTATAGAAGCACATGCTTCGATTACAATAATTCAAATCTATTATAATTCATTTATGACCACTGGTCGATGAAACATAAACACAATATGGATATGCAAGATAAGGAATTTAACATCTAAAATGCCAGGCAAACGCAGCGCAGGCACAGAAGAATCATACATGAATAATTTCTTAGAACACAAAGTACAGTAATTCTAAATAATAAGTTATTTACAGAGAATATCTTGTAATATATGTGAACAGCTAGGAACAGGTCATCTTGACCCACCAAATAGTCTGAATGCTACATAACTATCTGATGTAGCTCTGGCCTTGGTTTTTCTCACAAGGCTTTTTGAGTAACTATTTAATATCTATAAATCCTGTTCACAAAATGCATACAATAGAACACGGAGTCATATTCATTTCACTAACAATATTTATAGTAGTATGTGCACAGAGCTTTCTGAAAAGAGTCAAGATGCTATTTGTGCTCTGATTTTGCTGGGGAGCCCACAGGAACGGGGGAGTATGAGACACAGATCCAACAGCTCCATGTCACCTGAACTATAATCCCCATGACTTAGTCTAAAGTGCTTACAGCTGATGACAGGTTCCCTATAATTCTTTTTTCATAGAAGAAAAGGGAAAATGTTTAATTCTTTCCTTAATCCCTCCGACTAGTTCCTGTGTTTCAACAAACTTTATTGAAATTAATTGTTCACTTACATAAAATAGAGTATTTATTTTTGAAAAAATGTATAAAGCATTATTGCTCTCAGTAAAAGAAACTAAATAAGATTATTGCAGATATAATACCTTTTAATGGCTGACAAAGAAGATGTTGATTTCTTTAGTTCTATCTGTGTGCAGTACTTTCTGGTATCCTCCATTTGGTCAAAAGAAAAAAAGTTTGGAACTGTATCAGCCAGATAGAAAAAAACTTTTGCTGCTGTCAGCAAGAGAAACAAAATAAACGTCTTGCAGACATACTTGTCAATGTCTAATAATTTTTTTTCTTTTGAAAAACCATATACAAGCAGATGCCCATATATTTAACTTGATGTTTGCCGTAGTGCCATTTATGTAAAGTTGCATTAGGCTGTATTGTCCTAGGCGCATGTCTATCTTGATTATAAGGTTAAAGGGTTGTCCGAGTTATGAAACTCCATCTCATTGGGTTTCCCCTTTTTAAAATAAGAAAGCAACTGATTCTCAACTCTCCCTGTTCATCCTCTGACGTCGGCTTTGGTCTTCCCTGTTCGCTTACAAGCTGGGTGTGATGTAACCGTAAAACTGCTGCTGTAGCCGGTCAAAATGCTCTAATTGCTGGGACCAATATAGGAAAAGAAGTCACTGTTCTCTGGTAATTTTAAGCCTGGCTCATAACCACTAGTGACTGGATTGATGATAACCGCTATGAAATTTGTCCACGCGGACAAACATTTGAAGACTGGAGCTGACCAGATATATGAGATAACTGTTCGGCAGAATGTAAGACTCCAAATGTTCTTGTTGAACATTGATCATTAAATGTTCACATTCTTCCATTCCAAGAACTGACATATGACAATGAGTGATTAATTTTTAACTAGCAGTCAGTGGCAACCTTAAGCTATAGCTCATTGTTCAAGATTGTTTGATTAGTGGATGATCTGACATTATAGTATAGGGCTTTGTAAATGATTTTTCTATTTCATTGCATCAGTAAATAGTGCATTGGACACGAAAAAATAGAACTCAAATAAACTACTATTTGCCACTGAATGGAAAATTTCATCTGGCTTTGACTATACTGCCTGGCTCTCCATATTTGCTGCAATGACTGCGCAGAATAGAATAGGGAGAAAGGAGTACTTCCTAAACAGGATTAACAATATTAATCATAATAACAATAGTAACAATAACAATCTTTATTTATATGGGGCCAATATATTCTGCAGCACTTTACAAATTGGGGGAAACATACCCCAAATAGGTCATAACATACAGTATTAAACCAGTGCGCATCTTGAACAATAGGGGTTTGGGCCCTGTTCACAAGAGTTTACAGACTATAAGGAAGTACACACATAGGGTACTCTATATATATACATAAATAAAGCGGTGTGAGTGGATCACTAGCCATATTTGTGAATAAACAAATAAGAGGTGCAATAGGGTATGTGGGGGATGCAGTAGGAAGAAGGGGCTCAAGTTTCAAAAGGAGAGTGTAGACGTAGGGTAGATGGAGAAAAGCTGGATTAGGGAATATTGTAGGCCTCCCTAAAAAGATGTGCTTAAAGTTATGGCCTGATTGTCTGGGGTAGCGCATTCCGGAGAACTGGTGCAGCTGGGGAAAAATCTTGCAGGCAGGAGAGGGAGGTTCAGATTAGAGAGAAATTTAGTTAATTAGCACAGTGGAGAGCACAGGTAGGGTGGTAGAAAGATATTATTCAAGTGTTCATTTTCCATATGCCTAAGGCTGGACTAAAGCTACAGTTTACAATGCAGTTTTTAAAACAGTTTTCAGAGCATGACCAGTGGATATGGAAGAGAGGAGATCTATACAGCTTTTTTTTTATACTTTTCCTTCCTTTTGGATTCAGTTCTAACTTTAGATCTAAAAACTGCACCAAATTTGCATCAGTTACTTGTTTTTGTAGATTTATACATACCCTGAGGGCAGAGTAATGATTAGCTTAGTTGTATTGTCTAATGGAAACCAGAGGTGACCTGAAACCAACAACCACCATCACAAGCTTGTTGAGTGATTATAAACCACAAGCTACTAAATTACCAATTAGTGATTTATGGAAATTCCCTTTGTGCAGAAGATTTTCTATTGCAAAATTATTGGAAAAATCCAACATGGATCTTCTGCATTTACACCGATAGCTGCCACAGATCTCAACACAGAAAATGTCAAAAGTGTCATGTCACTTCTTTTTTTACTAGATTGACCCGATGTTCACTACCTGAACATAAAATGTTTGGGAAAAGGGTTGAAATGATTTAACCCCTTAGTGACGGAGCTTTTTTCCTTTTTTCCATTTTTGTTTTTTCCTACTCCCTTTTAAAAAATCGTAGCTCCTTTATTTATCCATCGAAGTCGCTGTATGAGGGCTTGTTTTTTGCGGGATGAGTTGTATTTTTCAATGGCACTATTTATTGTACCATATAATTTACTGAAAAACTTTTAAAAAATTCTAAGTGAAGAGAAATGGAAAAAAAAAACGACATTCCACCATCTTTCGGTGCATCCTGTTTCTACGTCGCACAAACTGCAACAAAAATGACCTGATATTTTTATTCTATGGGTCAGTACGATTACTACGATACCAAACTTGTATAGTATTGTTTTTGCTGTAGCACTTGTATTTTTTTTTTAAAGATATTTAATTTTTTTCAATTATTTTCTGCGGTCATTTTGTGCGCGCGATAACTTTTTTATTTTTCCGTCTACATAGTTGAGCAAGGGCTCATTTTTTTGCGGGATGTACTGTAGTTTCCGATAGTATCAATTTGGAATACATACGACTTTTTGATCGCTTTTTAATGCGTTTTTTCTGGGAGAGAGGGTAATGAAAAAAGTGTATTTCTGGCGTTCCATATTTTTTTTTTCGGACGATGTTCACCGTGCAGAAAAAATAATGCACTACTTTGATAGATCGGACTTTTACGGACGCGGCGATATCAAATAGATATTTTTATTTTATGATTTAGATTTTTTAATAATAGGTATGGCAAAAGGGGGGTGATTTAAACTTTTATAACTTTTTTTTTTTTTTAACAATTAAAAAACCTTTATTGATTTTTTTTTTTACTTTACTTTGAAGTCCCCCTGGGGGACTTTAACATGCGATGCTTTGATCGCTCCTGCAGTATGACGTAATGCTATAGCATTACGTCATACTCCTTTTTGACAGGCAGTCTATCCAGCCACCCTGTGTGGATGGCTTGATAGGCAGTCTGTTAAGGCAGCCCTGGGGCCTTTCATTAGGCCCCCGGCTGCCATGACACCTGCACGGCTCCCCCGATCTCACCGCGGGGGGGCCATGCGGGACCCCCGAACAGCGCTCGGGGGATTTAAATGCCTCTGTCAGAATTGACAGCGGCATTTAAAGGGTTAATAGCCGCGATCGGCCGAACGGCCGAGCGCGGCTATTGCCCGCGGGTGTCAGCTGTAATAAACAGCTGACGCCCGCGCTGTATGAAGGGAGATAGCGCAGCTACCTCCCTCCATACACGTCCTGCAACAGCAGGACGTAGTTTTACGATAGCGCCGTCACTAAGGGGTTAAGAACTGTCAAGCCGATGATTTGGCTTGAACTGTTTGCCGTCCATGACTTGGTCTTCTACGTTTTGAAGACACGGCAATAGTCAAACTGGTTAGCACTATTCTTTATATCAACTTGATATGTATGTCGCTTAGCAATGCTTGATTATCCCTAGCGGTGCTAGTGGCTGAAAAAGAACAGCACCGCTAGACTTAACATAGGAACTTTGACCTTGCCTGAAAGGCCACTGAATGTATCAAACTCAAATTTTATTATTTCATGGGGGTGGTGAGGATCTAACAAATCTAATGACACTAAAATCACTCACCAAAGGTCAAGCAAAGGGGTCAAACTGTGGGGCAAGAAAAAGTCTGGAGGCTTTTTTTATATTAGATACTATAGCATGGCTTCCCAATCGAATGACTGGGCCATAGATTTGACATGTATCACTGTGGACTTGAAGTAGATTCTGTGCCAAAATCTGCAGTCAACAAGGTCTCCATTACTTTATATACCTCTGTGAAAGGTAATTTGCTTGTTCGATATGCTTATCTCCATTACCAATGATAAGATGTACCTGATGTATATTGAGTGATGTTCCTGGCTTTTTGCATATCTACAGCATTTAAGTGAAGCTGTTCAATAAGAAAGCAAAGCGTGTAGTAAAAATACTAAATTCTTGGAATATTAGGTTGTATTTTAAGAACTTGCAAAAAATGTGCAAAAAGCAGTGAATATTATATCTAAAGTTCTCATTAAATAGGATTTGTCAGGTAAACTGCAATAATTTAGAAAGACATCCATCTTCTATGTGAATAGGCTACATAATGTGACAGATCATATGTAATATATGCAGCTAAGCACAAGTAATTCAGTCTTTACAGTTAAAAGAGCATTAGGGCAATGCTAATTAGGGCACATTCCTGCACAGTTTTGGGGTTGTCCAATTACTGTAGCTGCAGTTTCCACTTAAAAACGTGAAAATATAACTTATCAATATAGAAATAACTGTTAATATATAAAATTAAATACATAATTCATTAAGGATTGTTTAACATCATAGCATCAAAGAACATACTTGATGGATCTAAATAGTAACAGGCAGACCTAATTTACTTTTAATGGGGTCCATTGGGTTTTCGTTGTTTTGACAGGAAGAATAGCATTTCATGCTGCACTATTCTTGCCGCCAAAGTGAAGAACTGCTGATGGAAGTAGTGACAGCAGGACGCTGAATGGTAGTATGAACAAAGTCTAACTCATCTCTTAGTATCCTTCACTGAATACAGAAAATGAAGATAAGAAAACATTAAACAGTTTACTTCATTAAGTTATTGGACAGATGTGTATCAGCAATACCTGCAATGTATTAAAGCCAATACATTATAACATGGTTGCTGTATGAAATATAGATGATCTCAATCCAGAATGAAGTGGTATGATTGGATGTTTCCTAATTTCCCACACCTTGATTTAATTGGGTTGTACCAGAATAGAATTTTATCAACTATCCATAATATAAATGTCACAAGTCTGCTTGATTGCTTAGACCCCCACCGAACCAAGGAACTTGGGTTCCAAGCTCCTAATTCAGAGCTCACTGCACCCATGCAGTAAGGAGGGGATTAAATGGAGCAGCGGTTGCACATACATGGTGCCTCTCCATTTATTTTTAATGGGACTCCCAGAAAAAGCCAAGTACCTCAGTGGTGAGATTACCACCAATCAGACTTCTATTACCAATTCTATGGGTAGGTAATAAATGTCCATTCTGGTACAACTCTTTTAAGAAAAAAATGACAGAAAAACGAAACATTAACTATAGTCATATTACAGCTGTGAACAACCTCCAAGTTGTATACGGACCTTTACTATATCTCCTTATGTCTCCAATTTCACGCATGCAGAGTTTTTGTCTTTCAGATTCCACAATAATACACCAGAAACAAAATTGTGGCTCCTTTGTCTATAGTATATATGGTGTTAGTTTTCCCTAGAAGTGGATAATATCTCCATACATATGGCACCTCACAACTCTTTAGTATGGAGCCACACAGCCTTCACAGAACCTAGAAAATTGTCTTGGTTAAAAATTGGTACACACTCCTCCACGTTCCAGTGGTAGGCCCATGCTGGTGGCCATGGCTTTGGCCATGGGTTGTGTCAAGTTGCAAGGCAAACTGGCTGACTTTCTTCCACTCCAGCTTTGCCTGTAGTATCATTGGAAGCTGTATGATCCCTGGACAACAGTTCTCTTCTTCCACTCTGCCATGACAGCTGATTCTTCTGCTGACAGTGGCCTGTGCCTGATCCTTTTTCCCACCAACATCATCTGTCAGTGGAAAGTATGGGGGCCTCCATACAAAAGATTTTTCCGGTCCCATTGATATCGGCAAGTTTGGACAACTTTTCACTAATCTTTTGGGGGCCTTAACAGTGGAATGGACATGACAGCTTCTCATCCATTTTCTTGAGGTATGTGTTTAGGTTGAATGAAGGTTTTTGATTTTTTAACTAAAATAATTAAACTTTTGAGTAGGGCTAAATGTAAATCTTAATAGATGTTGTTGTTAGCCGTTTTGTCGTTCACGACCCTCGGCGACCCTAAATGCAAGCTTCCTCCATGTTTTTTGGATTTTCACAGCTTCTTTAAGTTGTCTAATATCCATGCCAGTATCAGCTTTGACATTATCAGCCATTGTGCTCTTTGGCAAGCCATGTAGGAGTCATCCCTATACGCTGGACCCAAGTCCGGATAAATGGGGAGGGTTAGGGAAAGACCTGGCGACCTACCCTGTAAAAACCTTGCCTTGGAAACCCAATGAAAGAGCTTAATAGATGGGAGTGCATAAGCACTTCAGAGGAGTAAGGTACATGGAACGATTTTATACAAGAAATGTACTACACCACTACTGTGACAATACGCTACCTTCATGTGTTTCAACTGCCATATTAAAACCTGGTTACTACCACATTTGGCAACTCAGTTTAACTGTTTGAAACCGTTAGTGCAGAATGAGCACAGAAAATCCACAACAGACCCATCACATCTGAACATGGCCTTATGCTCCTGTTCTGACTCATTGATAATATCTAGCTCTTATCCCTCACACTTTGTGGATCAATTAGTCACTGGATTAAGACCATCGCCTCCCCTCTGCTTGCATGAGAAGCAAGATCATGGGGAAGTTAATGTGCACCTTTTTTTTAAACTATATTGACTTTTTGAGATATAACCTACCTCTCCATCAGGTATTACACAGACAAGCAGTTACACTGAAGTGAATTAGATAGGATGATCTTACATCCCCATGGTATTAGTTTCCTAGACTCCCACAATGCAGAGAACTTTAGGCTTCTTTGTCTCTTCATAGCTGTTCGTGAGAGCATGAGTGGTGTCATGATCTGCCCAGTCATCTGTATAGTAATCCTCCCCCTACTAATAATATTTGGGAAATGAAGCCCTAAATCTCTTTCTTTATACTGCCATTTGTGAACACAGCCTTGTATTAGAGCATGGCATAAAATGGAATGCCCTTATATTGTACCTATTACTGCTGCATTAAAAAGAGCATTTTATATTAATAAAAAAGTTAAAGAAGTGTTGTACTTATACTATTTTTTGAAATGATGGTATTTGCCCTGGAGAGTATCCTTCAGCCTTATAATGAACTACGTAGTAAATGATATACCATAGTCATTAATGTTGAGAAGTGACTTCAAATCCATCAGTTCACTCCTCTGTCATAGGTCTGGTCTTCTAATCAAGGCAAAGGCAAACATAAAACCTCAGTTAATCCATTTCTATTTGCTGGAGTTGGGAAACAATCATTACAGTTGCCAATAATGGCAGTTCTGTGTCCAAAGTAAATTGGCTTCATCCTGTGTCTAAATTATTAATGTTGTAAAAGTTTCATTTGAACACATTATCACCTGAAAAGATATTCTGTCACTTAAAAAAGGGTTTACTGAGATTGGAAAAAATTGACCAACTGAAGAAATGCCATAAAGTAACAAGAGAACCATTATTCACCTGATTAATCTCCTGCCATTCCGGCGCTGTTCTGGCCATTTTTCTTACTGCGCTGCAACAATGACATGCCCATATACCTATATGACCACTATAGACAATCATGGAGCTCAGGGGTTTTGCAACAGTGGTCCTAGGATTATACAAGCATATCATTGTTGCAGCCGAGTAAACAAAGACTAGCAGGATTGGCGCTGGAATGGTGGGCGATTTATCAGGCGAGTAATGGTTTTTGTGTTATTTTATGGCATCTCCAACCCTCCGCTGGACAAATGTTTTGAAAAACTTGAAAAACTCCTTAAACTACAAGTGCTAGAACAGCGAAAACTGCCATACAGATTATAGTTGCCAAACACCTTCAATATCTCTGCATCTCTTAGATCTCTACATACACAACCACGCTTGGTTCGGCCAAGCTTGCATATGTTCAACATAGACAGAATGGAATAAGCCACTGCAAGACATCTCAATCCTTTTTTTCTCAAATCTGCCAAAGGAATGTCAGCTGACCATCTAATGCAAAATTAGATGGTCACCCAGTCCCACCGAAATCAGCCAACCTAATCTAATGTGCATAGCCACTTTATGCCATTCAGGGCCAGCTCCTGGTTTATGTAATGTAATTGCATATGGGCGCGTGTATACACGTGCCCATATAGAACAATGGGCTCTAGCTTGCATATATACGTGGCAAAATAGAACATGCTGCATTCTTTTTTGCGCTCGCATATTGCGGAATTCCAACATATGTGATCGGAACAGCGTAAGGCAATGTAATTAATTGCCCACAGGTGTATAGCGCCCGTGTAATACGCAGTAATCATATGCCTCTGTGAGCCCGTCCTTAGAATGTATTGTTTTGAAAATCTGAAATGTTAATTCAGATATTTAGCCATCCAAGGTCTTGATCATGAAAGGGTTAAGCAATAGAAACAACAAGCTCTACCACATTTAAAGAGCCTACCAATGAAAATAAGAAATAGATGGTGTTCTTGTTTTTTTTAAAAGGTGACTCGGTGCCAAGATATTCTTTAGGTTGGTTGCTCTTTAAAAGATCACTTTAGGAGTAGCAGGTATTCTACTAGCAAGCCAGGGATAGTTGAGTAGAAGATGCCAGTTCTTGACTAGACTATTTTAACCTAATACCTCTCTGCTGGTGACATGGAGACATAGTAGACATGATCCATGGAGCCATCCAAATCTTGAGCATGTGCCTCGTGTTTGCAACTGGAGCATGCGCAGATCATCTCTTCCTTTTATGGTCAGACTCGGAGCACTGATCTTCACATTCACCAGTCCACAAGCCCAAGGTGCATGAGAGGCTCCATGCATGACATCTGCTACGTCTCCATGTCACACGAGCCAAGAGGGGCAGGTTCAGTTGAAAAACTCTGGCCGACAGAGATGGTCCGGCCCGCCCACTGGACTGGTCTTCGGCCATTTGCATACTGCATGGGGAATTTATAAAACAGTTACTCTGCAGATGTACAGTTTTCAACAGACAAAACAAAGTAAGTTTTGGCAACAGGAAGTAAGTTCAGGTTGTTCTGACGTTGTCGGCAATTTAATTGGCTGAAAATTGATGGCAGGTTCCCTTTAAGCATATTAAGATTCACAATAACTAAATTTTCGTAGTGCAATACAAATTCTCAAATAAACCCCAATATAAGCCATATATATGATAATGACTTGCACTTCTGTTGACAAAAACCTGCATGGCTGAGATCCTTTGCCAGAGTTCAGGCTACAGGTTGTTTTTACTGTTGGGTCCTGCAGGGCACTGCCAATGTTGGCACCAGGTAAAGCATTTGCCTTTTGGTTCTGATGTTTTTTGCTTTGCTTCCTATAGGCACATATAAGGAACTCTGATCAAACAGAAGCACAAGGCTGCATGCCAAGTGCTTCTATAGAGACTCTATAAAGAACACCAAAGAGACTTCTAATAAATATACATGATTTATAGCTGAGGGAAGATCACGCTTTATAACACATCACAGCTTCTTCAGATCCTCTTTTTAGAAATAAAGAAAGGATGGTTCGGGGATGGGAACTCCTGGCACAAGTGATACGTGACTGATTACTCCCGCTGGGAAAGAGATGCATGTCGCTTTTGTAGCGCCACTAATCTCTACATAATAGCCACGTTCTGTCTAAATTTACCAATTATACAAAAATTTATTACATGTAAGTCAATGGAAAAATCCACTGAAGTGTTAAATTAAATCGCTTCTGCATTTTAAACTCTAGAATGCTGTGAATCTGACCACTGGGACTTCCCCTTCCCCACCAGGATTGCCAACCTGAATTTTTCATAGTTTTTCATTTCCTGGACAAATAGTAGACAGTTAACTTTTTTTTAACCACTTTAGGACCAGAGGTTTTTAATTTTTTGAAAAAATGGTGATAAAAATAAAATAAAAAAAAACAACCTTTCTTCAGCTGCTGGGGCTCAGCCGCATCCAGACGTCTCTTCTCCTGCACTGCTCTGCTGAATGGGCTACCTATGATTGGCTGAGCACTGTGACCAATTAGACGCAGCTCTCAGCTATTGAATGACAGCTGAGAGCTGCCTCTGATTGTTCCCTGCGCTCAGCCAATCAGAGGCAGCACTCATGAATTCATAAATGGGTGAGTGCTGCCTCTGATTGGCTGAGCGCAGGGACCAATCAGAGGCAGCTCTCATTCAATAGCTGAGAGCTGCCTCTGATTTAAATCCCCGCCTGCTGAATACTCCTCAGAGCAGTGCAGGAGAAGAGCCGGCCGGACTCGGCTGAGCCCCAGAAGCTGAAGAAAGGTGAGTATTTTTTATATTTTTTTATTTTTATCACCATTATTTCTTGTTTTTCAGGGAAGGGCTTATATTTAAAGCCCTTCCCTGAAAAACAATTACAGGATGCCGTCAGCTGGATTCCCTACTGCAGCTGTCATCTGCGTTAGCTGTGGTAGGGAATTCTTTATTCTCCGCAGGGATGAAGAATTCCTTTGCTGCATCTGTAACAGATGTGGCAGGTGCAGCAGGGAATTCTTTTTCCTTGCGGGGATGACGGAAACATCTGCCACATGCGGCAGATGGGTTCTTCATCCCCGCGGGGACACGGCAGCGGTAAACAGGTAAGTATTTTTTTTTTACACTAAAATTGTTGTTTTTTAGGGAAGCGCTTATATGTAAAGGGCTTCCCTAAAAAACAATTCAGGGGTGCCGGCAAACCATTGCCTTCAATGGAGCTGCCGGCAGCTGCCGTGACTCCATTTAAGGCAATGTATGGACCTTCATACATGCGTGTTTTTGCGCGTACATAGGTGCGCACCTATGTGTGCACAAAAACACGCTCGTGTGAAGCCACCCTTAGGGCTAAGGCCCACAACCGGATTTCCGTTGCGTGAAATGCGGAAATACGCGGCGGAAACGGCGGAAATACGCGGCATTTCACTGTAGCTATTAGGTTCTATTGAACCTAATAGTGCCATGTACACGCCGTAGAATTCCACCGCGGAATTCCGCAGCGTGAAATTACCCGCGGCATGTCCCATTTGCCGCGGGAACACGCGCGGATGGCTTCCATTGTAGTCAATGAAAGCCGCCCATCACGCTATGCTTCCGCTGTAGCACAGCGAAAGTATAGCATGAGTACGCGCCCCACCCGCCGCCGGCCACGTCATATGACGCCACCAGCACATCATGTGACACCGCTGGCGCGTCATGCGCTTTACTGCACATGTGCGCCGGCAGTGTCATGCGGGTGCTACACAGCGGATCCTGAGATGAGTATAGGGTCTTTGGGGGGGGGGGGGGGGCGCTGTGACAGGCTCAGCTGCGGTATTCCTTAGGGTGGTTTCACATCTGCGTTGGACCCTCCGGTTGGAGGTTCCGCCACAGATTCGGCACAGATCCTTGCAGCACTTTTTCTCTCAGCAAACAGTCGGGCAGCTGAGACGAAAGCAAACAGACACCATTATAGTCAATGGGGTCCGTTCGGTTCCATCATAAGATGTAGCCGTTCGGCCCAGGGATTCCCCTTTCCTGCTTCCGAACAGAGCAGGAAACCGAAACCCCGCTGCAGATGTGAATCATCCTTATAGTGCGGGTACATGATCAAAATTCCAGAACTACAGCAAAATCTGTTAATAATACATGTGGAGTATTAGTAATATGGGAGGGAGGTGCAGAAACTTATTGTAACTTTTCATAACTATGTAGATTTATATTCCATTCAGGAATTGTGAAGCTTGGTAATAACCTTGTTGCAGTTAAAGGGGTTGTCCCGCGGCAGCAAGTGGGTCTATACACTTCTGTATGGCCATATTAATGCACTTTGTAATGTACATTGTGCATTAATTATGAGCCATACAGAAGTTATAAAAAGTTTTTCACTTACCTGCTCCGTTGCTGGCGTCCTCGTCTCCATGGTTGCCGTCTAATTTTCGCCGTCTAATGGCCAAATTAGACGCGCTTGCGCAGTCCGGGTCTTCTTATCTTCTCAATGGGGCTCCGTGTAGCTGCGCCCCGCCACGTGCCAATTCCAGCCAATCAGGAGGCTGGAATCGGCAATGGACCGCACAGAAGCCCTGCGGTCCATGGAGGGAGAAGATGCCGGCGGCCATCTTCACCGGGTAAGTAAGAAGTCACCGGAGCGCGGGGATTAAGGTAAGCGCTGTCCGGTGATCTTTTTTAACCCCTGCATCGGGGTTGTCTCGCGCCGAACGGGGGGGGGGGGGGGGGGGTGGAAAAAAAAAACCCGTTTCGGCGCGGGACAACCCCTTTAATTCTACCATAAAATTTGTCAAAACCATTTGTTAGATGTGAAGCAAAGCAAGGTCACAAATAGCTTATTATAAACCACTGAAAAGAATATTATAAGAATACACACTAGACTACTTATTTATACACATATATTGCCATTTTACTTATTTTGGATTACTTCTAAGATATATTTTTGGATTTAAGAAGTAAATCTATCATGTAACATACAAACTAAAAATAATAGTAAGGGCGATCTCACATCTACGTTTGAATCTCCAGTCGTGGGTTCTGCCGCAGATTCGGCTCAAAATACGGTCTAAAAGCTGGACAGCAGAGCGGAAACCAAACGGACCCCATTATAGTCAATTGGGTTCGTTCGGCGCTGTTCGGTTCCATCCTGAGATGGAGCCACTTGGCCGCAGTGATTCCCCTTTCCTGCTTCCCGAATTAAGCAGGAAAGCGAAACCCTAAGCCTGGGTTCCCACACAGCGGAATCCCGGCGGAAATCTCGTGGTTTGGCCGCGGGTGAAAAAACCTGCTTCAAAACTCGCGGCACTTAGCCATGGGTTTTGAAGTAGCCCGGCCGCTCACTTTTCTGCTGCGGCCGGCGCTCCCATAGAGGAGGCCGCAGCTGAGAAAGAAAAAGAATGAGAATGCTGCGGCTGGCTAATCCGCGCCGCAGTGCCGACTTTGCTGTCCTGTTTGTACGAGATTTCTGAGAAATCTCGCCCACATGGCTGGCTAATCCCGGGATTAGCGACCGCAGGCAGATTTGCCGCGGCAAATCCGCCCCGTGTGAACCCAGCCTAAGCGCAGATGTGAATCCACCATAATTCAGCTTTTTCAAAGCTTCAGTTACTTTTTTCAGTGATGTCACAATACGAAAATGCCGATTCTGATCTGGAATTTCAATTTACAATATTCTATAATTCAAGGCCATTTACACAGAAAAATAAATTCAGAATTCTGTCTACAAAAACACTCACACTCCTTTCCATCTATCTGCTGCTTATTGCTTACCTATCAGTTATAGGTAAGCTACAGGTGTGACTACAGGACAAGACTACCATCTGTAAACATGGGTAAACGTAGGTCTTTATAGGTGTTATGCCTAAGACATGAGCGAACTATTGGCATATAGCATTCCAAAAGCGAGACTCGCGGAGATCAGTTGATTGTTGGACTACCCTTGATCTAAAAAGGGGCTGTCATGGTGAAACAGTCCCTTTAAATATATGGCATTTGTAGTGTACGCTCATTGCCTGTCTGTACAGGGGCATAATGAGGATACTTTTGTAGGTAGATGTTGAAAGTATTCCTGGACTTACAATATACATACAGTACCTCCAATATGGACTGCAAATGTAGCGTGAACAGAGCCTAACCCTACCTTACGATATGATTTTCTGGAATTGGGAAGATGACTGCAAGATTTTCCTACATTTTGATCCCGAAGAATTGACATAGAAGGAAGTAGGCTGATCCTGTTGCTACTTTTTGATGTCTCTGCATATAGTTGCATGCTTCTGGCATTAAATTCAGGCATCAGGAGACATTTGTGTGGGACTTTTACTATTAGTTATATTAGTGAATTCTGCAAAATTGTAATACAAAGCAGTGTGTGTTGGGCTTAGCAGAGGTTGATGTGAAAATCCACCTACAGGTCACAGAGGAAGTGTATTATAGAAGTGGGGTCTCAGCGAGAAGAAAAGTTTATTTCAAGCAATATTATTTTTAAAAAGTATTAAACTCTAAAAATAGAATTTATACAAAATTTTCTGCGTAATTGAACTGCGTAATTTACAAGCTACACAGTGGAGCACAAATAGTGGAAATCATCAAACAGGAATACGTCAGTGGCTTCTAGCCAATACACACCCCACCCTGACATTCTGAGACACACTTCTTTCAAACTCCTACGAAACCCTGACAGACTTTACAGACATTTAAACAGGCGGCTCAATTGAACCTACTTTTAAACAGAGTATCCATTCTAGGCAGGTATTTTAATATAGTTATCTAATACCAAGGAGCAGGAATTACTCATTGCTGTCTTTACATAGCTAGTTATGTTCCAAGAAAAGTTTTCTGAGGAAGTTTGGCTAACCATAAACATAGAGTGGAGCAAAAGTCCACAGTCAACTTATGACTTGGCTTTTCATACTTACCATAATATTCAGTTCAATGAACAAGAGTTTCTTTATGACTGCTAATATTACAAATCTATCTCCCTATATCTGTTTATCATACAATTTCAAATGTCTACGTGTGATCTGAAACATTTCATGTAGATAATTAAAGGGCTTTGACCCTCTTCTGGCTGTTTTGCTGCGGGAAGCAGACAGCTCTGTATGCTGAGCAGTGGCTGGGGTTGGTAATGCAGGTTCTATTGAAGTAAATGGAACTCAGCTTGCAGTACCAACCTGAGCTACGTATGGCACAATGTGAGAAGAAGTCAGCTTCAGGCAGCAGAACAGCTAGAAGTGGGACAACCCCTTTAAAGCGACACTCTAGTCCAAAGGACCAAAATAGTGCCCTCCTCTCTGGCCAAATAGCTGCAGATCGCCCTGTTCCTGGGGCCTCATAGTGGTCTTCCCAGATGATCATGGCACTGCTGTCACTACTTGCCTCAATATATGAGGAAAATTTATGTAGGCTTCCTATATATACTGGCCTAATATAATGTTTGGGTTTATATCTAGACATTCGCTTTAAGCAGGTCCTTAACCCCTTCACGCGCCAGGGGGTACATTTACATTCTGGGTGTATAGGGTTTATATGCAGCATGATCAGGAGCTGATCCTTCTGCATACAAGGCATTTGCTGGTTGTCTTTGACAGCTGATATCTGTCCACAACAGTCACGATCAGCTACAAGCGAATAATATATTTGGTATCGCTGCGTCAGTTAAAGTCCAATTTACCAAACTAATGCATTATTTATCTAGCATAGTGAATGTGGTCAGAAAAAAATACACATTGCCAGATTTGTTCTTCCTTGGTCACCCTGACTTCAATAAAAAAATTAATAAAAAGTAATCAAAAGTCATATTAACAGCAAAATACCAATAGAAACTTAAGAACAACCAGCAAAAAATGAGCCCTCACACAACTATATTTGTGAAAAAATTAAAAAGTTATGGCTGTCAAAAGATGCTGGCAGAAAATGCTTTTGGGAAAATATCATTGGAAAAATGAAATTACTTTAGCAAAAAGAAAAAAAACTTTATACATTCAGTATTCTCTTAATAATACTGGCCCATGGAATTAAAGGGGTTCTGTCACTAGAAAAAAAAATCAATACTTACCTATTCCTCCCCAGGCAGCCTACTTATCGCATCTTCTGCCCGCTGATCTTCTCCTGTCTCCTGCAGTCCCCGCGAGTCACCTCGCCTCCAGCCAGCCAATTCTTCTGCTTCTGGTGACAAATCGTCCATTAGCTGCATTCTTCCTCCTGCAGGGCAATGTACGCTACATCACTAGTGACTACTTCACAGCCTAGAAGGGAGTGCCAATTTATTGCCCAGACTGCGCATGCACGTGTCTCCCTGTAATAGTATATGAACTCTCGCGGCGAGACAGCGCTTATGGATCATCTCCGGCAGCTAGCATAGGCTCCCATAGGAATCTATGCCTGGTCGGGCACTTTTACGCAGTGGTAATAAGCCCCTGTGCACTGATGCATTGTAAGCCAATGCATCAGAGGGGCATCGATATACACCCATGTGAATAAGCCCTTAGTGGAACAAAAAGAGTATTATGCTAATTTCAATAGTGTCATTAAAAGTCAATATTGATTATTACAGCAGCAACTAAAAATGGCAGATATGGTTTCTGAAATTGGCTTCAGGGTGGTTCCACACACTGTAGTTTTAGGAAAAACACAATATTTTTTGCAATTTTCTTTTTTTGGTGTCCCCCCCCCTATCCTGCAAATTCTACCACATGTTAACTTGGAACCAATATTGATATATAAAACACACTACAAACAGTGTATTTTTCTGTACTGTTTATCTTCATCTTTGGTGCATTTTTTGGGTCAGTTGGATTCTGTCTACCTGGATAGGACCCAAAGATTGCCTCTAGGGCAGTGATGGCGAACCTTTTAGAGACCGAGTGCCCAAACTGCAACCCAAAACCCACTTATTTACTGCAAAGTGCCAACATGTCAGGGGACAGAGCTTATCACGATGTATGATTTTACCCCCGTTATTATAAAAAGGACAGGGCTGGTTCAAGATAGACAGCATGCAGATTTTAACTGCTTTTTGGATGCAGAAATGCTGCAGAATGTCCTCAGTGGAAATTTCTGTGGAAAATTCTGCAGCATTTCCGCATCCAAAAAGCAGTCAAATTCTGCACGCTGTCTATTTTGAAAGATCCCTGCCCATTTCTGCCACACGTAAACATACCCCAGCGGTAATAGTGACTCCCCCCCAGCGGCCCCAGCGATAATAGTGACCCCCCCAGCGATAATAGTGACACCCCACAGTGGCCCCAAAGATAATAGTGACCCCCCAGCAGCCCCAGCGATGATAGTGACATCCCACAGCGGCCCCCAGTATAATGACCCCCCCAACCCCCCTAGCAGTAATAGTGACCCCCCCCCCAGCAGTAATAGTGACAGTCCCCAGTGCGGCTCCCCAGAGGTAATAATAGTGACACCCCCCAGAGTGGCCCCCCCTCAACTGTAATAATAGTGACACCCCCCAGAGCGCCCCCCCCAGGAGTAATAATAGTGACACCCTCCCAGAGCTGCCCCCCAGCATTAATAATAGTGACACCCCCCAGCGCCCCCCCAGCAGTAATAATAGTGACACCCCCCAGTGGCCCCCCAGCAGTATTAATAGTGACACCCCCCAGTGGCCCCCCGCAGTATTAATAGTGACACCCCTCAGCAGTAATTATAGTGACACCTCCCAGCGGCCCCCCAGCAGTATTAATAGTGACACCCCCCAGCAGTAATAATAGTGACAACCCCCAGCGGCCCCCCAGCAGTAATAATGCTCCCCCCCCGAGACCCACATACTTACCCCTCCTCCTCGTGGAAGCGCTGCTCCTCTTCTGCCTGATTGCTGATGCACACTGACGTCAGTGTGCTGCCGGACGCATATTAACTTTTTTCTTCCCCACTTCTGCCCTAATCAGCAATTCCAGCAACCTGATTGGTTGTTTGGTGAATCAGTCAACCCAAACAACCAATCAGGTTGCTGGAATTGCTGATTAGGGCAGAAGTGGTGAAGAAAAAGTTAATATGCCTCCTCCCCCTGCTCTCGCGGAATCAAGTAGGAGACGTCAGGGGAGGGGGGAGGAGGATCCTGGCTGCACACTGACGTCACAGTGTGCGCCGGGATCAGCACAGATAGCAGCGCTGCTGAGTGAATGCCAGCAGGGGAGCCCCTGCCGGCATTCACTCATGTGGTGAGCGGTCGATGGGGACGCGTGCCAGCAAGGAGGGCTCTGCGTGCCGCCCCTGGCACGCGTGCCATAGGTTCACCACCACTGCTCTAGGGTATGTTTTTACAATGTGTAGTGTGACTTGCAAAACAACCTACTAGACCAGTGGTGGCAAACCTATGGCACACGTGCCAGAGGCGGCACGCAGAGCCCTCTCTACTGGCACGCAGAGTCATCGGCCGCTCACCACTTACTGAATACTGGCAGGGGCAGGAAGGACCAATGGCCCTGGCAGGAAGGACCAATGGCCCTGTCCTCGACGTACTCCCTTAGCTTTCCCTGACAGTCTTCCCTCTCTGCCTTGTCAGTGTCCCTGGCTCACTCCCTTCTTCACTGCAGTGGCAGCCCAGCATTTTCCCTGCCTGCTCTGCCGGCGGGACGGGTCCCCCATTGTCAGTGTCCCCTTGGGCCGGCGCGCGGGGGAAATAATGTACAGCGGCGGCATACAGGCTAACAGCGGGGAGGACAGTGGCAGCAGGGGCACATGGCCATACACAGCCAGCATTGAGTGGGACAGCGGCCACAGTGGGAAGGAGGACCCGGGAGCGCACTGTCATGAGTGTGATGGGCTGGGAGCACAGTGTCAGCAGCGGGGGTGGCCCGGAGCGCTGTGTCATGAGTGTGGGGGCACTAGCGTAACCCTGGAGGCCAGGCAAAAAGCTTGGCACACGCTGCTGCTAGAACCTGCTTGCAGGGGAGCCAATCGGAAGCTAGGGGTGTAACAGGGGCGTTCCTGCATGGAAATCCTGTCATACCCCTAGCGTCCGGTGGTGACAAAATACACCAGTACCGGAGGAATCCAGCAGCGCACACTGATGTCACACTGTGTACCTGGCATCAGCGCTAGCAGCAGCGGCGAGTAGAGGGGGATGGGGTACGTGTATGGGTCTCGGTGGGGAAGGGGCACTATTACTACTGTGGGCCGCTGTTGGGTGTCAATAGTACTGCTGGGGCCACTGTGGGATGTCAATAGTACTGCTGGGGCCACTGTGGGGTGTCGCTGTTACCGCTGGGGCCGCCGTGGGGTGTCGCTTTTACCGCTGGGGCCGCCGAGGGGAGTCGCTGTTACCGCTGGGGCCGCCGTGGGGTGTCGTTGTTACAGATGGGGCCGCCTTGGGGTGTCGCTGAGGCCGCCGCGGAGTGTCGCTGGGGCCGCTGTGGGGTGTCGCTGGGGCCGCCATGGGGTGACGCTAGGGCTGCCGTGGGGTGTCGCTGTCTCTGGGGTATGTTTACCCGTGCCAGTAATTACCGCGGCAAATTCCGCAGCATTTCCCCATCCAAAAAGCAGTCAAAAGCTGCACGCTGTCTATTTTGAAGCGGCCCTGTCCTTTTTATAACGATGGGGGTAAAATCATACGTCGTGATAAGCAACGCCCCCGGACATGTTGGCGCTTTGCGATAAATAAGTGTGTTTTGGGTTGCAGTTTGGGCACTTGGTCTCTAAAAGGTTCGCCATCACTGTACTAGACCAATATGTTAGTTATCCTTTGTCTGTAATGATAATAACAAGGCAAGGCAATTTCAATCACAAGTTCTCTGCAAGTTTTTAAGATAAAATCCTAAATAGTTACTTTTGTTTTATTTGCTCTAACCATAGTACATGTTGCTCAAACAGCTCTGTTACGGTCATCACGCCAAATGAAATAGATGCAAGAAACTAATATAACTTTCCCCCATAGCAAACATGTTTTTTTGAATGTGCAATATTTTCAGTACTCACATCCCCAATTACTCTGGCAGTCACATTCCTGAAATTCCATTTACCAGCTGACCTGTGCCACAAAGTAACTATAAAAGTTTTTGTGCATGTTATGGGAGAGAACAACTGTAGTGGCATTTTTGTGACACTAGGGGCAAATTTCAAGAAAATAAGCTGCGGAAAAATGAGTTTTCCCTGGGCACCATAAAAGCTGGATGAATACTTCTCATAATGACTCCTGGACAGAGAAAGAGATAGGCTATTCTAAGGCCTGTGGCTAGTGTTTCGGGTCGAACTTTGCTAAAAGTTTGGTTTGGTGAGAACCCAAACCTCTGGCAGTTAGTATCCCATTTAAGTAATAATCCTCTTTCTCCTGTTTTAGGAGTATTGGTAAAGTTCTGGATCGGTTCACACTAAATAGGATCGAATTGAACTTTTGGCTGAATTTATGCCATCCAGGGTGGACAATGCAAACATCTGATTTCTTACTATGGATTAATTAAATATAAGAATCGGTTTTAGATGAACTGGCAACACCGACTACTTTACACTAATCCACCGAACCAAACACTGCACTGACCTCCTCTACATAGTTCCACTAAGCACTACAGAAACGGGGTGCAAAACATACTGGCACAGGGTTCAGGCCAAAACACTGGATGTATAACCTGCATCCTTAATACAAAGGAGCCAGTTTAAATAACGTTTCAGAAATACTGATAGGCTGACTGGACTGACAGCCGGCCCGGCTAGCCTATCAGCACTGGAACCAAAGGAAGATGTTCGTCTACCGATGTCCAGAGCAAAATGACACTGGGCATGTGCTGCCCAGTGCATCACACGGTCCAAGGAATGACGTTGGGACGTCACCCCAGACCAGCACTGTAATAGTAAAGCAAAAAATTTAAAGGAACAGCATACAAATAAACTATTATTAAATAGGGGTCACAGCCTGCACCTACAGATCTCTACACTTGTACAATAGGAAAGTCCTGAAAGGGACATGGCTATGGTCTCTTACATCGACAGCACAAAAGAAACACATTTTGCTCATACATTTTGGCATAATAAAAATGTTATCGAGTTCTATAGACTGTATCAGACTATTCAATACAGATAAAGCAAGTATTTACATTTAACAATCAGACAGAGCTTCTAGAACCTAGAAATCACTGTCCATGCTGAGGACAGGAGCTTCTTCAGGGTAGGTGTACAAAATATACAATGTGCCAGAAAGCAAAGTCCAGTTGTCTTCACCTGATGTCCAAAGGAGCAGCTCATCCTGGCACAGCTAAGTTCAGTACAGAACACATATTAGCACACTGTACTGTACAAAGGCAATTCTAGACAGCCAATCAGAGCATGCACTTCAGTAATACAGGTGTTTTACCAGTGTAATGGTCATGTTGATTGGATGGAATTTTCAGCAAAGTGCAATTACCGCAGATCCAGATTGTCTGTGATATTATATGTTGAATATAGTTTCAGGTTAGAATGGCCCAGGTATCACAGTCTGTTGGCCACGATGGGGTCATGGCATGGTGGTCTCGATGGTGGACTGGCTGCATTGTTCCAGTCTGTCCAACAGGTTGATGTTTATGTTTTTATGGTTTGTTATTTCTTTGTGTCATGTATGGATTTTAACTTGATGCTTGTGGAACTATGTCTGTCCAGTTGCATTGCCTTGGTCATTATTTAAGTCTGCTTCTGGGTCTGATTGTTGCTGATTATTTTCTGTCATTGTGGAGAGAGGACATGTTTGTGGTGGTAAGAGTTCTGCTGTAAAGTTAAGTGGTGCTTTTGTTTTGTTCATTAGTGTTTTCCTTCTTTTATATGCTAGAGTTAGTGGCTGAAGCATGAAACCTCGTTTTTAGGCAGGGCTGTTCTTGTCCTAGTAGCCAGGGTGAGGTTGTCCCTTTCTCTTTTTATTTTATTATATTTTACTTCGTTCTACAGTCTTCTCCCTGTGTGAACACAACCTTACATTCGTCCTTGGCGTGGTGTGTCTTACGCTCACGGCGAACATGACACCGGAAAACACCAATGTATTTTGAAAATAGTGTATCCTGAGGCCATTATAATTTGATTGACAAGTGTATTCTACTAATACTACAGTTGCGGTGTGCCAGCCGTGATCAGGGAGTGGAACCTGGGTGGCATCTCTATGTCAGTCTGGTCCTTGTGACCACGCCTTGGGTGTAATTGAATGCCTCTTTCCTGTTACCGAAAAAGGTCCTGTAGGAGTTGTCTGTTGGAAACCCTGCTGTGTCCTCTGTTATTGCAGATGTTTCCTTAGGAGACATCCATCAGGAATACGTTGGTTTATCCTGTCACTGCAGAAGTTCCCTTGGAAGTTGCCTGTCGCGTATACCTCAGTATGTAAGGTTCTCCTCTCTTCTTCCCTGCTTTAATATATCCTGGGGTGTGCTGTTTCCCCTAGCCAGCTAATCATCCATAACTGGTGTGTATTTATTCTGGCCCCGCCCTCAAATGGGCGCTGGTTACTCTGCAAAGTGCATGCATGCTGTATGGATGTTTGGCTGGTGTTGTCTATTGGTCTGAGTTCTGTCTTGTTTGTGTCACCCATCCGATGTTGGTTTTGGATTTGGATTTGATAAAGCTAATATTTTGCTACCTACAATTCTATGTATAGATGGGAAGGTATGAAAACACAAATTTAATAATGATGTTGATGGGGATTTCTCATTCGCATAACCAACCAGAGATGACAATAATTGAAAAAATAGAAAATTGGCCTGACACCTGAGAGTGAGATCAGTAGAAATTTATATGTTTCTCTGCTCTGGCTGTCACTCTGCTTCCTCTTCATGGCATCCTGAATCTTCCAACAACAGGCAAGTCCCATTTTTCAGTGATGTAAGAAGTTTTAAGTTGCTATATGTGCTTGGTGATACAGGAGCATAGAGATCAGGGAGCCATGTGTCTTGGCAGCCAAGACATGCCCGCTCCATCACATCATGGTTTGATGTGCGTTGTGATATTTGTGGAGGGCCTTCTAGTTGCGCCCCTCATGAGCGTAAGAACTACTCTGGGTCCTAACTTGTCATCTTTCGTTTATAGCAAAGCCGAACCAGTGGGGAAAACTGAGTCAAAGTGCCAGTCAGGGTCAGAAAAAGATTATCTTCTTCTATTTCTGTGGAAGAGTAAAAGAGGTATCATGTGACCCTTCTTGGCTCAACTGAGGACTTTCATAGACTATTCCTGCAGGGAACAGTCCATGCATAATTCATTGCTCAGCTATTCAATTGGCTGAACATCAAAAGCTGGCCATGGGGAGGAAAGGGCACCTGTGGGCACTGTCTGAATGCCCAATCACTGCTTCTCATTTGTGGTTGTTTTTACTGATTGGCTTTTTTTATAGGGAAACTGAATGCACTTGCTCTTTTCCCAATAGATTGGAATTATTTAAAAAAAAAACATCCCTTGTGTTTTACAGAAAGCGGATGGAGGTATTCAATTTTCCAGTCTCTGAATGTATTGTCTTGTTTAGCAAATAACATTTCTGTTCTGTCTTGTAACTATGGGCATCCAACGCCTTTCTTGGCTTCCTTAATAAATATTACTACTTCTTTATCAAAATGTGAAAGAGTAGTGTTACTGTTGGCCAGAAAGAAATCTCTTCATGTTGTGTCCTGGGCAAGGTTGGTTCAGCTGTTACTTTCTATAAGTACGGCTATTGTTAGGCTGGGAGACCTTTTTGAGGAAGTCATGGAAACCATGCTGTTTTAGTCATCCCAACTTGGAAAGTCAGGGTGCATAGCCTGCAATAAAATATGGTGCTCATTACACAAGAATACATTTGCGTGCTATTAGTGGTGTTGTTTTAACATTGTCCTTTATTCGCAGTTTATTGATGTATTCAGCTTGGATAATACACATAAATACCAGCCCCTCTGGCTAGATGGTACTGGTTTCCTGATTTCCAGTACCATTGTTTTTGTACTCCTGTGTGTCTGTGCAGGTTGCCGGACATAAGGTGAACAGTCCTGTTCAGAGTGTATAGGTGAGAACAGCGACGTGTTCTGTGTGTCTGTGCAGGTGGCCGGACATGTGGTGTGAACAGTCCTGTTCCGTGTAGTATTCATTCCGTTGTATGTTGTAGTGAACTGTGTCCTGTTCTGCTTGGATCGTTTTCTATCTAAGGCGAACCAGGTCCTTAGGTTCCAGCGTGGGGTTGTCCCTATTGGCACGATCACCCTGCTTGCAGGCAGGACTCAAAGGGTAGTTGTCTTGTTAGAGTAGGGACCCACGAGACAACGAGGACCCTTGTTGCAGGCTCGTGGGCTTACTATATGGTAGTACATAATATTATATTGACCAAAATACAAACCAATACCTCGTACTGTAGCAATTACATCTGTTTATGTGTGCAGGTATGTTAGGTAAGTGTTTTGGGTGTTTGTCAGTCGTCGTGTCATGTTTGCTCGCGAGTCCCTTACAGAGTTCACTAGTTCACACATGAAGGAGACATGACATTCCCATTCTCTTCAATGCCTGCAATACTAAACCTGGCCATTGTAGTTGGAATGGTGCTGTCTGCTTCTTGCAGAAATCAGCTCAGTGCACAAGAACAAAAGCCCATTAAACAAATAATTAGTGAGGGTCCTGGGTGGAGGATCCCGGCTGATCTACTCTTGATAATATATCCTGCAGGTAGGCCATCAATAGTTTACAACCGAGCAACCCCTTTAATAACCTCTCACTCTTTTTCCTGAGTACCTGTGATCTACTTGGAATCAGATCTTCTTATTTTCTGAAGCACCAGATTGGACAGAGTGCCATCTTCCCTGTCCTGTAGGCATCAAGAGACAGCTGGTAAGCGGTTGATGGAAATGAACTGAACACTTTTCCTCATGCTCAAGAAAGCAAAATACGCTTTATAAGAAAAACAACAACTTTCTAACACAGTTTGTAAAGCTGGAAAAAGACATACATAAATCCAGTTATCCTGAAGTATTGACCTAGAGGAAGGCAAACCTTCCCCTATGATGTAGAAGACGATTCCTTCCAGACTCCAAATCTGGAGATCAGAACAATCCTTGGATCAACAACCCTTCTGAAGTAATCAGTGACTCTAACCTGTAATATTGTAACACTCAAGAAAGACGTCCAGGACCCTGTTGTACTCTTTTAGTGAGTTTTCCATCACCACGTCCTCAGGCACAGAGTTCCATAGTCTCACTGCTCTAAGGACTCATTCAGATGGTGCATGCAGGTTTTGATCGCGTAATATGCAGCATATTGCACACCCGAAAAATGCTGATTCCCTGCGTATTTGGGCCCTTTCTGTTGTTTTATGTGTGTGTAAGTATAATGCAAACACAATTCTGGGATGTATTAAGAGAAGCATAGAGTCTAGATCACGTGAGGTAATTATCCCCCTCTATTCTTCTTTGTCAGACCTCATCTGGAATATTGTGTCCAGCTCTGGGCACCCCACTTTAAAAAAGACAAATTGGAGCAAGTTCAGAGAAGAGTTACCAAGATGGTGAGCGGTCTGCAAATCATATCCTATGAGGAACGGTTAGCTTGCAAAAAAGAAGGCTGAGAGAAGACTTAATAGCGGTCTACAAATATCTGAAGGGCTGTCACAGTGCAGAGGGATCAGCCCTATTCTCATTTGTACAAGGAAAGACTAGAAGCAATGGGATGAAACTGAAAGCGAGGAGACACAAATTAGATATTAGAAAAAAATTTCTGACAATGAGGGTGATCAATAAGTGGAACAGGTTACCACAGGCGGTGGTGAGTTCTCCTTCAATGAAAGTGTTCAAACAAAGGACAAATATCTGTCTGGAATGATTTAGTGAATCCTGCACTGAGCAGGGGGTTGGACCCAAAGACCCTTGAGGTCCCTTTCAACTCTAAGACCTACCCCAAAAATAAGCCCTACCACTGTTTTCAGGGGAGGCTTAAAATGTAAGCCTTCCCTCAAAAATAAGCCCTACCAAAAGAAAAAATCAATACTCACCTGGCCCGCGGCGTCTGAGTACCTCGCTAAGGTCCCCAGCTCTGCGGCAGGATGCCGTGTCCTCCGCGCTGAGAAATCCTCTCCTTTCCGGTGACGGGACTTTGAATACCCCGCCTCCAGCAAAGCGAGCACTGTGATTGGATCGAGCGCCAGCCAATCATAGCCGGCACTTGATCATTCACAGCCATTCAGTGAATGACATCACTGAATGGCTGTGATTGGCTCATCGAGCGCTGTCTGTGATTTGCTGGCGCTCGATCCAATCACAGCACTCGCTTTGCTGGAGGTGGGGTATTTAAAGCCCCGTCACCAGAAAGAAGAAGCTACCTCAACGCGGAGTACACAGCAGACTGCCGCATCGCCGCCGGAGACCAGCAGCGTGAGGCACCGGGATGCCGCAGACCAGGTGAGTATAAGCCCCCCCCCTGAAAATAAGACACTGTGCCTCTTTTGGGCAAAAATTTATATAAGACAGTGTCTTATTTTTGGGGAAACACGGTACCATTCTATGACCATTCTATGCATATTTACATGAAAAATATGTAGTGAATACATAGGTTTCCTACGTATTTACTGCATATTTGTGCTGGGCCATTTACTTCTATAGCCTATTTCAGTGTGTAATATGCACCAAAATACGATATACCATGTATTAAAATACACATCTGTGAATGCACTAATTGAAATCAGTGGGTTCTATTCACTGTGTATTAGGTGCGTATACCCATTTGAATAAGTGTTTTCTTACAGTAAAGAACCCCCTTCTATGTTGGTGTAGAAACCTTGTTTCCTCTAGACGTAGAGGCCGCCCATTTATTACTGTCACAGTCCTGCGTATAAATAGATGATGGGAGAGATCTCTGTATTGTCCTCTGATATATTTATACATTTTTCTTAGGATTTTTTAAACTAGAAAAACCTGCTGTGTGCTCCAGTGAAGTATCCATGAAAAATGCTATGTAGTCTTCTATATTTTTAAATGCGTACCAATCAGTTGTGAAAATGGACCATTGCTTTATTCTATGTGGTAAGTATGAGTGTGACTGAGTATGATGTTTATATAGCACATGTATATTACGCAGCACGTTACATTACTAGATATTATGGGTTCTATCCCCATTGGGTCTGAGAATGTTTAAATTCTCCTATTACTACTACTAATAATCTTTATTTATATAGCGCCAACATATTCCGCAGCGCTTACAAACTTTGGAAATAGAAACAAAGCCACGGTTACATGTAGTAATCAGTTGATGGAGACAGTAGGGGGTGAGGGTCTTGCTCCAACAAGCTTATATACTACAAATGGGGTGATACAGAAGGTAAAGGGGCTTGAGATGTGCAAGGTATGGCGAGGTGCTATACACATGTTATACACATAGACAATGGTCAGACTTCAGCCGTGTAGTAGCTGAATCGGTATGACTGTGCAGGGAAGGGGGAAGGGGGTTGATTACAGCTGGCAGGGATTGCAGTCAGTAGGACATGGAGTATATTATCAGGGTGAGTACAGAGGGGTTTGGTTTAGGAGATATGGTACGCCTTCCTGAAGAGGTGCGTTTTTAGAGCACGCCTGAAGTTGTGTGAGTCAGGGATTGCCCGGATAGTTTGGGGTAGTGCGTTCCAGAGGACTGGTGCTGCTCTGGAGATGTCTTGGTGATGGGAATGGGAGGTTCAAGTCAAAGGTGCACTTAATCTGATTTTGTTAGCAGAGTGGAGGGCACAGGCTGGGTGTTGGATTGAGATGGGGGATGCAAAGTAGGGCGGTGTGGTGCTGTGAGAGCTTTATGGATGAAGGCAATGAGTTTAAATTGAATTCTGTATTTGATGGGCAGCCAGTGCAGTGACTGGCACAAGGGAGAGACATCCGAGTAGCAGCTGAACAGGAAGATGAGCCTGGCTGCCGCACTCAGGATGCATTGGAGAGGGAAGAGTCGGGCCTGGGGGAGGTTGAACAGCAGCGAGTTGCAGTAATCAAGCTGAGAGTGGACGAGAAAGGGGCAGATTCTTGCAATGTTCTTGAGGTGCAGGTGACGCATTCAGGGAAGGAATTGGATGTAGGGGATAAAGGAGAGATCAGAGTCGAATATAACCCCAAGACAGCGGTGTGCTGTCTGGGAGCTATGGTGGTACCACACACTGACATGGAGATGCCAGGATGTCAGTTTTAGTCAGATTTGAACCTAGGACCCCAATGCTCGAAGGCAATAGAGCTGGCCTTCTGAGCAACCATGATGTCATGGAGTTTGAATGACTGATAAGTATAGTCAGAAGAAAATCACTATTATAAGCCATCCCTTTTCCACAATGAATTGCTCTACACACTTGAGGACCCAATACATTACTATAATATGATGAGGAAAGCAGTTTTCTATCCAACTAAAAAGAGGAAAAAGGTTGGAAACCATATGGCATGGAGACCAAAGAGGTCTCTGCCTCATATGTTGAACTCCATGGTTTCGTTCATGTTCCATTCGGGCTTCTATCCTATGCAGTCTTCTGTACAGAAGAAGAAAAGCCAAGATAGAACAAATGCTGGATGTCAAAATGTAATATGTAAGAAGTCTTAAAAACCTATAGGTGCTTTCTTATTCGTGGTACCACATGCTTTACCAAATGGACCTTAATAGAAAATTTTAGGGCCTGTATGGCAGCATAGAAACTATATGGCTCTTCCGTAGGGAGCAGAGAATACGTCTGTACATATGTAATCAAACATAGAACAGACCTCCATATGCCTTCATATGAAATCGGACACATGCACAGGTACATCCATCTCTATGGCCCTATTATGATATAAAACAGCCATAATTTGGCAATGTGCATGAGCTCCCAGGGATGTGAGGTCATAGACTGTCATTCATTAGTTATAGACAATGTAAAATGACTATACATTATTTGCCTATTCCTCCACATTTAAATAACATAATATAGTAACATAGTAACATAGTATGTAAGGCCGAATGAAGACATTGTCCATCTAGTCCAGCCTGTCTATCCTACTGTGTTGATCCAGGGGAAGGCAAAAAACCCCAAGGCCAGAAGTCAATTAGCCCTTTTGGGGAAAAAATTCCTTCCCGACTCCCTAATGGCAATCAGACTGTTCCCTGGATCAACCCCTAATAGTTCCTACCTGCCTATATACCAGGATTGACACTTAACCTAAAATTTATATCCTGTAATATCCTTCTTCAGAAAGACATCAAGTCCCCTTTTAAACTCCTCTATGGATTTTGCCATCACCACTTCCTCCGGTAGAGAGTTCCACAGTCTAACTGCTCTTACAGTAAAGAACCCCTTTCTGTGTTGGTGATGAAACCTACTTTCCTCTAATCGTAGCGGATGTCCTCTTGTTACCGTCGCAGTCCTGGGTGTAAACAGATCACGGGAGAGATCCTTGTATTGTCCCCTCATGTATTTATACATGGTTATTTGGTCGCCTCTTAACCTTCTTTTTTCTAGAGTAAATAGTCCCAATTTGGACAGCCTCTCTGGGTATTCCAGTCCCGTCATTCCATGTATTAGTTTAGTCGCTCTTCTTTGAACCCCCTCAAGCACTGTGACATCTTTCCTGAGCACCGGTGTCCAGAATTGTACGCAGTATTCCATGTGAGGTCTGACAAGTGCCTTATATAATGGAAGGATAATGTTCTCGTCCTTCGCCCCTATACCTCTTTTGATGCACCCCAAGACTTTATTTGCCTTTGCAGCGGCTGACTGGCATTGGTTACTCCAGTTTAGTCTATTATCCACTAATACCCCCAGATCCTTTTCCATATCACTTTTCCCTAGTGGTACCCCATTAAGTGAATATTTGTGACATCCGTTCCTCTTGCCCATGTGCATAGTCTTACATTTTTCAACATTGAACTTCATTTGCCATTTTTCTGCCCAAGCCCCCAGCTTATCCAGGTCCGTTTGTAGCCGCACATTGTCCTCCGTTGCATTAATTATATTGTATAATTTTGTGTCATCTGCAAATATTGATATTTTGCTGTGCAGCCCCTCTATCAGGTCATTGATAAATATGTTGAACAGAGTGGGGCCTAATACTGAACCCTGTGGCACCCCGCTAGCGACTGTGGTCCAATCAGAGTACGAACCATTTATTACCACCCTCTGCTTTCTATCGTTGAGCCAATTTTTTACCCACTTACACACGTTTTCGCCCAGTCCGAGCTGCCTCATTTTGTATATTAGCCTATTATGTGGCACGGTGTCAAAGGCTTTAGAGAAGTCCAGATATACAAGATCAATAGATTCTCCCTGGTCCAGCTTAGAGCTTACTTCATCGTAGAAACTGATCAGATTTGTCTGACATGAGCGACCCTTCATGAATCCATGCTGGTGAGGAGTTATTCCCTTAAATACTATACAAGTTATATTCTTAAAGAAACAGGACAAAAGCTGTAGAAGCTGTAGATTTCCATTCTTTCCAAAAGAAAGCTTTCTATATAATTTAACAAAAATTATAGCTTATGTCAGAAAAAGAACACAAAAGTAACAAAAGGTCAAACATGTCACTTTTCTCTTTCGCTCTACCCCATGTAATAAACACATTACTCAGTGTCTTCACACATATGCTCAGTTTAGAGTATTTAAAGCGTAACGGGGCAGTAAATGCTAACTCCTTGACCATTCAGAGTTTGTAGGTCATCTGCAAACACACCTGTCTTACAATCACTTGTTTTGTGTCATTAATGGTGTCATTTGCTCTGAATAGACATGAAGGATGGCTATGGCTGCCAATCTGTCTTCACTAGTGCTATTTAGCTCGGGCAATATACTTTAACTTTAAACATATGTCCTGATGATGTCAAACATCTGCAAAAGAAAACTTACTGTATCATAACCGGGGCGTCCGCTGTGACTGTTTAAAAAGAGATTTGAGAGTACAATAATAGTATAAACTGACACTTTTACACAACAGCTACAAGATTTACAACCTTGTTAAGATATTTCCGAATTCCCAGTAACTTGATAGGTGGGTCTTAAAACATCTATACTATGATAAATGTGATTACACTGGTCAATGGTAATCTCTTCACTGTCATACTATACCTATAATACATTCAGAAATTATTTTAGAATTTAAAGGGAACCTTTCAGCTTGAACCTGCTATCCTAACTGTAGGCACCATGCTATAAAGCAGGAGGAGCTGAGCAGACTCATTTGTGGGAAAGGATTCAGTATAATTTGTATTTTATTCATTTATATCCCTGCTTCCTCTGAGCGTAATAGTCCAGTAGACAGTCCTATCAGTGATTGACAGCTATCTGTGTATGAATGTGCATATAGAAATAGCTGTCAATCACAGATAGGATCGCCCACTGGACCAATAAAATACAAGTAAAAACTGCAGAGGAGCATCCTAATCATAGTAGTAATTGTAACATCACAGGTTGAAGACAAAACAACAGAACTGGGCTTCATCTATAGCAATTGTCTTCCCCAGGTACTAATTGTGCCTTCTAGTATACAGATATTCCCAAGGACTTATAGTATGGCTGAATTATGTAATAACCAGACAGTCAAATAAACAGTAATATGAAGCATGTATCAACAGTAGTTGATAACACATGGAAAAATAGGAACTTAACAGTAGATAGAAGGAACAGAATCTTTCCTTAAGCTAACCCTGATGCTGACCCTAAAACCAGACACCACTGTCCTTAAAGGGGTTGTCTCGCGAAATCAAGTGGGGTTATACACTTCTGTATGGCCATATTAATGCACTTTGTAATATACATCGTGCATTAAATATGAGCCATACAGAAGTTATTCACTTACCTGCTCCGTTGCTAGCGTCCTCGTCTCCATGGTTCCGTCTAAATTCGCTGGCAGCTTGCTTTTTTAGACGCGCTTGCGCAGTCCGGTCTTCTCCTTTCAGCACGAGCCGCTTCAGTGTGCTCCCCGCTACAGCTCTTCTGCGCATGCACAGATGAGCTGTCACTGCTCGGGAGCGCGCTGGAGCGGCCATTCTGTACCATCCTCTGTTAGAGGAAGGTGCAGAGCCGCCCAGCTGTCCGGAGAAGCCGCCCAGCTGTCCTGCCGCCCAGCTGTCCTGCCGTCCTGGTAAGTGATGGGCCGGGGGGGCTGCCGCTGCGCCGGGGGGGGGGCTGTCGTCGCTGTGCCGGGGGGGCTGTCGCTGCGATGGGGGGGGGGGCTGTCGCTGCGATGGGGGTGCTGTCGCTGCGCCGGGGGGGGGGCTGCCGCTAGGCCGGGGGAACTGTCGCTAGGCCGGGGGAACTAGCGCTGGGCCGGGGGGGGGGCTGTCGCTAGGCCGGGGGAACTAGCGCTGGGCCGGGGGAACTGTCGCTGGGCCGGGGGGGCTGTCGCTGGGCCGGGGGGGCTGTCGCTAGGCCGGGGGAACTAGCGCTGGGCCGGGGGAGGGCTGTCGCTAGGCCGGGGGAACTAGCGCTGGGCCGGGGGAACTGTCGCTAGGCCGGGGGGGGCTGTCGCTAGGCCGGGGGGGCTGTCGCTAGGCCGGGGGAACTAGCGCTGGGCCGGGGGGGTTGTCGCTAGGCCGGGGGAACTAGCGCTGGGCCGGGGGAACTGTCGCTAGGCCGGGGGGGCTGTCGCTAGGCCGGGGGGGGGCTGTCGCTAGGCCGGGGGAACTAGCGCTGGGCCGGGGGGGCTGTCGCTAGGCCGGGGGAACTGTCGCTGGGCCGGGGGGGGGCTGTCGCTAGGCCGGGGGAACTAGCGCTGGGCCGGGGGGGCTGCCGCTGTGATGGGGGGGGGGGGCACGCTGCGCCGGTTACCTTCTGTCGTCGCTGTGCCGGGGGGGCTGTCGCTGCGATGTGGGGGGCTGTCGCTGCGATGGGGGGGCTGTCGCTGCGCCGGGGGGGGGCTGTCGCTAGGCCGGGGGAACTAGCGCTGGGCCGGGGGGGGGGCTGTCGCTAGGCCGGGGGAACTAGCGATGGGCCGGGGGAACTGTCGCTGGGCCGGGGGGGCTGTCGCTAGGCCGGGGGGGCTGTCGCTAGGCCGGGGGAACTAGCGCTGGGCCGGGGGAACTGTCGCTAGGCCGGGGGGGGGCTGTCGCTAGGCCGGGGGGGCTGTCGCTAGGCCGGGGGAACTAGCGCTGGGCCGGGGGGGGCTGTCGCTAGGCCGGGGGAACTAGCGCTGGGCCGGGGGAACTGTCGCTAGGCCGGGGGGGCTGTCGCTAGGCCGGGGGAACTAGCGCTGGGCCGGGGGGGGGGCTGTCGCTAGGCCGGGGGAACTAGCGCTGGGCCGGGGGAACTGTCGCTAGGCCGGGGGGGCTGTCGCTAGGCCGGGGGGGCTGTCGCTAGGCCGGGGGAACTGTCGCTGGGCCGGGGGGGGGGCTGTCGCTAGGCCGGGGAAACTAGCGCTGGGCCGGGGGGGCTGCCGCTGTGATGGGGGGGGGGGGCGCTGCGATGGGGGGGCTGTCGCTGCGATGGGGGGGCTGTCGCTGCGATGGGGGGGCTGTCGCTGCGCCGGGGGGGGCTGCCGCTAGGCCGGGGGGGCTGTCGCTAGGCCGGGGGAACTAGCGCTGGGCCGGGGGGGGCTGTCGCTAGGCCGGGGGAACTAGCGCTGGGCCGGGGGAACTGTCGCTGGGCTGGGGGGGGCTGTCGCTAGGCCGGGGGGGGCTGTCGCTAGGCCGGGGGAACTAGCGCTGGGCCGGGGGGGGGGCTGTCGCTAGGCCGGGGGAACTAGCGCTGGGCTGGGGGGGGCTGTCGCTAGGCCGGGGGGGGGCTGTCGCTAGGCCGGGGGAACTAGCGCTGGGCCGGGGGGGGCTGTCGCTAGGCCGGGGGAACTGTCGCTGGGCCGGGGGGGCTGCCGCTGTGAGGGGGGGGGGGGGGCGCGCTGCGCCGGTTACCTTCTGTCGTCGCTGTGCCGGGGGGGCTGTCGCTGCGATGGGGGGGGCTGTCGCTGCGATGGGGGGGCTGTCGCTGCGATGGGGGGGCTGTCGCTGCGCCGGGGGGGGGCTGTCGCTAGGCCGGGGGAACTAGCGCTGGGCCGGGGGGGGGCTGTCGCTAGGCCGGGGGAACTAGCGCTGGGCCGGGGGGGGCTGTCGCTAGGCCGGGGGAACTAGCGCTGGGCCGGGGGAACTGTCGCTGGGCCGGGGGGGGCTGTCGCTAGGCCGGGGGGGCTGTCGCTAGGCCGGGGGAACTAGCGCTGGGCCGGGGGAACTGTCGCTAGGCCGGGGGGGGGCTGTCGCTAGGCCGGGGGGGCTGTCGCTAGGCCGGGGGAACTAGCGCTGGGCCGGGGGGGGGCTGTCGCTAGGCCGGGGGAACTAGCGCTGGGCCGGGGGAACTGTCGCTAGGCCGGGGGGGCTGTCGCTAGGCCGGGGGAACTAGCGCTGGGCTGGGGGGGGCTGTCGCTTGGCCGGGGGGGGGGCTGTCGCTAGGCCGGGGGAACTAGCGCTGGGCCGGGGGGGCTGCCGCTATGATGGGGGGGGGGGGGCGCTGCGCCGGTTACCTTCTGTCGTCGCTGTGCCGGGGGGGCTGTCGCTGCGATGGGGGGGGCTGTCGCTGCGATGGGGGGGCTGTCGCTGCGATGGGGGGGCTGTCGCTGCGCCGGGGGGGCTGTCGCTAGGCCGGGGGGGCTGTCGCTAGGCCGGGGGAACTAGCGCTGGGCCGGGGGGGGGCTGTCGCTAGGCCGGGGGAACTAGCGCTGGGCCGGGGGAACTGTCGCTGGGCTGGGGGGGGCTGTCGCTAGGCCGGGGGGGCTGTCGCTAGGCCGGGGGAACTAGCGCTGGGCCGGGGGGGGGGGCTGTCGCTAGGCCGGGGGAACTAGCGCTGGGCCGGGGGAACTGTCGCTAGGCCGGGGGGGGGGGGGGCTGTCCTAGGCCGGGGGAACTAGCGCTGGGCCGGGGGGGGCTGTCGCTAGGCCGGGGGAACTAGCGCTGGGCCGGGGGAACTGTCGCTAGGCCGGGGGGGGGCTGTCGCTAGGCCGGGGGGGGGCTGTTGCTAGGCCGGGGGAACTAGCGCTGGGCCGGGGGGGGCTGTCGCTAGGCCGGGGGAACTGTCGCTGGGCCGGGGAGGGGGCTGTCGCTAGGCCGGGGGAACTAGCGCTGGGCCGGGGGGGGCTGTCGCTGGGCCGGGGGGGCTGCCGCTGTGATGGGGGGGGGGGCGCGCTGCGCCGGTTACCTTCTGCCTGGCGGTGGGTGACTGGTCGGCCGTGTTCACTCCAGGGGTCCGTTCGGCGGCTGCGGGGCGTCTGGTTGCCATGGAGACACAGCTGGTAGCGTCTCGGGAGCGCGCACGTCGGGCTGCAGCGAGCGAAGGGAAAAGAGCCGGCGGCCATCTTGGGGAAACTTTTATAAGTTGCTGAAACGCTGGAACGGTAAGTACAAACCAGCTAGAAATGTCATTTACAGGGGTAATTAGTCATGTTTGCTTAATTAGGGGGACTGGGCAAAAAAAAAAATTCACTGCTTCCTCGAGACATCTCCTTTAAGTATTTCCTGAATTAATTCTTGATGGAAATTCTATCTGAAGCACTGAGTGTGGTACAGAGCAGAGTCAAAACCAGGAGAACTACAAGTACAAGATGATAGCCAAACGGGAAGTCAGGAAAATCCAAAGTCAGAATCCAGGTATGGCAAAATACAGGTATGCAGGAGGGCAATCGCTCAAATGCAGGTAACGGAACAGAAGTGGTAAACAGATTCAGGTAACATGTTCAAAAATAGAACAGGTATATACAGGATCAGTTCAGGCTTTCAGAGTCATAACAAACATACAGACCAGGAAAAAGAACACATAAGACCTCAGAATTATAGGCAGGATTGAAGGTCTGTGCAGGTGCATATAGAGCACCAAGCACATTTAATGGCTGCTGGAGAGATACACTTATTGGTGTGCTAGCAGAATCTGATTGACAGGTGAGTAGAGCCTGGAAACACACACAGGAATAATTCAGAGAAGACAAAAGTTTCTTAATGTTACCACCGGGGTCAAAGTGATGATGTTTGATATGTAGGTACATGACAAAGGAATAGCTGATTTAAATGCTATAACATATGCTATAACCAGCAACCCATTGCAGAAGCCAGGAATATTTAAAGAGAAGCTAGCCAATCAAAAACTCATTGCCAAAGGAGCCTGGGCCGCAGCACTCCAATGGATCAGCTGTGAGACAGTTGTATAGCAACTACCTCAACAATAAATTAGTAGAAATGAGATGACAAAACAGCCAAACAATTTCTCATGATTGTAATAGTTATACAAAGACCAATGTTACAACTATACAGAGACAATATAGTGGTATCAGTTCTACACAGGCACTGTAAGTGATTACAGTTTAGTAAAATCCAGTGACTTGCATGTGATATTCCCTCTGATTGGAGTTATTTCCTATCTTTTCCATCTGGAATAGACCTCCATGAAGACTTCGTCTATGCAAAGTTTGCAATACATACATCTTTGGCTCCTTTTCTAGCACCCCACTAACCTTTTATACACCTGTTCCTATTCCCCGGTTCTATGCCTGTCACTATTCCATCTGTCCCTATTACTGTACCTGCTGTGTGGCAAGGTGCCCCCAAATACTGTGCTTCAAAAATATATTTTTTTAACTATAATTACCCTTCAAAAAGTAGTACCACACAGAATGTAATTCTGAAAACAATACTGCCAAACAGTGTCCCTAAATATAGTAGTATCGAACTGCCCCTATATTGTGCCACAGGCAGCAATAGTACAGCACATAGTGAAACATTTTGTACCCAAAGTAATATGAATGCCATCTTTGGTAGTTTACAAAGTAATAGTGATCCACTCAGTACCCCACAGTAAGACTGCTGCTCTTAGAGCCCCGCACAGTAATATAGCTACATTTGTGCTCCTACAGTGTAATAATACTCATTTTGTGCCCCCACATATTATTAATGCTCTTTTTTGCAATTTCAATGTAATAATGACCCCTTTTCCCCCATAGAAAGTAATTATGCCCCTTTGAAAATGATAAGGCTTCCTGTGACACTTTGATGGTAATAATTTTCCCCAATGCCCTCTTAAAACTTATTGCGCCCCAAGTCTCCATTTAAAAGTGACAGTGCTCTTTTAAAAGTATCCCCTTAAAAGTTAAAGTGCCTCTAAGTGTCATATCAACATAATCGTGACCCAAGTGCCTCCTTAAAATATATACTGCCCCAAAGTACCCCTTTTGATGCAATAGTGCTCTCAAGTGCACCCTAAAAAATTACAGTGCCCCTGAGTGCCCCCATACAGAAACCTATGCTCTAGAAAAAAAATAAAACTTATATTTACCTAACCTTGATGACCATAGTCCTCTTCTTTTCCAGCATAGGCGACACAATGCAGTGATGCCAACCGCTATCTGTATCAGGGAACACTGACATTCCATCCTTGGCTCAGCTTTTTGTAAGCCCCAGGTATAAAGTGTCTTACAGGTTAGAGAATAGCAGAGTAGGGAGCCTATGGTTCTCTGCTCTACTATAGGTTTCAACTATATCTCCATCCAGTACATGCTGATACAGTTGCATGTGGGGCTCACTTGGGGGTCCAAGGTACTGGGTGGCCCCACCATGTAAGTGGGCCAAGGACTGCTGTAACTCTTGCAAACTATGTCCCTAATTTTTAGCTATTATAAAGAGCTGAATTGATATACCGCCATGCAGAGAAAATCATTCTTATAGAGATCAGCATAAAAAATATAAGCACACATTCTATCCCTATCCCAAGCTACAACCCCTAGGGCTGTACTGTCCATAATAAGGTTTTATGAAAGATAAGGTAGACTGCACTCATAGAAATCCACTAAAGTTCAAAGGAATTGTGTGAAATTAGCCAACATCTGTACTGTTGATTTTTTTCCAGAAACAGCACCACTTTTGAATATAGCCTATGTCTGGTATTGAGGTTCAGCCCCATAGAAGCGTTATACATATGCTTGTAGTTGAGGTCATCATATGGGTAATAGGTTACTAGAGAAGTGAAATCCAATCCTGTCATGCTGTTATTATCTGCTAGCGTGGTAAAACATGTAGAGAATCACCTTCAGTGCAATATTGGTAGATTCGGCTTTGGATCATTCTCTTAGGAAGGAGCTGAGCATCATTTTGAAGATCCTGATACTTACACAAAAATTCTTTAAGATTAACCTTTGGACCCAATGACCATGGCTGGATCCGATCAGCAGGATCTGCGCGGGTCACCCACGTGGAATATCTGCAATTTATTTGTTCTTGGTTTTCCTCAGTGTGCTAGCTAGTCTGCCTCTGTTGGTCTCCTGCCTCTGTCATCTTGTGTGCTATACTTTGCTATTGTCTGTCAGGTTTTTCCATCTGCCTCAGTTCTGCTTAACATTGTTCGTGCTGGTTAATTACATCTGCCTTTTCTGTCGGTATTCTACCCTTTCCATGCAGGTACGCCAGCGTCCCTTTTCGGTCCCTAGTGAAAGTAGGGACCGCCACCCATGTTGCTTGGTTGGAGGCAAGCAGTCAGTGACAGGGGTTGTGGGTGAGATCTAGGGCACCCGGGCTGGCGTATCAAGGGTAGTATACCGTAACACTTCTGTGACCTAGCCCAAAATAGTGTGGGGTCTGTGGAAAAGATCATCCAAGACCATCTTCATATGCATAAGGTATCCGCTCGCTAGGTTCCCCGGCTACTCTCAATAATGCTCCCAAGCTCTTTTGACAACGTGCCATGGAAACCAGGACTACTTTTTCAACAGACTGAGCACACAGGATTTACTAGCAAAGGGTACCACGATTACAGGGGCATACTATGCTTCACTGCTGCGGAAATTGCGGGAAGCCATCAAAACCAAGAGACGTGGCATGCTCACCAAAGGTGTCCGCCTTCTCCAAGACAATGCCCCAGTTCACATGTTGCCCAGATGGAAGCCCGCTGGTATGAAATTCTACCACATCTCCATTATTTACCTGACCTTGCACCATCGGACATCCACTTCATTCCAACAATGCAGTCATTGTTGAAGGGCAAGCATTATCCAGATGATGAGATTCTGATTCCTGAAGTCACAACGTGGCTTCTGGAGCAGCCTGTCGACTTCTACAAGAGAGGTGTTTACAGTTGCATAAAGAGATGGGAGAAGTCTGTGTCCCAAGGTGGCACCTATGTAGAGAAGGACTAATAACTGTGCCAAGTTTCGTTGCTCTCAGTCCACAGGAAGTGGGTCAGGGGAAATCTTTAATGAATGCCTCTCATATATGTCCATCTTTCTTTTTATATTATCTTCTTTATATGCTTTTAAAAGCATAAGTATTTTCTGTAATAAAGTTTTAACCTTTACTAAGGGCCCATTTAGACGGGACGAACTGTTGGGCAAACGATGCCTGACAGCGCATCCCAGTGAAGCTCACTCCTGTGCTGTTACATAGGAGCGAGTATCGGTGGATCGCTCACAGCGTGTCCAGCATGGAGGCGGGGCAACCGGGGAGCGCTCTCCCTGAAGAACTGAACGGCTGCTCTTTACACTGAATGGCTAGTCGTTCATGTTTCTGCATGCTAAAACTGAAAGACTGAATGATTCTCACTAGAGATGAGCGAGCGTACTCGGAAAAGCACTACTCGCTCGAGTAATTTGCTTTATCCGAGTATCGCTGTGCTCGGGTCTGAAGATTCGGGTGCCGCTGCGGCTGACAAGTGAGTCGCAGGGGAGAGCGGGCGGGAGAGAGGGAGAGAAAGATCTTACCTCCGTTCCTCCCCGCTCTCCCCTGCAGCTCCCCGCTCCGTGCCGGCACCCAAATCTTCAGACCCGAGCACAGCGATACTCGGATAAAGCAAATTACTCGAGCGAGTAGTGCTTTTCCGAGTACGCTCGCTCATCTCTAATTCTCACTCATAGACCCTGATAAGTATGGTAAATTTGGCTGATGGAGTACCGGGAGGGCCCATATTCAGTAAGTTACTAGAGTCTGGGTGGCTGACCACCCTTGCAGTAAAACGCCCAGTGGTGGCAGCAAGTATTTTTGGGATATGCAGAACTATGTTGGGGTGTGAATTATGCAGGGTAGAGAGTGGAAATAAATCAATTCCATGCAGTCGCATCTTCGTCAGGTAACGTGAGCCCTGGTGTTCACAAATTTTTTCACTTCCAGAGAATGGCTCCACTAGCTTGACTCCATACAGCTACTGGACTACAGTGTTCAAAGTTGTTTTTCTGCATATTGGTAAAAAGGTTTAAGGACATCATTGATAAGCTGTCACCATCCTGAATAACAGTTGTTGGTGGTTTGGGGGCCTAAATCCTGCTAAATCCTGTTGGGTTGTAGTTGGGTTCATGATGTTGTATGTGTCTTGAACCTCACCTTATGAATTCCAAGACAGACTGAGTGTGGTTCACATCCAACCTAGAAGTAAATGTGGATGGGATAAATTATGGAATGCTAGCCAAGGAATTTAGAAGAGTAACACTTTCCTACGTAATTACTGTCGAGGTTTCTCGCACAATGTCACCTCCTGTATTACATATGGTATTTCCAAATTTATGTTAGAAGACAAAGCTCTATTTTAGGAAAGTGAAATTTGGATTTGTTTAGAAAAGCTGAACACAAGCACAGTCAAAAGGACCCTATGAAGGTTTAATGTGCTGTTGGCATATGGCTCTTTGGCAAAAATAGAACTCCCTAATTGTGCTGATTTTGTAATTCTAATGAGTTTTGGCTTCAGTTCGTTTTGCTGAGTCCAGCGCTGCACTTTTATTCCTATTAATTGTCTCATAACATTTTTTCTGATGAATAATGTTATCAGAAAGTTCTTGCTGCAGATAGATTCTGGACTAAATGTTGTTTCGTACATTAAAAATATTAGTAGAATATATGTCATCATGATATCATCTCTTACCACCGCAGTGACCCAGAGGGTCCTACAGGGTAGTCAAAGGGTTAATAGGTCCTAGGGAACTCACTATGAGCCTTTCGGGCGACATAGGAGGCATCCATCAAGGAAAAAACCCTGGGGTATCCGTAAACTGCCTAGCAACAGTGCCCCTTCTGATTGGCTGTCTGCAGCTAATTTCCTGATTGCTTTGGTCCTCCTTAGGATAGGATTTAGCTGATTGGAAAAAGGGGGACATGTGACCTGTGGGAGGAATCAAGTGAAGCCTGGGAAAAAGAGAGAGCGTAAGGAGGGGGTGGTGAATGACTCAGCAGAGGCCGGAGCAGGATGCTAGAGGAGGTGCAGGAGTTGTGTCGTGGTGAGCCGACAGAGGCTGGAGTGGGAGCAATGTTCATCCTAACCCTGCCAGATGGAACCTGAGTCAGGGCAGACCCAGTGGAAGCTGGATTAGAAGCAGACATCACAACTGTTAGTGTAACTTGCCCCTGCCCACTCAAAAGTTAGGTTGCCCACCAGAGAGACTGTCCTCTTCCCTCCATTCCTAAACAAATAACCTCCTAGTACAGCGCCCACTTACGTTTGTCTGGCTGCCTCATTTTTCTGGGGAGAATTCAGAAAGGAACGTATGACCGTTATTTTGCCTCAGAAGTTGTTGGAGAATTTACTGTCTACTAATTGCAACTGTGAATCTTGTACTCTGTCCAAAAGTTAAGTAAACTGTGTGCCTTCGGTTTCACTAAAGCTCTATGGACTTGTCTCTTTATTCGACCATCATAACGGATTCAAAGGCACTGGCATCACACCGACATTATACTAACTACTAATAGCTCATGCCAAGAATCTCTTTACAATCCACCTGCTGCATAAGTGACCATTTTAGGCAACCACCGTGACCAGAACTGAGTTAGCGCACCCACTCGAGCTATTTCTGCCGACTCCTGCTCGCTGCACCATGAAGCAGACGAAAATAGGAAATGACATGGAGCTAGCCAAAGGCATCATGCACATGGCGTAGATGTGTGCAGGAAGTGGTACCACGGCACAGAGTCTCTGTTAATCCGTATTAAAGAGCTGTAGGCTGTCTGTGTGGTGCCGCATTGTGCTCCATATGGCACTTTATTGTAGGGTTGTTCTGCCTTTGTAGAGCCCTATTGAAGTCTTTGAATGCAGTTTTATGCAACCTGGAAATGCAGTCATGTGCAAAAGGACTTAAAAGGGGTATTCTAAGCATTTAAATCCTTGCAGTAATGATGACCTATCCTCAGAATAGGTCATCAACATTTGATTGTCGGGGATGCACTGGGGTCAGAGCCAGAAGTGTAGTAGAAGGCAAAACTTCCATTGAAGTCATTGGGAGCCGTATCTTCTATTGTTCTGACCCAAATGCAGTCACAGCTGTCAACATCCCTCCTGCTGCAGTGAGTGTTGGGGCTGAGATCAGCTGATCACCAGGGGTCCTGAGTGGCAGACCCTGAGAATAGGTCATCAATACTGCAAGGGGTTAAATGCCTGAAATACCCTTTTAAAGTAGTGTATGACTACAACATGTATGCATATGGCACAAACTTGCCAAATGTATATAAATACAATTAATGTATTTTGTTACAAACTATTTCGAAAGGTAGCAAAACTTATCACCCCAACAAAAATGTTCAGCAAGATTGTGCAGCCATTGGCTGCTGCAGGTGGGCGGAGTTTTGGAGGTTTAGATGCATCCAGTTAACACAGCATAGACATCCAGCTAAACTTATTAAGAAGCCCTTGAATAGGATTTGCAAATTCTTACCAGTACCACATATGCCAACATCAGGAACGATTCTGCTGATTTTCTTGCCCTTTCGATATATTATGCATTTGCATATGTTTTATTTCGTCCTCATTATGATCATCACGCAAAGAGCAACTTCCTTATGGAATCTTTTCAAACTATCATACATGTCAGAAATAAGAGCAAAGAACATTGAACCGGCTGAGAATATTTGTGGGCAATATTGACACTGGGAAGAACATAATTACTTGATCAACTGCAACTAAAATACTGCTTTAGGGCTCAGTCACATGATTCTGACCGCTGCACTGCAGGTGCGGATGACTCTCCGCACCGGCCGGTGAAGGAACACATGGCTAGCAATGGAGCCGGTCATGGAAAGAGTCGTTCGCACGCGTCTTGTGCAGAAATACGGGCGCCCTTGTGACTGAGCCCTTTCATCTAAGGAAAACTTTTGAAACTTTTGTTGTTTGTTACTGCAGAAATGCTGGCAGTGTTGCTACTCATAAATGAAGAGAAGTCAATGGTTCGTTTTAATAGATTCACAAAAAGTGCAGCATTTGGGGTATTATTCCCTTAAAGTATCATTACTAGGGGAGAGCATGTCTATACTATAGAGCCTTGGCACTGTGTGTGCAGCCATTCAGCTTTGATTTTTCTGTGCATATGTGAGAAAGGCCATGGCCATGTGTTACAGCAACCATCACACTACTTCAGTGTTTTGCTTAGGGTGGAAAAGTATTAAGTGACTGTCAAGAATCCAACTTTAGTTTAGTGCAAAAAGTTGCCATGAAGACCGCACTTAAAAATGATTCACTATGTAGTACTAGAAAACATTCGCCTCTATTTAATATAGCCTACATGAATACTGTATCTCTATGTATCGCTCGGAATGTTTGGCTTTTGTATTGCTTGCTTGTGATACTATCAAACCATCTGAGCTTCTTTTTTGCTTTTCGACTCCTAGAGTCATAATTGTTTATTTTACCCTAATCTACTGGAGCGGCATTGTATTGCCTGTCGTCATGGGGTATTAATTGTGTGCAGATGATATTTGCAATGACTGCTAGTTTTACAACTGGAGGATCTTGTAAATTATATATTAGAGAAGTGAACCTTTTGCACTGTGCAGACATAAATTAGTTTTGAAGGAAAAGGGCTATACCCAAAGTATTCTTAGTTTACAAATTAACTGGGTATGGCTTTTTTTTTTTTTAAGAAAACTATAATTGGAGGTGATTAAGGATTGGAGAAGGAACGTTCCTCCCATGAAATCAGGAAATCAGCCAGTGCTCAGAGTTATTTCAGAAAAACCACAATGCAGTAACAGTAACGCTACTGTTCATGATTCGCCTATTGATTCATAAAAGAGTTTTCAGTATTTGGCAGGAAAATGAATCATTTACTGTAGCTTCATTCTGGACATCATTTCTTTGGCAGGGCTGAAAGGCCTCATTTTTTTCTTGAGCAGAAGAGACTCTGGACATATCCTCAGACACTGACACAGTATTTGGGCAGCAAGAAAAGAGAAAAAAATTAATGGGGTAGAATTGATATTAATTATATAGAGCAGCGCTTAGGAGACAGACTTTACTGAGTATATCTGATTACGGGGCTGGAATAATAGCTATGTGTTATAGACACCTCTTTTACTTTTGTGCTTTGTTTTATAACATGGATATTCAATCCTGCTTGTAAATATTTTATCTTTTTTTTGCATAAATTTGCAGAATCTTCAGATTGCTAGCTGAATTTAAAGTGCCACAGGCCCCCAGTGATTCTCAAGCCATGCATTCCTTCTTCATACACAATGTTAGTGCCCCCAATAAGATGAACAAAATAATCTTGTAGATATGATGCCTTTTAATGGCTTGCAAAAAGAAATGATGTAACACAGCAAGCTTTTGAGACTACTTGGGTTTCATCATCAGGCATAGTATAATATGGTATATGAAGAAACACCCACATATACACACCAAATAGTAAAAACATGGCTGCATTAATTGACATTCAAAAATAAAAACAGAATGAACTTGGGGAGTAACTCTTTAATTAGTCCACAGATAAGGGTGTGAGGGTTTCACTGTATCTGAATTGATGTTCAGAGAGCTGGTGACTCTACTATCCCTAGACCTGATCTCTCAGATGTTGTAGCCCATCATAAATCAGGGTGACAGATTTAGTCCTGTGTTCAAAGCATCATGGAGAAAGCTGATCCATAAAGTTAACGAAAGTCGGCCTTGACTGATTGGATAATCATCATCAAAGTATCAAAGATTTTTCATAAATTTGTATGCCTTCTTTCCCTTTGGGATTTTAACCCTTTCCAATCCACTGTCTGAGGTCTAAGGACATTATGATTAAAGGCTGTACAGCTCCGATGTTGGAAGACGTCCGTCGGGGTTCTCTTACTGTATATTACCAGCCTCTCTGCTGTCGGAGCCTATCCAACATGTCACCACATGCAGTACTGGCTTTAGCCAGCATATAGCGCCATTGTATAACGGCAGAAAAAGAGTAACCCCCCTAGGAAAACCAGGATACAAATTGGATTGGAAAGGGTTAATCTAGCAACCCTCGCATATTGTATTCTTGGCTACAAAAATGTCCAGCCAAAGTCTTTTGTCTTTAATTGTGCACACTAATGTTAAATGTTTCTTCTTTCTGTTTATCAAGTATTTCAGACTGTACTATATGTCTAAAGGAATCAGTATATTGATCCAAAGTGGTATTGCGGCCAGGTTGGGGTGTCTAGGCAGATTTCTTCCTGGCCCTTAGGCCTCATGCACACGGGCAGATTTTATTTGTGGAATCTGCGATCGGCACCCACACACGAGATCCGCTGTACTAGTCTCCCATAGGAAAGCATGAAGCTTCCTCAGCTCCATGCACACCTGCGGATTTTTATTTGCGGACTCTGAGTACGGAAAAGAAATAACAGCATGCTCCAAGTTACCGAGGATTCCGCACGGATGGGCTCCATTGATCTCTTTGGAAGTGGGCGATCCACAATGCATCTGCCATTCAATTGCGGATGCATTGCGGATTTGTAGGCAAATACGTCTCTGGTTGCTTGGAGACCAAGCAGGGAGGTGAGGAGGAGGGGGAAAGGTAGTCACTTTGGGCCTGCGATTTTTTTTTCCTGCGCGGATGATCCGCTGTACATCCACGTACATCTGTGTGGAAAAACGATTGCATCCGTGATCACTGACTCTTAGGTGTTCCACTGTGGAAATCTGCGTGCCGTGTGCATGAGGCCTTAGTCTCTCTTCTGCTTGCGTGCTGAAAGAGACTCTGTCAACTACTTTGAGCCCTATTAGCTATAGTTGTGGGCTCAAAGTAGCTGACTCACTGAGTTCAGGGATGTAAGTTTTATACCTACCTTAATCTCCATTCCCCTGTTGTCACCGCTCAAATTGCTGACTGAATTCATTGAGGAGTGCGCTAAGTAGTCCTCCCATTCTGTTCACTACTAAGAAGGCTACACAATGTACTGCAGTGACTGATTTCAGCACTAACAAGAGAGGAATGGTGGGGAAGGTACAGTAAATATAAAACGTACATTCCCAGACTCAGCCGGTCACCTACTTTGCGCCAACGAGCTTGGTTTATAAGGCTCAAAGTAGCTGACAGAGTCTCTTTAAATGTTCTGTCTCCTCTCTGTCATGTAGGAACTTTCTCAGTCTTAATTTCCTGAAGTACTCTTCCACATCACGTCAGAGTACTAGAGCTTTACAAGAACAGACTGTGAGTCTAAATTAGTGGGTTAATGAGATGACAAATTAATAACACAGTTGACTCTACCTGTGTCTGTGACCTGTTGGGCATTCAGATCCTTCCTGCCAGACTCGGGATGTTCTTGATTGGCGCCTGGCTACAGTCCTGCTTTAAGACGAAGTCTGTGAAGTTTCTTTTTCTTGTTGTTTACTAAACACAACTGTAGTGTTTTATATTAGTACTGCGTTCTCTGTAAGAATGTTCCTTAAGGCCGCCTGCAGACGGGCGGAAATTCCGCGGCGGGATTTCCGGGGCTGGAAGCCTGCATAGGATTGCGTTAACAAATCTCGTGCGGCAAACAAACCGCGGCATGCTCTATTTCTGTGTGGGGCTAATGGGGAGAGGTGGGACGGAGCGGGGCTAATTCTCGGAACTTAGCCCTGCCCCTGCCCCGCCTCTTCCCATTGAAAATAGTGCAGAGGGGCGGAGAGGAGGCAGAGAGGGGGGCGGGAGCTCAATTCCTGCACTTGGCTCTTCCATCCTCCCCCTCCCTGCACACGAGGACAACGTATATCGGCTCGGCGTGAAAACCGAGCTGATATACGTTCGTGTGACTTCACCCTCAGAATGATCACACTTTGCTCTACTGGCTAACAAGGTACCAAACCCTTTTTTTCCATTTTACTGTACTTTCTACGCTGCCGGACACTTTCACATCGGGACACACCCGGCCCTGATTTAAAAGGCTATGCAGCCTTAATTAGTCCCCAATGTGTTTTCCCTGTGAAATTGCACAGTTCATTGAACAATTCTGCAGGGATCGGGTCTGATGTGGAGGTTTTTTTTGCATGAATGGCATGTGTGCACAAAGCGAAAGTGGGCACAAACCCATTGAAATCAATGAGTTATATTCCTGGCACATTGTGCATGCAGATTTTGCGTGTGCAAATACACTCTTTTGAAGCTGCCAACATCAGAAGAGGATGCAGTAGGAGAAGTATCAGTGTTTCCTTTTTATTCACAATTCCTTTTAAGTCCACTTCTAGCCTTAGCTTTAAAACCTGCATCAAAACCTGCATGTGTGATTCCAGCTTGTGCATGGACACAAAGTACCCACATGCAAAAAACCTCAACAAAACTCCCCATACACTATGCAGTAGACCACATAGACTGCACCTGTTACAAAGAACTCCAGGAATCACATGTGGCTTCAGTTTGTTCCCAGCTTCTGTTCTAAGTATTTTTGCAGAAACATTTCTTTTCTTTCTCACCAGCTGCTGCTTTGTATTTCGTACAGGACCCGTCCCTATTGGCCTCATATTGGACTCATTTCTAGTTCATCTATTTCCAAATCAAGTGTTTAGAGGAACATTACAGAAAAGTCTGTCTTGCATTGACCTGTCTGTGCTAGTCATTGGAAAATGATAGTCTTAGGACGGCCTCACACAGGCATATTTGCGAGGGTAATTTTTGCGCACGCAATACGCAACTAATAGAACTTATTGATTTCAATGGGTTCATTCTCACGATTATTTTTTCTATGTGCACAGAAAAAAACCGCAACATGCTCTACTTTGGTGCGCCTTTATGCACCAAAGGTTGCCATAGGAGACTATGGGGTGCGCAAATGCGCACATATGTACACATACCTGCGAAAGGCTAATTAGCCTTTTTAAAGCAGGGCAGAGGTGGTTCCCCCACCCGTGTGAACCAGCAGTGCCTGTGCAAATACGCTCAGTAAAAAATGACTCCTACATTGCGCAGGAAGGAGTGGACATTTTTGCACTTACACTCATGTGAGACCGCCCTTAGGGCTTAAGCAGATGAGTCTGATTTTGCATTACCTGGAGAACATAACCCATTGATTTCAATGAATTTATTGTCCCTTTTTCTTGCGCCCATTGCTTTTGCAAGCGCAAAAAAATATGACCTGCGCTATCTTGTGCGTGTTTCCGCACCAAAGAGCCCCATAGAGGCATATGGGAGGTGCACAAACACGCACATCTGCCGCTTGGGTATGCGCTAAACGCTGCACATACATGCGATCACCGACACAGCGTTAGGCTAATTAGACTTTTAAATCAGGGCCATGTGATTCTCCCGCCCATGTGAATGAGCAATGCCTGTGCAACTATGCTCTGTATTTGCACAGACACAAGCGCAAAATGCACTCGATCTCTGTGCAGAAAAATTGCGCAGGAGCAAGCGTATTGTGTAAAGCGCTTGTCTGTTTAAGCCCTTAATATGCAATTGATATGTCTGACTTTTCCAGGAAGTGAACACATGATTATATTATTTCTCATGTGAATATAACCCCATCCCCCCACCCCACAGACACAAGTTTATTCATTACAGAAAATCTCTGAATGGTTAAAAGGAAGAATAACCAGGAGAGGTGTATCATCTACTTGGGCAGGTGAAAACTCATGACCAAAGGTGAGACAAGATATATTGATGTCCAATGTAGAATGTGACCTTCCAACTATGGTACTTAAAGCTAAGTATGATAACTTTGTGATGAACAATTGCTTATGTTATGGTACCCCGTTGACCCTCTTCCTCACCAATCCCCAGCCATTTTCTAACATTTGTATTTATGATTAATACTTCACACTCACCCCCCCCCTTCCCCTCCCATACACATGCAATTTCCAATGCAGGGCTGGGTGGATGCCCCAAGAGTTTATTTAGCAGGTGGTGTGGTTGAGGTGCAGTTAAAACTACATTAACAAATGCATTAAAATACTGCATATAGTTTTACCGTAATTTGCTCTAAGCATTACCAATATATAATAAAGCTCATCTACCATTTAATTAAACAATAGTACTAAAGTCAAGAAGGATGAGTCAGTTTCAACCAAAATATGTTTTATTAAATATTTGATTCTCTCCAGCATTTCAAGACAACAAATCCTTTCCCATTGCATAATGCAAAGATTGCAAACATTGGACTTCAACAGGTACTTTCTCAAGCAAGGATAACCAAATGCAACTGTAGAGCACATCTAATATAAAAAAGCCTACAGGCTTTTTTCGTGCACCACACTTTGAGCCGTTTGCGTGACCTTTAGTGGATGATGTTGGTGTCATTAGATTTGTTACATTCTTACCACCACCGTAAAATCATAACATTTGAGTTTTATACATTGAGTGACTGGCCAGGCAAGGTCAAAGTTAAGTCTAGCGGTGCGGTTCTGCTTCAGCCAACAGCGCCTCTAGGGAGAGTCAAGCATTGCAAAGCGACGATTATATCAAGTGCGTACCAGTTTGACTGTTGCCATGTCCCAAGAACGTCGAAGACCAAGCCGTGGTTGGCGAACGGTTCAAGCCGAATCCCCGGCTCAACAACGTACAGCCGATAACTGAAGCGAATGTGTGTCTCCGGTAAGTCAACATCACACCATACTAAAACATTTACAACCATTTTCCCAAACATTTTATGTTCACGTAGTTTATAAAACACAGGGAAGTGACATCACATTGGGTCACAATGCATACGGGGAAGTCCAACTGTAACATCGTGATTTTGAAAACTGGACTTCCCATTATGCACTGTAAAAATCACACCAGAGGGCATAATGAGAAAATACTTTGAAGATGACATTTTACAAAGGAATGAACTCTCAAATATTCTGGGGAACTGAAAGTAAAATCTGCTTACCTCATTTCAATGATTCAAAGCCTTCAGTATGCATTCCTTCAGAGTCCATTATTTCGCTTTGACTAGAGAAAAGTTTTTCCAGAGAACTGGGCGCAATAGTAACATGAAGAGTAAACTTTGAAAATACTTTTATATTTGCAAGTCATTGCTACATAATAGACCTTTATATAAGCTTTGTAACGTTTGTGGTTGTGTACAATGGCAAGTATTTTTTCACTATGTGCAAATATGACTATTGCATAGTCACAATTCCCACTCCTGCCCACACACAGTTTGAATTATGTTGTCAAGAATTATGCTGCTACAGGAAGATGGTAGAAGTAGCAGGCTTTAGTTTAACATTGTGAACACATTATTGTCAACTTGATAGCCAAAAACTCAACAGTACAAAGGCTGAAAAACGAGTGCAACATTAATGGATTGTCTCTCCAAAAAGAACAACTTTAATATATTTTAATATCAGAATTTTATGACTGATGAAGAGCTTGGTCCATGGTTGAAATGTTTAACACTATTTTTGATAAATATGGAGTTTCCTTTTAACATGTTTATCATTTGGTGCCAGAAATTTCTACTTTCCTTTATGCACGACTAGAGATGAGCGAGCACCAAAATGCTCGGGTGCTCGTTACTCGGGACGAAAATTTCGTGATGCTCGAGGGTTTGTTTCGAATAACGAACCCCATTGAAGTCAATGGGCGACCCGAGCATTTTTGTATATCGCCGATGCTCACTAAGGTTTCCATTTGTGAAAATCTGGGCAATTCAAGAAAGTGATGGGAACGACACAGCAACGGATAGGGCAGGCGAGGGGCTACATGTTGGGCTGCATCTCAAGTTCCCAGGTCCCACTATTAAGCCACAATAGCGGCAAGAGTGGGCCCTCCCCCTCCCAACAATTTTTACTTCTGAAAAGCCCTCATTAGCAATGCATACCTTAGCTAAGCACCACACTAACTCCAACAAAGCACAATCATTGCCTGCATGACACTCCGCTGCCACTTCTCCTGGGTTACATGCTGCCCAACCCCCCCCCCCCCCCGCACGACCCAGTGTCCACAACACACACCAAAGTGTCCCTGCGCAGCCTTCAGCTGCGCTCATGCCACGCCACCCTCATGTCTATTTATAAGTGCATCTGCCATGAGGAGGAACCGCAGGCACACACTGCCGAGGGTTGGCACGGCTAGGCAGCGACCCTCTTTAAAAGGGGCGGGGCGATAGCCCACAATGCTGTACAGAAGCAATGAGAAATATAATCCTGTGCCACCGCCATCAGGAGCTGCACACGTGGGCATAGCAATGGGGAACCTATGTGCCACACACTATTCATTCTGTCAAGGTGTCTGCATGCCCCAGTCAGACCGCGGTTTTTTATAAATAGTCACAGGCAGGTACAACTCCGCAATGGGAATTCCGTGTGCACCCACAGCATGGCTGGCTCCCTGGAACCCACCCGCTGTACATAAATGTATCCCATTGCAGTGCCCTGGACAGCAGAGCTAACGTCAGATTAAATGCAGGTGGGCTTCGGCCCACACTGCATGCCCCAGTCAGACTGGGGTTTTTTATAAGTAGACACAGGCAGGTACAACTCCCTATTGTGAAGTCCGTGTGGACCGACAGCATGGGTGGCTCCCTGGAACCCACCGGCGGTACATAAATATATCCCATTGCAGTGCCCAGCACAGCTGAGGTAATGTCATGTTTAATGCAGGTGGGCTTTGGCCCACACTGCATGCCCGAGTCAGACTGGGGTTCTTTAGAAGTGGACACATGCAGTTACAACTCCGTGTGGACTGACAGCATGGGTGGCTGCCAGGAAGCCACCGGCGGTACATAAATATATCCCATTGCAGTGCCCAGCACAGCTGATGTAACATCAGCTTTAATGCAGGTGGGCAAAAAATTAATTGGATTACACTGTAGGTGAGGGCCCAAAAAAATTGGTGTACCAACAGTACAAATGTACCTCAGAAAAATTGCCCATGCCCAACCAAGAGGGCAGGTGAAACCCATTAATCGCTTTGGTTATTGTGGCTTAATTGGTAACTGGGCCTGGAGGCAGCCCAGTTAAAATAAAAATTGGTTCAGGTGCAAGTTTCAACGCTTTAATGAGCATTGAAACGTATAAAAATTGTTTACAAAAATTATATGACTGAGCCTTGTGGGCCTAAGAAAAATTGCCCATTTGGCGTGATTACGTGAGGTTTCAGGAGAAGGAGCAGGAGGAGGAGGATCAATAGCATACACAGATTGATGAAGCAAAAAGGTCCCCGTTTTTGATGGTGATAGACAACGATGCTTCCATCCGCGGGTGCAGCCTACGTATTGCTTAGGTATCGCTGCTGTCCGCTGGTGGAGAAGAGAAGTCTGGGGAAATCCAGGCTTTGTTCATCTTGATGAGTGTAAGCCTGTCGGCACTGTCGGTTGACAGGTGGGTACGCTTATCCGTGATAATTCCCCCAGCCGCACTAAACACCCTCTCTGACAAGACGCTAGCCGCAGGACCAGCAAGCACCTCCAGGGCATACAGCGTGAGTTCAGGCCACGTGTCCAGGTTCGACACCCAGTAGTTGTAGGGGGCAGAGGCGTCACCGAGGATGGTCGTGCGATCGGCTACGTACTCCCTCACCATCCTTTTACAGTGCTCCCGCCGACTCAGCCTTGACTGGGGAGCGGTGACACAGTCTTGCTGGGGAGCCATAAAGTTGGCAAAGGCCTTGGAGAATGTTCCCCTGCCTGCGCTGTACATACTGCCTGATCTCCGCGCCTCCCCTGCTACCTGGCCCTCGGAACTGTGCCTTCTGCCACTAGCACTGTCGGATGGGAATGTTACCATCAGTTTGTCTGCCAGGGTCCTGTGGTATAGCATCACTCTCGAACCCCTTTCCTCTTCGGGTATGAGAGTGGAAAGGTTCTCCTTATAGCGTGGGTCGAGCAGTGTGTACACCCAGTAATCCGTAGTGGCCAGAATGCGTGTAACGTGAGGGTCTCGAGAAAGGCATCCTAACATGAAGTCAGCCATGTGTGCCAGGGTACCTGTACGCAACACATGCCTGTCCTCACTAGGAAGATCACTTTCAGGATCCTCCTGCTCCTCCTCCTCCTCCTCAGGCCATACACACTGAAAGGATGACAGGCAAGCAGCATGGGTACCCTCAGCAGTGGGCCAAGCTGTCTCTTCCCCCTCCTCCTCATGCTCCCCCCCCTCCTCCTCAACGCGCTGAGATATAGACATGAGGGTGCTCTGACTATCCAGCGACATACTGTCTTCCCCCGCCTCTGTTTCCGAGCGCAAAGCATCTGCCTTTATGCTTTGCAGGGAACTTCTCAAGAGGCATAGCAGAGCAATGGTGACGCTAATGATTGCAGCATCCCCACTCACCATCTGGGTAGACTCCTCAAAGTTTCCAAGGACCTGGCAGATTGCTGCCAACCAGGCCCACTCTTCTGTAAAGAATTGAGGAGGCTGACTCCCACTACGCCGCCCATGTTGGAGTTGGTATTCCACTATAGCTCTACGCTGCTCATAGAGTCTGGCCAACATGTGGAGCGTAGAGTTCCACCGAGTGGGCACGTCGCACAGCAGTCGGTGCACTGGCAGATTAAACCGATGTTGCAGGGTCCGCAGGGTGGCAGCGTCCGTCTTGGACTTACAGAAATGTGCGCTGAGCCGGCGCACCTTTCCAAGCAGGTATGACAAGTGTGGGTAGCTTTTCAGAAAGCGCTGAACCACCAAATTAAAGACATGGGCCAGGCATGGCACGTGCGTGAGGCTGCCGAGCTGCAGAGCTGCCACCAGGTTACGGCCGTTGTCACACACGACCATGCCCGGTTGGAGGCTCAGCGGCGAAAGCCAGCGGTCGGTCTGCTCTGTCAGACCCTGCAGCAGTTCATGGGCCGTGTGCCTCTTCTCTCCTAAGCTGAGTAGTTTCAGCACGGCCTGCTGACGCTTGCCCACCGCTGTGCTGCCACGCCGCGCGACAGCGACTGCTGGCGACGTGCTGCTGCTGACACATCTTGATTGTGAGACACAGGTTGCGTTGGGGGAGGAGGAGGAGGAGGGTGGTTTAGTGGAGGAAGCATACACCGCCGCAGATACCAGCACCGAGCTGGGGCCCACAATTCTGGGGGTGGGTAGGACGTGAGCGGTCCCAGGCTCTGACTCTGTCCCAGCCTCCACTAAATTCACCCAATGTGCCGTCAGGGAGATATAGTGGCCCTGCCCGCCTGTGCTTGTCCACGTGTCCGTTGTTAAGGGGACCTTGGCAGTAACCGCGTTGGTGAGGGCGCGTACAATGTTGTGGGAGACGTGGTCGTGCAGGCCTGGGACGGCACATCGGGAAAAGTAGTGGCGACTGGGAACTGAGTAGCGCGGGGCCGCCGCCGCCATCATGCTTTTGAAAGCCTCCGTTTCCACAAGCCTATACGGCAGCATCTCCAGGCTGATCAATTTGCCTATGTGCACGATTAACACTTGAGCGTGCGGGTGCGTGGCGGCGTACTTGTGCTCAAACAGTTGAGCTAGCGACGTCTGGACGCTGCGCTGAGAGACATTGCTGGATGGGGCCGAGGACAGCGGAGGTGAGGGTGTGGGTGCAGGCCAGGAGACGGTAGTGCCTGTGTCCTCAGAGGGGGGTTGGATCTCAGTGGCAGGTTGGGGCACAGGGGGAGAGGCAGTGGTGCAAACCGGAGGCAGTGAACGGCCTTCATCCCACCTTGTGGGGTGCTTGGCCATCATATGCCTGCGCATGCTGGTGGTGGTGGCTCTGCAGCTGATCTTGGCGCGACAAAGGTTGCACACCACTGTTCGTCGGTCGTCAGGCGTCTCTGTGAAAAACTGCCACACCTTAGAGCACCTTGGCCTCTGCAGGGTGGCATGGCGCGAGGGGGCGCTTTGGGAAACAGTTGGTGGATTATTCGGTCTGGCCCTGCCTCTACCCCTGGCCACCGCACTGGCTCGGCCTGTGCCCACACCCTGACTTGGGCCTCCGCGTCCTCACCCGTGTCCACGTCCTCTAGGCCTACCCCTACCCCTCAGCATGCTGTATTACCAGTAGTGCAGAAACAGAACGCTGTAATTAAATGTGCCGCTTATTGGCCTGTGGTTGGAGGCTGACTTCGCTTACGGAATGCACAGCAGAGCCAGGAAAGAATTTTGCACAAGCCTGCTGTAACACTTAGCTGGCTGCGTATGAATTAGGACAACTACCCCCAGCAGAGACGCAGTACACTGAGGACGGTCACAGGCAGCCCAAATAGATTTTTTTCCCCAAATGTTTTTGGAAAAGCCCACTGCCTATATAGACTGTATATGTCTTCTGTCCCTGCCTCACCACTACCGGCCCTGGACAATGTAAAATTACTGCAGACTGTTTCACTGTGGACAGGAATACAGCGGTGATGTAACAGGCAACACAGAGCCAGGAAAGAATTATGCGCAAGCCTGCTGTAACACTTAGCTGGCTGCGTATGAATTAGGACAACTACCCCCAGCAGAGACGCAGTACACTGAGGACGGTCACAGGCAGCCCAAATAGATTTTTTTCCCAAATGTTTTTGGAAAAGCCCACTGCCTATATAGACTGTATATGTCTTCTGTCCCTGCCTCACCACTACTGGCCCTGGACAATGTAAAATTACTGCAGGACGCAATGCTCTGCACGGCCGATATACAAAAAAAAAAAAAAAGTGCAACACTGCAAAAAGCAGCCTCAACAGTACTGCACACGGTCAGATGTGGCCCTAAGAAGGACCTTTGGGGTTCTTGAAGCCTACAATAACTCCTAACACTCTCCCTATAGCAGCTCCAGCATCAGCAGCACTTTCCCTGAGCTACGTCTGAATGCATCTGAGGCGAGCCGCGGGAGGGGCCGATTTATATTCTCGGGTGACATCTGATCGCCCCAGCCACTCACTGCAGGGGGGTGGTATAGGGCTAGAACGTCGCAGGGGGAAGTTGTAATGCCTTCCCTGTCTTTCTATTGGCCAGAAAAGCGCGCTAACGTCTCAGAGATGAAAGTGAAAGTAACTCAAACATCGCATGGTGCTCGTTTCGAATAACGAGCATCTCGAACACGCTAATACTCGAACGAGCATCAAGCTCGGACGAGTACGTTCGCTCATCTCTATGCACGACACTTTCTAAACAGTATTTTTTTCTCTTCTCATTCTAATTATAGTGGATATTGAGACATATTCTTGGGACCCTGCTTGTGGTCTATTTCTGGAGTTTGCAACCGTGGAACAACAAAGTTGAGGACTCAACATGTGCAACTATTCAGTTGTGTTGATATGTATGCCCAACTTGACAAGGTTAGAATTAGAGATGAGCGAACGTGTTCTTAACGAACACTTACGCACCCGGACACCGGCTTTACCGAGGACTTCAGTGTCCGCGCGTAAAGATTCGGGGGGCGCCGGGGGGCGGGGAGAGGCGCGGCGGCGCGGGCGGCAGCAGCGGGGAACAGGGGGGAGCCCTCTCTCTCTCCCTCTCCCCCCCACTCCCCGCCGCACCCCCCCGCGCTGCCACGGCGACCCCCGAACTTTTTTCGCCCGAGCACGGAATTGCTCGCAAAGTTCTGTGTTCGGGCGAAAAGGGGCGGAGCCGAACACGTTCGCTCATCTCTAGTTAGAATCACTCTTAGGCCTTAGTCAGACGGGCAATTTTTCGCGCGATTTGCGCATGCGCATGCGTCCGGCGATTTTATAAAACCATTGCTTTGCAATGGTATCGGACCCATGAGCGCTTTTTATGCGCTCGTCCGATAAATTATAGAACAGAAATCGCAGATCGCACCTATCTGCGATCTGCGATTCCTGTTCTCTTCTCTATATGCGCTCAATGGGGCCGACGGCAGCAGCGCCGACCCCATTGAGAACATATAGAAGACAAATCATTCTTCTCTGCCACAGCTGTAACAGCTGTGACAGAGAAGAACGATGTTTGCCCATTGAATTCAATGGAGCGGCAATACAGCCGCTCCATTGAAAGCAATGGGCTGCCGGCGTGCGCGGGGTGAATTGTCGGGAAGGGGTTAAATATATAAACCCTTCCCTGCAATTCATTCTAAAATGTGCTGAAATAAAAAAAAAATTGTATACTCACCTTTCCGCTGCAGCCGGAGTCCAGCCGCGGCCGCTGTCAGTTCTCCTGAACTGCTTCTTGGCACTATTCAGCCGGCGGGGCTTTAAAATCCCCGCCTGCTGAATGATCTGCCTCTGATTGGTCACAGCCCTGACCAATCAGAGGCTGAAAACACTCACACACCCATTCATGAATTCATGAATGGGTGAGTGACTGCTGCCTCTCAGCGCTGAGCCAATCAGGGGCAGGTCTGACTCACATCCATTCATGAATTCATGAATGGGTGTGAGTGAGGCATGCCTCTGATTGGCTCAGCGCTGAGCCAATCAGGGGGCAGGTCTGACTCACACCCCCTTCACACCCACTGCAGGACGGCCGCACGGAGCTCCGGCTGCCGGCAGAAGGTGAGTATACAATTTTTTTTTATTTTAACACATTTTAGGATGGATTGCAGGGAAGGGCTTATATATTTAAGCCCTTACCGACAATTCATCCCGGGCTCGCCCGCAGCGCATTGCTTTCAATGGAGACGGCTGTATTGCCGTCTCCATTGAATGCAATGCGCTGGACAGCTCCGGCCCGTTTCTAATGAAACGCGGCTAGGAGCAGATTTTCGGGCGATTTGCGGGCGACTTACACGCACCAGTCACGCGATTTGCGAATGCGCATCCGTCATGCGATCCGCAAATCGCGTGAAAAATCGCCCGTCTGACTAAGGCCTTAGGCCAAAAAAACACATGGCCGTATGCCTAACTATGCTGGCCGCTACGGAACGTAGTTGCGCATGAACTTTTTTTTCTTCTGGGGCTGTTCAAACGCCGTGCCATAGCGCACAAGTTTAAAAAAAAAAAAAAAAAACAGCAGGAAGATAGGTCCTGCCCTATCTTTCCTCCACATAGTATTAACTATGTTCAGGAAAGATGGGGCACGTCCTAGCTTTTCTAGCTCGTAATATTAATGGGCAAGAACACCGTTAATGAAAACAAAACCATTAAAATTATTGGTTTCGTTTTAGCTCGTTATGCTGCTGTGATTACCACATAAAGGGACAGATACATGCCCATGTGAAGAAGCCCTTAAAGTTGCTTCTTATAAATGAAAATCTATGGTTTATAGGAGTTTTCTGTCTTTAGATGTAAAAAAAAGATGTTTTTACCCACTGACAGCAAACAGAGAAACTACGGTCAATAGGACAAATACACCAGCCGACAGAGCAAGCATGGTCACTTCTCCAGCAGAAATGGAGGGTGGATTGCCGTCATTCTTGGAATTAATGGAGGTTTAAAGGAGTTGTCCAGTTGTAAATTATTGATGGGATATCCTTAGGTTTGGACATCCTAATGATGACCTATTCACGGGATGGGCCATCAATAGTGTACAATTGGACAAGCAGTCAACCATCTAACAATGGGACAATTATGGATTATAATAGCACAGCCCTTTGGGGTATTGTTGCATGAAACAATTTATTGCAAGTAACATTTTATACATACTACAAAACAGTTTAGGCCACAATTAACACTTCTTTTGTCTTCTCGTGTAATTTCCATTGTGATGTTCATTATTCAAACAACAATCACCTCTTGCCTATCAGCCATAACTAATTAGTACTTCATTCTAAAAAACCTTTCTTATATCTACTGGGATAATAAAGTTAATAATGCTGATGCGTCCATTAGTAATCACTATAGTCATGATACACTTGGTTTGATTAAATAAATAGTTCTTGTCTTGAAATCGGTCTTTCCCTCACTAAACTCTCCTCTCTCCAATCTATTCAGAATGCAGCAGCCAGGCTCATCTTTCTATCCAACTACTACACCGATGCCATAACCCTTTGCCAGTCACTTCACTGTTTGCCAGTTCACTTTAGGGGCTGTTCATATTATGTTCAGGACTTTATTACTGGGCTTTTTCACAGGTTTCTGTTTGGGTCGCCAAAAACGACACCCAAACAGAAACCTTAGAGGCTTATAGCTTTAGGAAGCCTTCTAGGCTTCCTTTATTCAAAGAGAGACCAATAAGGGCTCCTGTTCATTTCCGAAATTTTTGCCAAAAAGTGGATAGCATAGTAAAGTATGCTATTCACTCTCACAGAAATGTTGAAAGTGAATGGAACTGTGCTCAAATGGAGACCTTACTGGAATAAAGATTATTTTTAATAAACTGCATTTGAGAAGCACTTATCACCCTTTTTTGCAGACTTGTCACTTAAAGGGAACCTGTCATCAATTTTCAGCGTATGAATCTGTGTATAGTGATAGAATAGTGATGTTCATCTGTTTCAAAAACATAGTTTGTAATTGCTCCTTATTAAAGCATAACTGGAAAATTAAGTTTAGAAATTTCTCGCGTCGCATGCAAATGATGGAGCCCGGTCCTCCACTGGTTGTAGCATTTCCCAGTAAACCACCAATCTACACTGCAAAGACATAGATGACGTATTAGATCTCATCCATGAAGTGATGCAAATCCCTGGCATTTGACATGAGTTCATAAGCCAGTGCATGTGCAGATCCATCTGTCCCTTTTGTACATCATCCACATCACAGCAGCATAGAGCAGTGGGTCAATGGGAAATGCTGCAAGCAGTGGAGATGGTCCAGTCAGCCCACCGGATCGGTCTGTCCCTCATTTGCATGCTGCATGGGAATTTGCCATGCCCGTGATCACTTTTTGCTGTTGGTTTAGCCTCTGAAACATATGCAATGTGAAATTCCACCATGTAGGCACGTCATAGATGAGACGGTTGGGTAGTCCGAACTGTTGCTGCACCTCTGGCAGATGAGAGGTGGCTGGGTGTGAATGCCGAAAGTTGAGCACAGTTTCCTGTCCTTTTCCAGCAGTGGATGCAAATATGTGAGAACAGACAATATACAAACATACAATATGTGAGAACAGAAGGCCACATGTTATAGCTTGTATCTTTGTAAGCTGTCCCTGCTTGGCACAGCATAATTGAATTCCCCAAACCTCACTGCTAGCTATGTAAGTTCTGTAAATAATACGTAGTGTCCTGACTCATGACTGAATCATGTCTGAGGCTACTGACACGCACTGTGTGTATTTGCTGTTTCCCTGTTGGGTTTTCTTTTTGTTTTATATTAACAAAAAAAAACACTGCTAACTAAATAAGTCACACTCCCTGGGCGACAGCATAATTGAATTCCCCAAACCCCACTGCTAGCTGCTTAAGGTCTGTAAATAATTCGTACAGCCCAAGTTTCGTATAGCCATATAAACATAATGCAGCTTCTTTCACTGCTTTCTCCAATATAACCCTCCTTAAGTTCTCTGCTTTCTGCAGCAATATATCGTCTGTAGAGTATCTGTCCCTAACAACAGACCACATGTTATATAGGCATATAAATATGATGCAGCTTCTCTGTCCTTTGCTCAACTGTAAAATGGCCACTGCTTACACTGTGCTTATGTTATATGTGGCTACGTCATGTGATGCAGGTATCCAATGAAACTGCTGATCATGTACAACATGAGAGACGACTTGATGACACCAAGGCTGCTGATTAGATACATGATAACCTCTGCAGCAGGCATTATGGGAAACTTGATTTTCCTGTGATTTTTGCCAAAAATCTATTCAGACTCTCTGGATTTGATTTTTTGAAAATTGGACTGATAAAGACGAGCAGCATTATTATAGGAATACATGCCGAAATTTGACTTCCAAATAGCAGGACATTTTAATCCCACTGCCCAAACCATCTGCAAATTACAGTTTTTATAACTCTTTATGAAAATTTGCATAATTCATATCCTCTTTTGAGATTTAGTTTGGGGGAATAAACAGAGTATTAGCATGTACGACAATAGGAAGCACAGAAGCTGCAATTGCACACAGCCATGGTGTATGAGATAGGACATGGCCACTCTGGGACATAAGAGGTCTAGTACTATAAATGACATGTAATAGCTGGTGTGCCATGTTACAGGTTTTGCATCAGAAGCTTTCAGTTATACCTCCAGTTATCATTCTAGTTCTCTGGAATACACTACCCTTTATGATCAGATTGATCCCCAATAGCCACTTTTTTTCAAGTGTGGCCGAAAAGCACCTCTCTTTAGGAAAGCCTATCATATCTCCTAATCTAACTCTTCTCCATCTACCTTGACTCTGCATTGTCCCTCAGAGAGAATGACCCTAATGACTCTGTTACTGGGCATGGGATCCCCAACAAAATGTTCTGCTGAGCAGTCAAAGCTAACCTAGTTATGGCTCTACTACTGCATTTAGTACAATTTGGGTACTTTTACACGCACCAACTATCAAGCTATTTAAACGATAGTTGACCCATGTAAAGGGGGGACCCAATCACTTATCACTTGCTAGTCACTTTGTCTCAGCTCACTGAAATGAAAGCGACTAGTGATCAAGTTCTTGCTCAGTATAAACAGGCAGTCGTTCACTATCTGTTCGCAGTGAATGGAGGCAAGCAGCCAGAAGAGCTCTCCGGTGTGCTCTGCCTTAATTCACTAGATTAGCATCCTTTGTGGAAGTACAAGAGCGAGAGTCGTCCCGTGTAAAAATACCCTTAGGATAAAACAGTTCAGTCAAGAATACTGCTAAAAGCTAGATTATTATAAGTTCCAGCATGGTTTCATTCAGTTTCCTTACTTGTGTGAAATTGGGAGATTCATGCTTTAATACACAAGCAAATCTGCACTTCCAAGAAGCAATAAGTAGTAAAAGAAAAAACTTTCAGTGCTCAAAAAAGCTGAGGAATGTCCAATGCTATAACAACTTGCCCGGTCATGAAAAAAAGCACCTCTGTTTTACCCCGTCGCCCACTGCTAGAACATCACAGCCTGAAAGACTCCTTACAGCTACTTCCTATAAAAGGATCATTGTGCTTATAAGGGATTGAGCTCCAACCTGAAGCTCACATGTAAAAATGTGCTCAGACAGATCCAAGATAACATTATCTAGAAGAAGCCACTCAGCCAAAGCAGGCCTACAAGAGTATCAATGCATGAATTAACCCTTTCATTCTTATGTTGACCCAGGGACTATGTAAAACCTGTTAAACTGAAAGCGAGTAAGGGTTAAAAGGAAAGGTGACTACTTTTGTGTTTGGCTAAAATAGAAAAGTGGCCTCATGGACTGTGAGAAACCGAGTCTGAGAGAACTTCAGGCACTCGGTGGCAAAATGCAAACACAATGTAGTTAGAAAAGAGTGAAGACGATCTGATGCTTGTCAACTTCTGAAGACAGATATTCTTGTGTGCATTTTCTAGATGAGTGATAGAAGTGTCAGTATAGCAGTAGTTATCAGGTACGGTACAAGGGGAACAATAGACTCCACAAATTAACAGCTGTATTTAACACAGGATGCAGTTGATACTTTTTTCTTTGCTTTTCTGCACTTTAATCACTGCTCATCCACCCCCAGACTCCCTCCTGGATAATTTTACGTAGTTTGCTTTAATTGCAGTACACTGAAAATAACACTAGGTGGCATACTTTGGGAAAATTCATATAGTACTTGTGAGGTACTCTGTTCCAAAGGCTTTTACGAAAGCTATTACGAAAATAGGACCAGAAGTATACAGAATAGAGTTAAGAAGTGTTCCTTGAAATACTAACAGTGCCTACAGGTTTTGGTGCTTGACAAAAAGTTTTAGGAAATTGTGCAAGGCATTGGTAATAGAATTATACTGTACTGTTAATGTTGCTGGACTGGCCCTGACAGCCAAAAAATATTTACATTCTCTGTATTAGCCTTTAGATTCCATCAGCAGTAGATCACCAGTCTTCATTACCTGGTATTACATTTAGGTTTAGCTGCCATGATGCGTTTATAAACTCCTCCCATTGCCAGAGGGAGGTGGTAATTCCGTGACACATTCCACAATACATAAGGGAATTCCTAGTATTTTGTGTATAGTAATTTCAAATAATCTGTACATTTCGGAAATAATCTAATTTAATTTTGAAGTTACCCTAATTATTATTATATACTGTGCTTATGTCAATTACGTATCAACTAGATTATTGTTTACTGAGCATTACACTAAAGTTTGGGTGACTACATGTTTTTTTTTTTTGGTCTTTTAGGCGATGCAAAGTCTTGCCTTATAAATATGGGAGGATAGGCAAACTCTGAAGATTAGATCTTGGATGGAACTGAACCCATTACTCTTCTCCTTCATAGTAACCATTCTAAGGGTGGCCATACACCTCTACTGACAGGTTGCATCATATTGGATGGGAACAATGATGGACATCTTGGAGGAACGGGAGGTATGAACAATGCCTAACTCTCTTGCTGACCCATTTATGTTATCTAAATACAACTGATGAATTGCATTAAATACTAATAATTACAAAACATTCAAATGCTACATTTTAGTTCTTAAAGGCTATGGAAACCTTTGGAGGACATTGTTTTTTTCAACTAAATGTAAGTATTTTGGGCTGACAATCAGTTTTGCAATGATTTAATTAAAAATGTTGCCCTGTCTTCTGCAGCTTATACATATCACTGTATATAAAAACTGCAGTGTAAGGGCGCCCACCCACTGGCGTTTGCGTTTTCCGCGGGAAAAAAACGCGATTTTACGCGATTTTTCTGCGCGTTTTTCGCGGCGTTTTCGCGGCTTTTCCGTTAATTTCTATTGACATTCATGGGTGCATTAGGAGAAAAATAAGGACACATATGCAACTGACAGTTCCTATGTTAAAAAACGCAACGCAAAAAAAACGCCAGTGGACAGGAACACATGTTATCTCTATGCCTGTGCAGGAAAAACGCAAAACGCAGGTAAAAAAACGCCAGTGGGTGGGCGCCCTTATGCTGGGTTTACATGGGAACGATTATCGTTCAGAAAAGGGTTCAAATGAGCGAAACTGAACAGTAATCTTTCAGTTTAAACGAGAGTGAACGACGAATGAGAATCGTGCGCTTCTCATTCGTTGTTTAGTTTCAGCCAGCATAAATATCAGCGCTGGCGCGGGAAGTTATTGTGCAGTTTAAACACTGATCGTTCAGTGTTTCATATAGGAATGCAAATAAGGCAGATGGAATAATACCTTTACAGTGCCACCTATAGGAAGGCAGCATTCCTACAAGCCAAAGTTAGACTCTTTATACAAGCCTTGTGACAATGACTGGGAATTAAAAGCAAAGCTAGACTCCATGCACAGACAGCTGTTTCAGGGTATTTGCCCTCTCATCAATGTGCAGCAGGAGTATGGCTTTGCCAGGGAGAGGCCTGGGATGGGGGGTCAGAAACGCTATCTTTTCTTCTTAGGTAGAGCACTTAGACGGTGAGTGAGGAGACTCAAAAGGCCATCATGCTCCTCTGGGTAATATGCAAATAAGTGAGATGGAATAATACCTCCACAGCGACACCTATTGGAAGACAGCATTCCTTCAAGCTAAAGTTAGACTCTTTATACAAGCCTTGTAACAAAGACTGGGAATTAAAAGCAAAGCTAGACTTCATGCACAGACAGCTGTTTTAGGGTATTTGCCCTTCATTAGTGTACAGTAGGAATGCGAAACACAGAATGATTAGTACACAAGAACAGTCTAAACAGGCTGCTCAAGCGCTGACGACCTGGTGATGAGGTCACCAGCCCATACTCTCGGGCAAACGAGAATCGTGTAAAGTGGGCATAAGTCTCAATAATAGATCTGTCATTGAGTTTGGACTGACAGGTTAGATTCCCTCTGCTCACTTTTCTCCTGCATATTCTTATCATTGTTGTGCAGATAGAAAATGCCGAAGGGATTCGGCAGACAAGGGCTGAAGTCTACGGCTGGGTTCCCTCGGGACGGAAATCCAGCGGAAATCTTGTGACTTAGCTGCACTGAAAAGCCGCGAGATTTCCGCGGCTTTGATGCAGCTCTAAAACCCCCTGCATTTCGCTATGGGTTTTGGAGCCGTTCAGTCACCGGCATTCCGTTGCAGCTTTCTCTCCCCATAGAGAGGAGTGAGACCGCAACAGAAAAAAAAAAATTGACATGCTGCGGCTGTCAATTCCACGCTGCATTGCTGCTTCCACCCGGCTTTGCTGCGATTAATTGGCCGCCCCATGTGGATGAAATTCTTGCAAAATGTCGTCCACATGGCTGGCTAATCCCAAGAACAGGAGCCGCAGGAGGATCTGCCGCACAGAAATTCTGCACGGAATTTCCGTGGCAAATCCGTCCTATGTGAATCCAGCCTAAAGGTACCTTTACATGGGAGGACTATCACGATAGTTGTTCAGTAAATGTAGGTGGGGCACAGCAGAGGTCTCATCCGGTTGTCTTCATACACTGGGAATAGGCAGTCAGTAAAAGATTGATCAACTTCTACTTACTCTAATCCAGAGGTCTCTCGCTTCAATGAGCTGAAACGAAGCGACTAGAGACTATTGGGCCATTTCTCGCTCAGTGCCCTGAGGGATCCGATTCTCTTCTATATTTACGTCAATGTTCATGTAGTCTGGCATTGTGCAGCCATTACGTTGCCGTATTAACAAACATAGGTCCAGCATATTCTTGCTGCATAGTGTGTCCAATGCAATAAATCGCAGGCACTATAACCAATTCCATATATAAAAATTTCAAGAGTATATACATATGAACCATCAGAACCCAATTAAAGAGAGTTTACAACACTGGCTTTTCTTACTATGCATGGTTTTTCCAAATCTGCTCAACTTCCAGCTACCATTCTAATACTCTACTGCAGCTTGTGAGATAGATGTGAACTGCTCATTTTGGTTTTTATGTGAAAAGCATAGTCTTATCCCAGAAAGCTTAAACATGTGAAATCTGTGTTTTACTATTTCTGTATTATTTTTCATGGAAATGAATGAATGAGGTGCTGTATGGTGGCACCATATGATCATGTGAACAAAGCCTGAATGGAGGAACATGGATCCAGTAAGGCTCCTTACTATGTTCCACCTTCACATTTGCTTCACATACACATGTTCTCTAGTATGTTTCTGTATAGTTGTAGAAGTAATAGTGATGATTTATCTACACTACTGTTATATTATGCTATTTTTATTTACCGATCTTTAATTAAAGTCATTGTCCAAGTTAAACAAAACCCTCTCACAAGGCCCTCTATGCTGTAAAATTAGCTAATACCTCTCCCTGCTCCCCACTCATCCCCAGCCGCTGGCTCTGATCCTTCTGCTGATGACATCTTTACTGACTACAGACAGCCTGAGCCATCTACAAACAAGCTGCTGCAGACAGCACTCTGCGGTAATTGACTGAATCAGGAGGTTTAAGGGATGTCATAGGCAGCCTGTAAACAAACAGAGTGGAGACTCGAGTCGGCAGCGGGGAAGGAGCGGGGAGCAGGGAGTGGTGAGCATCAGCTGAGTTGTTATTTTATGGCATGGTGGCCCCAGTGAGAGGCATTTACTTAACTCGAGCAACCCCCTTAACATTACTATTTTCCTCATTCTTGAATATTGATGTACTGCCTAAAGGATATGCTAGAATATACAATGGATCTAATCTTCTACAAATGAACACTCATTAACAGAAAATTAATGCATTTAATCTATTATTGCACTTCTCTTTATGACTTGCAGCTGGGCCTAAAGCACCTTGTAAATTTGGCTCTATAGAGCTCAAAGAGACGTTTTTGGAACAGTGCATTGAAGCATATGAGCTTGGTTCTTATTTATATGAAGCCAATTAAATGTCCCATGCTTTAAAAAAGTTTCTAATTGTGTTTATTATATTTACTCTTTAATCAACACGCCTATGGTAAATAGTCAATCTGCTTATTATGCTTAATCGTATTAGTAAATAATGTAAACTCCGACTTCCCACTAACAATTAAAACGTGTAATTCCTATAGAAATAACAGAACTATATATTGTGTAAATGTTGTTTTTTTTGTTATGGGATAGGTTCTTGCATACAGTAGTCAGTAGGAAGCCAGCAGGTTCAAAGTCAACATTTTTAAAGAAAATACATTTGAATATAGGGCAAAAATAAAAGTAAAATATTTACAATGTTATCTCTGATAGTAGATAATAAGACCCTGTAGCATTGCATTTTGGGTAAAGCATCCTTTGCACATGTGATTACACCTGCAGGACAAAATTTACATTCACCCTAACATCAAAGAAACAGGTCTATGAGAAAACCAGGACTGCACACATGACAGATGTATGTTAAATTCTAGAAATGCCAACTGCAAACAAGACAAATACAAAAAATAGCTTAACTGGCAACGAATGGTTTAACCCATTAATGACCAAGCATCATAAATATACAGCGCTTGGTCTTTAATCCTGGCCGATATTAAATATACAACCATGCCTGGGGATCCCCTTGTAAACGACAATTGGTAATCCCCTCTCTCTAGGCCTTATTCTCTAAAAAAAATCAGTCTTAACTTGAAATACAACTTACAGGTCTCCCAGAAAATAACAACATTTTGACATTTACCAGAAAAATAATCCAGAAGGTCACATTTAGGTTCCATTATAGAAGCGCTTGCTGATCCAGGTGGTGTAAATGGACCGACTTTTTGTAACTTGAGGTCTTGTTTGATGTCCACCAGCTCAAGAGTTAAGGCCTGTAATTGCTTAGCGATCACATGGATAGGATCCAGGATCTGATTTTGTTAATATGTTGTTTTTTTAACGGATTATATTGTCACGTATGATAAGACTTGTCCGTGCAACCAGATATTATTAATTCCAAAACTAAGAATGGTGTCAGAACGGAAGATGGATTAACAGGATTTTATGGTCAAAGGTAAGAGACCAGAATGAACTTTGACAATGGCGACAAGTTATCTCCTGAACCGCTTAGACCCGACTGTCCACCTAATAAGAGCCTCCACTACAAAAAGGGTTACCCCACTGTGGGAGAGAAGCCCAGTCATGGTACGAGATGAACAAGTGACACCGAACATGGTACACCAAACCACAGGATACTAAAGTACTAGGTACAGGATTATTTTTAGAAGGGGCAAGTAGCTGAGTGTTTCTGCTAATTATGATAGTTAGTTACCCTTGGTGTTTTTGCATGATGTCATAGGACATATTTTATTAGTTTTTTTGTGTCCTGTTATTGTACATGTGGTGTTTGCTCAATAGATTTGAATGAAAACTCTTTATTTTATGGGAAAATGTTCAATTTGGTGTATCAATTTGTCTTGTATATACTTTTATTTTTAGATTCTGGGTACCCCTTCATTCCATACACGCGCACACACTGTCCTCCATAGGTGTGCATGCATGGGTCTGATGTACTCTCACCTCTCCTTCACAGCACAGGCGGTATCCCACAGAGCTGTTCTCTGCTCCACCATGGAGATTAGGAGTTCCACATCAACTCCACGTGGCATGTTGCCAAGGAAAATGAGCTCAAATGCCTCTTAAAAATGTCTGTCGTGCAATTTCCTGCAGACGTTGTAGCGTCCTGACAGGTGTCTGCATGAGCACACGGTTTTTCATGCATGTCCTTGCGTTTTGCGCTCACATTTGCCCATTCGATTAGCTGCTATGGGGGCTGTTGCAGTGCGAAAGTGTGTACAAACCCATAGATATCAATGGATTCTATTCACTGCGTATGGTATGCACAAATTTTGGATGTCTATTGGCCCATGTAAAGGTACCATTAGACCTGGGCAAATATAGTTTATTGAGTACAGTGTGCACAGATTTAGCCCCTAGGATGAGTACCTTCAGCACCACTGCTTTTGGCTATGTGCTGTGCAAGGAATGGATATAGAGAACTCCAAGTATACTTTCTTGATGCTTTGTTCCGTTTAGTGGCCATGATTTAAGGTGCATTGAGACATAAAGATGATTGCTGAAAAGGTGGCTTTTGAGCGATCGATCATTTGTGCATAAACTACTACTCGGTACTAATGCCTATTAGTACCAATAAGTAGCGTGTGAGCCATGGGGAGCTGTAATCAGAGAACAGACCACCCGCTGTTCTCTGAATAAATTCCTTTTGTTCTACCACAGGGCTGACAGCTGAGACAATGTAAGCAGCTGTTATCAGCGCTCCCCGGGCACAACAGAGCATGATGATGGATGTCAGTTCGGCAGAAAAGTGAAAGATGCACACACATTTACACGCAACGATTATTGCTCAAAAGATGGCTTTTGAGCGAGTTTTGGAAGATAATTGTTGTGTCTAAATAGGCCTGTACTGTACAGCCATCAAAAATTCTGGAATCTAGGCAATGGAAAATGCAAAATTTGAATATGTTCCTTCATCCTTTGTTATCATCAGTCATTTTGCATTGAGTGGACATACTTTCTTATATATGGTGATGCCTGGAATAACTTGGGTGTAAGGACCCCTCTTAGCATTGGACTGTAACATGACCCTTGCGTTTTCAGCTGCTATTGTACGTAACATGTTTTTACCTTGGATCTCCCCAACACCTATTTAATCCTAAACTCTTTGATCATCTCACATAATTGATATACATATGTATTTTATAAAGTGGACCAAGGTTTAGATTTTTGTTTCTATTTCTAATTTTATTTTTTCCTTTATTAAAACATATGAGGAAAAAATGCCATACAATTCCAAAGAAATACAGGAATGAGTAACGTTATTTCACCAAAAATGTTGTATGGGAATAAAACATGACTTAAACCCAAAATATGATAGCTATGATTCTTTGATTTTTAAATTATAGCCCTAAAATAGCTGACCCCGGCTCTACAGATATGGGATTCACACATGCAGTTTTTTGCCATATTTTAATAGAATTTTAAGGCTCCTTTAGGCTAAATTCAGATGGCCATATGTAAGTAGCACCTGAAAACCTCGGATGAACTCACACATCGGTCCATGTGAAAACAACGGCTGTGTATAGCCTCATGGGCTATAATGGGTATGTATGCTATCCATTAAATAAGTCCATCTTTAATTTGTTCAGTGTTTTTAAATGCTTGTAAAAAACGTAAAGTATTTCAATTGTTTTAATGGATTTTTTACAAGTTGCTGCTGCTAAGCTTTCGTGTAACATTTAAAACTATGGGTAAAATAGCCAGAAACAAAAAACTTTGTATGTAGTATAATTTATATAGCACTATAGAGTAAAATACTAAAACATGCAGTTAAAAGCACAAAATAACTGCAAAAACATTCTATGCAAAATCAGTAGAGATGAGCGAACGTGCTCGGCCACGCCCCTTTTTCGCCCGAATACCACGATTTTCGAGTACTTCCGTACTCGGGCGAAAAAATTCGGGGGTCACCGTGGCGGCGAGGGGGTTGCAGCGGGGAGTGGGGGGGAGAGGGAGAGAGAGAGGGCTCCCCCCTGTTCCCCGCTGCTACCCCCCACGCCGCCACGCCTCTCCCCGCCCCCCGGCGCACCCGAGTACTTTTCACCCGAGTAGTGAAGTACTCGTAAATCGCGGTATTCGGGTGAAAAAGGGGCGTGGCCGAGCACGTTCGCTCATCTCTAAAAATCAGCTTTTAGCCAAATACAGAATGGGATCCAAAAAGGTAGGAAAGATGTATATGTCTTCTATTTTTCTATAAACTCCTGTTTGGCTAAAAAAAAAACACACCAAAAACTGAAGGTGTGAATCGAGCCTTAGGAGCCAGAGCCCTACGCACTGAACCGGAATGACAAGGCACAGAGGCCATGTGGCTTCCTAGAGAGTCACAAGTCCGCTTTCTTGCCATACAGGCATATGTACAGAGATATTGTACCCTAGAATAAAACTTCTGCACACACAGAACCAGATAGACAAATCACAATTGATACCTGTTGGAATTCTAAGGAATTGAACAGGAAAAAGCCTCAGTACACCTCTATATGAAGTCAGAGGCATATGAAGGTACAGCAGAGGCCACTTCTATGGAATCCTTATTACAGCTTCATACAAAACAAAACTGTATATGCTTGCGTGTACAAAGCCCTAAAGGGGTTTTTCATTAAAAAAAAAATCTATACTTACCTACTCCTTCCCAGGCAGTCTTCTTACCACATCTTCTCACTGATCTTCTCCGGTCCCCGGGTCACCTCCAGCTGGCCTGATCCTCTTGTTGTTATGATGCCTCCATTCTCTGCATTCTTCTTCCGGCAGGTCAGTGTAGGTTACATCACTAGACATGAGCGCTGTCTCACTGCAAGTGTCCATATACTATTGCAAAAAGACAGCGCGCATGCACAGTCTGGGCAATAGCTCGGCACTCCCTGCTAGCCTGTGAACGTTAGATCACTAGTGAAGTAGTGTACATTACCCTGCAGGAAGGAGACTGCAGAGAATAGATGCTTTGTCTTCGGCATTGGTGACTGTAGGAAACAGGAGAGGATCAGTGGTAAAAAGACTGATGGGGGAGAAATAGGTAAGTATAAAATTTTTGTTTTCTAATGACAGAACCCCTTTAAGGTATGTTCACATGGGATGACTGTTGGGCGCATAAGCGCCAAAAAGCCGTCCCACGGAATACCGCCCAACTATCACTCCTGTGCTTGCACACAATCAATAATCTTTCAAGTGAATAGAGGCAGTGTAGACCAGGATCGTTCCAGCCCGTCCGCCTTCATTCACAGTAAAGTGGAGTCACTCAAACACTGAGCTGCTCCTGTTTACCCGGCCCAACAGTTATATGATTTTTAGTTCTGCTAAAAAAACAAGTGACTCCGATATATGAGAGATTTCCTGCTCTTTGCCATGTCGGTGGCCGTGTGTACAAGGGGAAGAGTATCACCCAAATTCGCTGTGTCCAGTGATATTTTTTTTTCATTTGAAGATAGCAAGTGGAAAAGAGCTATGGCCTAGTGGGAAGGGGGCATAGCCTAAATGTGGCATCACACAACAAAAAATTGTATCAAAAGTTCAGCACAAAATGTAGCATAAATTCAACTAATATGTGGTATAAAGATAGACTGGATGTCTAAATATGCACTAGATTTATCATCCAGGAGAATCACTGATAAATCTGGTACATTTTAACCCCTTAAGGATGTAGCCCTTTTTTTATTGTTTTTTTCTCCCCACTTTCAAAAAAATCATAACTCTTTTAGTTATTTATCAATGTAGATGTCTGAGGGCTTGTTTTTGCAGGACAAGTTGTAATATGTAATGTACCATATAATGTACTAAAAAACATTTTAAAAATTCTTAGTGGAGTGAAATGAACAAAGAAGGAACAATGACAACTTTATTAGTCAGTACAATTGCAACGATGCAGAATTTATATTGTTTCTTTTTTTTTTTTGCTGCACTATTTGAAAAATATAAAACATCTTTGGAAAAAAACTAAAGTTATTTTCTGCCACCATCTTCTGACAGCCAGAATTTTTTATTTCTCAGTCGACATAGTTGTACAATGGCTCCTTTTTGGCGGAACACCCTGAAGTTTCTATTGGTATTATTTTGGATTACAAACAACTTTTTGATCGCTTTTTACAAAATTTTTTCATGGAGACGGGATTTAAAAAAAAACGCAAGTCTGATGTTGAACTTGAAATTATTTGATCGCTCCAGCAGTATAAAGTAATACTATAGTTTACATTATACTGCGATCTGACAGGCATTCTATCAAGCCATGCCACAGGCATGGCTTCATACTGTAGGTAATCTGCAAGGTCGGCCCTGTAAACCTTCAGAACGCCCCTCGGCTGCCATGGCAACCAAACACCATCCCACGATATTATCGTGTGGGATACATTCTAGACCCCCGAAGTCTGATCGGGGTATTTAGATGCCACCTCTGGAATTGACTGCAACAGTAAAAAGGTTAACAGCTGCGATCAGCGTGAGTGCTGATCATGGCTGTTGCAGGCAGGTGTCAGATGTCAAAGAAAGACAGATGAATTGTATGGAGCGGGATCGTATACTAATTGTGCTCCATACAAACCATCAACATCCATGCCGTAACTGTACGTCATGGAGTGTTAAGGGGTTAAGACTTTTTTAGTTTGGACTTTTTGGCTATTACACAGCATTTCTAAACATCTATGAATTTACAGTCCTATATATTAATCACAGATCTGTGCATAGATCATACGTAGGACATAGCAGGTTCAGGAGATACCTATATTAATACACACTGACCTATATTTGGCTATTACATGGCTGTGATTTGGGTGCTGGATGTGAGTTGCATTCTTTTTACTACAAGGGGCTAAAGAGCAAACACAGCTTTATTTGACTCGACTCTTGACTTGTTGAGTAGAGTTGTGTTTTCAGTTTAGATAGCTGACTGACATGCTAGACATTATGTCCGGGGAAGATATACTTAACTTTTACCTACTAGTGAGTCAATACAATATATGGATTCTAAATAAAAGAAGTAGTAAATATAAAATGTTTCTCTCATTGTGCATTCATTTACTACATTCATTGATTCACTGCAATCTACTAGCTAATGGTTTTGTTACGCTTTAAATTGTTTATACTTGAAGGGATTGTACCAAGATTGACTTTTATCACCTTTCACACAGTCGGTGATAAAAATGTATTTGGTGGGGTCTTACTGCTGAGACCCCCATCAATCCTGAGAACAGCATTTCCATGTCCTTCTCTTCATTGCAGGTGGGTGCAGTGATGTGGAGATTGATTGGAGCGGATTATCCTGAGGTTCCCCAGTTTTCACCATTTGACACCACCCATTATGATCTGGTCTTTGCTGTCGAGAACATGAGTCTTTTATCCCAGAAATAATCTTGGTTATGGCTGATGCAAACTAGGTACAGTTACTGTAATGGGGTACCAGAGGGTGTAAACATAGACGTGGTCATAGAAGAGCCGAGGTCAGGACACGTATAATATTTTCATAACTGTGAATTAGGCCAAGAATCAGGATAGGCAGCAGACAGAGTTAGAGTGGTCAATAAACTAGCCGAGGTCAGGAGTGGAGAAGATGGAAAGCAGGATGGAACAAGCACAGGTCAAAACCAGGAGAACTCTCAGAACGAGAGAACACCTTTGCACACTAGGGAGACTAATTGCTCAAGCACACTCCAGTACGGTAGAGTGCTTTAGATAGACATGAGCCTGTCTGGGTTGCTGGAGACTGGGAAGCTGGGTGGGTGCTCTGTCCCTTTAACCCCTTGAGTGGCGGGTTTCCTACCACCCTGTCGTGCCCACCAGGGCAGGTTTTTTAAAATGGTCTAAATATTGAATTTCAACTAATTTTGCAGTTGCGTCTCAAGAGCCATAACTTTTTCATTTTTCCATTGACATGGCCATATGAGGGCTTGCTTTTTGCGGGACAAGTTGTGATTTTTTAAACAGGGGGGAGGAAAAAAAGAAATGGGGGAAAAAGAAAAAAAGGGGCCATTCATTAAGGGGTTAAATAATGTATTAACTTCCTTCTCTGGGTCATTAGGACGCATGGATACCACATGTGTGATTTTATTTTTGATTTTTTACAAAGTAAAGGGAGACAAGTGTTTTTATTTTTTTTTTTATAATTTTTTTAACTTTTTTTTTTTTAATTTTTTTTTTGTCCCTTTAGGGGACTTCCACAGGGACCCATCAGGACCCCTGATCACATTCCGGGGGTCCGATGGTGACAGCCCTTTACATGCTGCAGTGACAGCCCTTTATATGCTGCAGTCACATAGACTGCAGCATGTAAAGGGTTAACACAGCAGAGATCGGAGGTTTTCTCTGATCTCTGCTGTAAGAGCTAGTACCTAGCTGTCCTCTCACAGCCAAGCACCAGCTCTCCCTGCCACAGAGACCTTCGGCTTGCTTCTGACAAGCCGATGGTCTCTATGGCAACCTGTAAACAAACCAGTGCAGGAGATTGCCGACATATCTGCAATATCTTCTGCTGGTTTTTCAAAGCCCTTGCTTTGTTCTCTGTGAGTCTGTGCAGGCAGAGCACACTGTCACAGCCTGTGGCATTGTGCTCTGCAGCTCCCATAGTGATACATAGCCCGGAAATCTTCCGGGCTGTATCGCTATGAGCAGTGGAGCTCGTCCCGGAAAATTTCCGGGCGTGCCACTCAAGGGGTTAAGAGGCGGCTAAAGTGTGCACCCCTCATGCAGCAGTGACAGCAGGACTAAGAAAGAGGAGGATACAGTGTCTTCCGTTCCACAGTTGATAGAGAAGATGGAGAATGTGACCACCTTGGCAAGTCAGTGGCCATGGTCCCAGTTCATTTATATAAATAATGGTATATGCACATGGCAGAGAGGAGCAGCATATAGTCCTGTGCCATGGAGCAATAGGCACTCCATGTGTTCATAGTATGGAAAAAGATACAAAAGCACTCCGCAATGATTGTCTTCTTCAGACGTTTTGGGAATTTGTGATGTTTTCATAGTAAGATGCTATTATTTAACAGCTGTGCTGAGCTTTATTCCTTTGCTCAGTACCATGGACAGAGAAACGCAATAAAATTTAAACCAAATGTTACACATTTCTACTCTTAACAATTCCACATGTTCATATGTATTTTTAATGATGACAAAGGGTGGCTGAGTGCTTTGTAGTGGAAGTACAGTACAGTCCTGAATATACCACAAGTCCCACATTATGTTCAAAATGAGAAAGTAGCACTTCCATGTTACTAGTATAGGAATCCTTTTGCAAACTACAGAGCAAAGGCATAGATTGAGGCTTAATTCAAATTTGTACAGGGCCCACCCACATAGTGTAAAATATGGCATTTATATTACTGGAGTCTTCATATGTCGCACAGAAGTGCAACTGCTATCTCTACACCCTCCTATAACCCTTCAAAGACTGCTTTACAACTGTTGTTTGGTGCCCCCAAGCAACTACTTGGCTATTTTGTAGCTCCGGTGTATTAGGGCAGAGCTGTGATTCTGAGACACAAACCCTGGCTAATGATTGGTTCAATCTGCAGAGGATCGAGCTAGAACCAATGATAAGACATGGGGTGTGTCCCAGACTACTTCCGATTAGGCACTGCAGGTAAACTAATCACAGATTAAATGTCTGCCCTAATAGAACTGAGCTATAAAAAATGCCAAGGAGCAAGATCTGAGGAAAAAGAAGTAATCATGCCCTGTAGATACTGACCTATTTTGAACATCTAACTTGAAGGGTCGATTTAAGGAAAATTACATTGTGAACAGAGTAATTGGCATTAAAGGAAAAAATAAAAAGTGTTATGGTGAAAAGGTGCACATTTGTGAATCTTAGCACAATTCTTGATAACAGAAAAAAATAGGATACGTGAATAGGATACAATTGCAAAATGTGGAGCAGCAGGGAAATTAGAACTAGCTGTCACATATTGAGTACTGAGGGGCATAGCGGGAGATGTACCCTGCAAGGTAATCAGAAAATACTGCATTGCCATTGTAGGAAATACAAAATGACTTGTACACATCTCCTTTTTAAATTCTTTTCATTTTATCAACAGTAACAAACAAATATTAAAAAATAGTACACCAAAAACATCTATCCGCCATTGAGTATAAACTCCATCAATACATACTTTATTTTTAACTTTATATTACACCCAGCCCACTGGAGGAACCATGACAAATCAGAAGATGGCATTGATGAGAATCAGTGAGCAGGGAACACTGTTGATTAGAGTTGAACGAACATACTCTGCCGAGCTCGATGCTCGTTCGAATATTAGTGTACGCGATGGTGCTCGTTACTCGAACGAGCATCAAGCCGACTTCGACCCCGCCTCAGTTTTTCTTTCCTCCCTGCTGTGACGCGCCTGTTTTGGCCCCTCCCTGCCACAACGCAGCGCGCGTCAATGGCAAATTTTTTGTCTGGCAGGCAGGGGGAGAGAGAGAGAAATGAACCTAGAAAAAAAAAAAAAGCTCGCCACCCAGCGTCCCACATACAAAAATGCTCGAGTCTCCCATTGTAGTCAATGGGGTTCGTTACTTGAGTAGAGCTCTCGAATTTTACAAAAAGCTCGATTCGAATAACGTGGGCCCGAGCATTTGGGTGCTCGCTCATCTCTACTGTTGATCGCTAGAATTAAAAGAAATGTAGCAATTCAAACATAGTTTCACAAAAATATGTAGAAACATATTGATATAAACATTGTGTAAACTTACGTCTATTTGTGTGTTCTCTTTTCTATTCATGTTGCTGATCTGTATACAATATCCAGGTTACAGATCTTCACAGTGAACACAATCAGCTATTTACAAATGTAGTAAGGAATAAAAGAAGAAACATAAAACCATACAAATTACTCATCCACCTGTTGGCTTATCAGATCAACCCATACAATGGTGAGCTTCAACTGACAGGAAACGTTAAGGAATACAAATTGTATGGGATAAAAGAAAATGAAATACCTACTGCATGTATACAGAGAAACCACTATGCTGGGGGAAATTCTTTCAGACTTTAGTGACCATAGTTCACACAAAGAAAACATATTGTAGAATGATAGCTTTTCTCCAAATTCAAAGACATAGCTAGAACATACACATGCATTATACTAAATGATCATTAGGGTGCCATGTGCAGAAGAGTAAGTAACTTGCAGTAACATAATATGAAGGCTGCAAGTTCCATCCCCGCATGACTCAGGTAGCCAGCTCAAGGTTGACTCAGCCTTCCATCCTTCCGAGGTCGGTAAAATGAGAACCCAGCTTGGTGGGGGGTAATAAGTAATAATTACCTGAAAGCGCTGTGGAATAAGTTGGCGCTATACAAATACCAAGATTTATTTTATTTATTTATACTTTGTGCTACAGAACTCACCAAGATAGTCAAACCTCTATGTTGCTACTCAGTAGCGTAGCTAAAGGCTCTTGGCCCCTGGTCATAAAGTTCAGATCAGGCCCCCCTTCCTTCTCATGGCTGTAACTAGCCTTGACCATTTGCTGGGTCTGTTAAGTGACCCATTGATGCAGCAGTAGCAGCCAAGGGTGTTGCTAGAGTCTTAAAATCTGAGGAGCACAAACCGCAGGACGTGTGTTTTGCCTTCACCCTCTTCCAAAAAAATATTATATAGACACAAAAACAATATAAGACAACTTTTATAAAATGGCAGGCTTAGATACGGCAGCTCAGCTCCAGTATACCTCTAAATAAGAAAGTCATTAGGCAATAGATATCAGCTCTACACAGTGCTAGTGATTACAGTGCAGTTACCGCTTGAGATTACAAGGGATGTCTTCTCTGATTTGAGTCTTTCTCTTTCCCTTTTCTTCACTACCTGAGTCCAGACCACCAGGAAGTCTTCTTCCAGTGACAACTCAACTCTGCATTCTATCCCTATCCTGCTACTACTCCTAATACACCTCTCAGTGACCCAATAGCAATAGCGCCTAAACACAGGAATAATGCACTTATAATGCCCACCATAATAAATAATTCCTCCTTAATGCCCCCAAAGCAATAGTACCTCTATGTACCCCCACAAAGTAATTGTGCCCCTCTGTGCCCCCTCAAAGTAAATAAGTCCCCTTATAGCCCTATAGTGTCTCTTTGTCCCCCTATGAAGAGTGCCACTCTATACCCCCTTAAAGAAATTCTGGCTTCCAAAAAAGTATTCTACTGTGCCGCCACAAAATAATAGCTTTTGACTGTTCAATAATAGTGCCTCTTTGTGCCCCTACAAAACAACTGTGTCTTTATGATGCCCCCACAAAGTAACTGTACCTTAAGAGAGCCCCCTCAAAGTAACTATGCCTTTTGAATGCTCCCACAAAGTAACCGTGCCTTCACAGTACTCCCACAAAGTAAATATGCCTTGATACTGCCCCTCAAAGTAAGGGCGCCCACCCACTGGTGTTTGCGTTTTCCGTGGGAAAAAAACGCAGCGTTTTCGCCGCGTTTCCCGCGATTTTTCCGCGCGTTTTTCGCGGCGTTTTCGCGGCTTTTCCGTTAATTTCCATTGACATTCATGGGTGCATTAGGAGAAAAATAAGGACACATATGCAACTGACAGTTCCTATGTTAAAAACGCAAACGCAACGCAAAAAAAACGCCAGTGGACAGGAACACATGTTATCTCTATGCCTGTGCAGGAAAAACGCAAAACGCAAAACGCAGGTAAAAAAACGCCAGTGGGTGGGCGCCCTAAATATGCACTGAAAGTAATCTTGCTCCTTAAAATGACCCTTGAGCCTTGATCTCCGTCGGTCACCAGTGAAGTTCTGCATCACTCAAATTGCTTGCCGCAAGGATGCCTTGTGTGACATAACGCAGCCTGATTCCTTTCCCCAGCTTCCTGCTTTCTGGCGCTTTGCAGTACATTGGTATGTTGACAGCAGAATCTTGAGGAAGAAGTCTGGCTGTGTTATGCTTGGTTTGCGAGATGCTCCGCTCATGCAGCACGCAATGTGAATAATGCAGAGCTTCACTGGTGATCACCAGAGACTGCATATGTGGGAGTGTCATCCCTGCTATTATGGGAGGGAGGGGCCTGTGGGCCCTCCTAGCTTAGGGGCCCAGCCGCAATCATGACCACTGTGACCCCCCACCCACCCTATAGCTACACCACTGCTGCCTCTGGTTTTATATTGGAAAAGCTTGTGCTCATGGGCTAATAAACTATCTTGGTATGGACCTTTCCATTTGACTCCCCACCAATTAGTTTCAGGTGCACTACAGAAGATGTTACACTGAGACATGGTGTAGAGAGCATGCATGGGTCAAGTACTAAACATAAGCAGAATGTGATCAAGAGGCGGAGCAGAAATCAAACACAGGGAATACTAAAGGAAGACAGCTGGTGTAATATCAAAAATGTGATACAGGTATAAGGTCTGGATGTGGCAAAGTTTGTGATAGGTACAGAGCAAGGCAATTGTGCAAGTCAAGATAGGGTAATTAGGTCCCTTTAAACATTAGACTCAAACTCTTATTGATGTCGTTGCGCTAAGCCAATTGACTTGGAGACTGGGAACAGCCGAGAACAGAGATGCAAAAAACATAATTGGAGAGCAGAAGATAGTCCCAGGGTAAGTCATCACACTGAAGAGTAGTAATGCTTTTATATTTTATCACTCCTTCAGTTTTATGGCTATACAATGAGGATGACTGTGTGTGGTCAAATCTCAACATTATGGTTCTTTGGTGCTGGGAAGTAAAGTCACCATTAGGCCTTATTCACACAGGCGAATTTACGTGGCTATTTAGCCACAATAAAACATCGACCAAAAATCGTGACCATGTGAAGCATTGGATTCCAATACATTCATTCACATGGACAGTTTTCAGGTGCGTGAAAAAAAATCACACTATTAAAACGTCAAATCGGTCGCCGATTTTTCACGCTGTGTCAAAAGATAGGTCTTGACCTATCTTTTGACAAAAATCGCTGGGGACTCCCATGGAAGCTGAAAAAAAGGGAGGGGGAAGGAGTTTACCTGCATCAGAGCATCAGAAGTCATTCTGAGGATGTCTGCTGACCGGCCTGAATTCTACACGTATCTTTCATGCGATACGCTCATTTGAACAGGTGAGAAAACGCTAATTAGTCTTGGCACTCGATTGCAGCTATCCTTCATCGATGTGATTTTCGGCTGTGACGGCTGCATAAGTTCGCACCGATCGATCGTATGAATGAGGCCTTAGAGTGATGGGATGATAACAAGGTATAACAAATAGAGATGAGCGAACCTACTCGTTTCGAGTAATTACTCGATCGAGCACCGCGATTTTCGTGTACTTCCGTACTCGGGTGAAAAGATCCGGGGGGCGGGGGGAGGCGTGGCGGAGCGGGAGGTAGCATCGGGGAACAGGGGGGAGCCCTCTCTCTCTCCCTCTCCCCCCTGCAACCCCCCACTCAACCACGGCGCCCCCCGAATCTTTTCAACCGAGTACGGAAGTACTCGAAAATCGCGGTGCTCGGGCGAAAAAGGGGCGTGGCCGAGTAGGTTCGCTCATCTCTAATAATAAACTTTTATTGCTAACTGCTGGGTAATAAAGGCCATATTCCCTTGAGAAACAGCAATGTCTTATTTACCTACATATTGCTGTCCTTGTCTGTTGGGTAGTTTGCTCTAATGTCAAGGGACAAGATTCAGTCTGCACTTTCCATGGATTTATTACTGATGTTTAGGCTTAGAGTCACAATGATAAATCACAGCATAACCTTAGAATTTTAAGAATGCGAAGACCATTGTTCACATTTTGCAGTCTGGAACATTCTGGCTCATTTTATTCAGGGTATGTAATATGAAAATAACAAACTGGAAAGGATTTTGAAATCTCAAAATGCCACATAAATAGCATTTTAAAATATAGGTAGATGAAAAATGACTTTTGTAATGTACTGACCAGCACTGAGGGAATGTATAGTATAGAGATTAGCTCAGAGTTAGTAAATACATCAATTTCCTTTCCCTAAATAATGTAGGGACTAATGTACTGTATGTATAAAAAACGTGTCCATAATAAAACATGAATGAATGAATAAATTCTGAAAGGTTGTGAGTGCCTATGTATTCAGCCCTTTTGCTATGAGAAACGAAATAAAGTCTGGTTCGGTCAATTACCATCATAAGCCACATGCACGTAAGCCATGGCTGCGACCAATGCAGTACCAGAAACAATTGCACAACTTTTGTTTATACTAACCACATAAAAAAGCAATGTTCTTAGCTGACATTTTGTGACCAGCTGCCACATCCAGGCAAACCTTAGGCCCCCTGTCCACGGACGTTGCGGTATCCCGCGGTGGATCTCCGCCCGGGAGCAGGAGCCGCGTACGGTTCTCCGCAGGTGAGCCTAATCTGATAGATAGGCTGACAGCGGAGAATCAGAGCAATTTGCAGCATGCTGCGAATTGCCGGGTGCGAGTGGAGAATCGCAATGATTCTCCGCTCGTGGACAGGGGGCCGGCGCTTTCCATAGCAATGCTATGGAAAGCTTTATACGACGTGATTCGCCGGCATTTTGCTGTCGGCGAAATCACGTCCGTGGACAGGCGGCCTTATTGGATGGGTTCCTAACTCTATTGGCTTAAAAAGATGACCGTATTTGTGCAAGTTTTTGCGCGCTGAAACTCACACCCCACAAAACACGCTGAAGGTTCAATAGGTTCGTTCTCGTGAGCGTGTTTCTCGTATGCAATTCCTGCACGCAAGAAAAGATAGGCCTTGGCCTTTCTTTCTGCGTGTTAAGTCTATGGCAGGTAAAAAAAAATCAAGGGGAAGGGTGTGACCCTGCGGACAACCCTTGTTCATGCGCAAATATGCTCTGTTGCGGTGAGCGTATTTGTGCATACGTTCGATTGTTGAAGCCCTAAAAAACATCCCACTTTGGGTCAAAGGCATTAAAGTAAAATTAGGGAAAGCAGGATACCAGGCTATATAGTCTCATTGAAGCACCTAGGACAGATGGGTGAATGGAGTCCATGAAGTGCTGAAGCATGTGTTTCTGTTACTGTATTTGTCGCAGTCATGGCTTATATACACCTTCGCATTTGTTTTATTTATTGGAAGGGCTGTTCTTGTTTTTTAATGCATGTACATTTGTGGGGAGTAGCTGCCTGCATTATTGTCATGCACTCCATTCACCCAGCAATCCCAGGTGCTTCATTGAGAGCATGCAGGCAGGTATCTTGATTCCCCCGAGTTAATTTGGAAGACTTTGGCTGAAAGAAAAGTGTCTTTGAGGGCTTAAAACACACCGCCATGTTTGCAGAGCTTTTTGCTGCCATGAAAATCACGGCGGCAAAAAGTGATTTCAATGGCTTTGTTCTCCCAGGCGTGATTCTCGCGCAATATTCCCATGCGTGAAAAAGCTAGGACTTGCCTATGTTTCTCGCACGTATGTTTTACATGTGCGAAAAAGGTTCTGCCCTATTCTTTGGCTTTTTTATTTCTCAATAGCTTGAAAAAAAGCAAGACCTGCTCTATCTTTCTACGTTTTGTGCAGCAATACACAAAGGAAAGTGTAAAACACTGCGCAAAACTTGCAAAAAAAATAAACACATCTGGACCTCATGAGGTAATTATTAGCCTTTTAATCAATGGAAAGGGTGTGTTACGCACCCCTGCATGTGTGAACTGGCCCTGCATGCACAAAAAGTGCAGCACTGTGTGTAAACACGCCAAATGTACCTCTTCCAACCTTGTTCATGTACAAGTATGTTGTGCTGTGGCGAGCGTATTTGCACATACGGTGGTGTGGAGCCGCCCTAATACGCATCCCTCATACGCCCATTTGCACATCTCCCATAGACTTCTACATCTTTGTTGCGCAAATACACACAAAATTAGTGCATGCTGGGTTTTTTTGCACATAAAAAAGACAAATGAGAATTAACCCATTGAAATCAAATTTTGCGCAGGGATGGATGGCCTTGTGAAACCGTTTGGTCTCCATTTCTTATAATAAAGGGGTCTTCCAATATTTTCTATTTAAACTGGCTGGCTATGCTGAAAAATAATAAGACAATATATGCTCCGCCGTCCCGGGCCCCGCAGCTCTAGAAACCGCATCTAGCACTCTCCCTGCTTTGTCTATCTATAGGCCACTCTTACGCAGATATTTTTTACAGCGTTTTAACGGCCGTCTGAAATGCCCCTCTAGATGAACGCTGTATGTTCTATTTTAGTGCATTGCAGCGCTTTTTAACGCACCACATCACCCATTGAAATGATGGGCTGCGTATAAAACACAGTTGAACGCATTTACAAGCGCCGTTCTCAGGCCGCATGCACACTGGGGGAATTGCTTTGCAGAATCTGGAGCGAGTGTCCGCCTCTGGATTCCGCAGCAAATGCTGCCCAAATGCTTGCGGAGAAGAAATCGCGGCATGCTGCGATTCTGTGCGGCTTCTGTGCAGATGGCTTCCATTGAAGTCAATGGAAGAGTCCGCCCCGCAACTCTTCCGCAATCATCATTGCGCACAGTTCATGGGATCCGCGTCATCGCCTAGCGATGGCACAGCACAGTCTGTACTGCCGGCACATCCGCAGCACAAATATAAGGACAGCTGTTAGGTACGCGGGGGTTGCCAGCTGGCACTGGGTCGGATTCCACTGTGGGATCCCTCATTCGGAATCCAACTGGGCTGTGTTCAGGTGGCCTAAAACACCGCATTTAAACTAACGCATGTGTGAGAATGGCCTTATAAGGGACATCACAAACTGCTGCGGCCCAATACCGGGCCTTAGCCTTAACTTACATTTTAAATCCCTTTTTTTTACTTGTTTAGCTCTCTAAAATAAGTGCAATCACATAATTTGTAATATAATTATCTGTATTGTGGACATAAACACATAATAAACCTGCTTGTTGTAGGTAGAACCTGAAATGTCAAGGGAAATAATGTGTAATTGGCTGGATAATAACATCACAATACAAGCCAGTTCTCTAACAAAGACATTTTGTACCGAGCGACTGTGGAGATTGAACTTGACATTTCTACTTCTTATATAGAATACATCGCAGTAGAAATGAAAATGTGTTATAGGTCATTTACTTGGAAAATGACATAACCACAATGACATAAGCATTTGTTGTAGCACAATGCCCTCGCTGTGCCGAATGGTTCTGTACGGTGGTGCTCATTGGTGGAGGTACACAATACAGCGAATTGTCTGCATGGCACTGACCTGGAGAAGAAACTATGGAGTGGGCACTGGGCATGATTACAACTGGCCAGAGTCACTGTTAATCTGATGGGTAACATAAAGAATGCATTAGGCATCTTGAACTATATAGTAGACTAACTAAGGCCTTAGTCAGACGGGCGATTTTTCGCGCGATTTGCGCATGCGCATGCATCCGGCGATTTTATAAAACCATTGCTTTGCAATGGTATCGGACACATGAGCGCTTTTTATGCGCTCGTCCGATAAATTATAGAACAAAAAATCGCAGATCGCACCTATCTGCGATCTGCGATTCCTGTTCTCTTCTGTATATGCGCTCAATGGGTCCGGCGGCAGCAGCGCCCCGACCCCATTGAGAAGACAAATCATTCTTCTCTGCCACAGCTGTAACAGCTGTGACAGAGAAGAACGATGTTTGCCCATTGAATTCAATGGAGCGGCAATACAGCCGCTCCATTGAAGGCAATGGGCTGCCGGCGTGCGCGGGGTGAATTGTCGGGAAGGGGTTAAATATATAAACCCTTCCCTGCAATTCATTCTAAAATGTGTTAAAATAAAAAAAAATTGTATACTCACCTTTCCGCTGCAGCCGTAGTCCAGCCGCGGCCGCTGTCAGTTCTCCTGAACTGCTTCTCGGCACTATTCAGCCGGCGGGGCTTTAAAATCCCCGCCTGCTGAATGATCTGCCCCTGATTGGTCACAGCCCTGACCAATCAGAGGCTGAAAACACTCACACACCCATTCATGAATTCATGAATGGGTGAGTGACTGCTCCCTCTCAGCGCTGAGCCAATCAGGGGCAGGTCTGACTCACATCCATTCATGAATTCATGAATGGGTGTGAGTGAGGCATGCCTCTGATTGGCTCAGCGCTGAGCCAATCAGGGGGCAGGTCTGACTCACACCCCCTTCACACCCACTGCAGGACGGCCGCACGGAGCTCCGGCTGCCGGCAGAAGGTGAGTATACAATTTTTTTTTATTTTAACACATTTTAGGATGGATTGCAGGGAAGGGCTTATATATTTAAGCCCTTACCGACAATTCATCCCGGGCTCGCCCGCAGCGCATCGCTTTCAATGGAGACGGCTGTATTGCCGTCTCCATTGAATGCAATGAGCTGGACAGCTCCGGCCCGTTTCTAATGAAACGCGGCTAGGAGCAGATTTTCGAGCGATTTGCGGGCGACTTGTGCGCACCGGTCACGCGATTTGCGGATGCGCATCTGTCATGCGATCCGCAAATCGCGCGAAAAATCGCCCGTCTGACTAAGGCCTAAGGCTAACTTCACACTGGCAAGTGCGATATGGGGCCATGAATTCCACCCGCATATCACGCTCACCATCCATGTGAATTACCGGCGGTTCACAGAGTTTCTCCCATTGTTTCCAAAGGGAGACCTTGCATCGCATGCACCTAGCACGTGCTGCGATGCTGCCACCGGCCCCATTGAAAACAATGGGCACTGTGATGCAAGAGCAGGTAGCAAGATAGAATACGTAGAGGGGCCCATTGTTTTCATGTGCAAATTTGCAGTGAATACGCATGTTTGATGCATATGAACTGAGTTTTTGGGTAGCCCATTCACTTTTAGGGCCTATTCAGGGTGCAATATGCCCTAAAATAGAACTTGCGGTGTATTTTTTCCCGTGACCGAAAACCGCAGGACAAAGACACAGATGTAAAGGAAAGCACTGAATGAGGCCTTAGGCAAGGGTAACTGGTTTATGATCATGTTTATTTAGATCTATTTGTGATAGATATTATATTGGCTGAAGCCAATGTAAAGCCAATACATAGGGCCGTAGTAAGGATCCATATTGCAAGAGATCCCACGTATGACCCCTCTAGTCTGCTTTCGGCCCATTGTATACCTTCATACGTACACATACATTTTTTCCATACGGATTTAGTTTGCCACAAACACAGGGTGCCTGATCCCTATAAGAGCGACTTTTATAAAGCCATAGTCATTAACTATATACAGTTTATCAGTAGAAGTTTGAGCAGCTTCTTTTCTACTATCTCTAAGGCCGCTTTCACACGGCCGAGAAATTTGCGTGAGATTTGTGCGTTGCGAGCCACACAAATCTCGCACAAATATGAACTCCATTATTGGGTCATACACATAAGCGATTTTTTTTTACCACATCACACCGTGATGAGGGAAACAGATCTCGGCACGTCCTCTCTTTGGGTGTGCCCTCGCATCACCCATTGTTTTCAATGGGGTCGGCAGCAGAATCGCACCACGTGCTAGATGCACTCGATGCGAGGTCTGCCAATAAAAATTTAGGAGAAACTCCGCGATCCTGCCAGCCACGGCGGAGGATCACTACTTCCTCAAAGTGATGCGAGGTGGTTTTGAGATAAAAACGCCTCGCATTTGCGGGAAAACTGCACGATGGCGAAGGCAATATAGAGCCGTGATTCACCCATGTGAAGTTAGCCCAATTGTCATCTTTTACAATAAACTCCATTTTCTTGCAACCCCCGTGCATAATCTTCTTTTAGTATGTTGTTCATCAGTCCCCAATTTATAGCGCACACATGTACAGTATAGTGTAAAGGTTTTAGGCAGGTGTGGAAAAATGCTGCAAAGTAAAAATGCTTTAAAAACTGGAAGTGTTAGGGCTTGTTCATATTGCTGTATGTGGGTTTCCGGTAGTGTAAATACACTGCATATGTACTCGACTGAATATCGCATCATCCTATAGTTCGGCCCTTCCTGTGGTGTCTGTGTGTTAAATAAGCAGCGTATTTACACACGCAAAAAAATATGCAGAAGGGCCCATTGTCTTTCTGCGCAAATATGCTAGGAGTGTGCAAGTTTCCACTGGAAGGACGTATCTCTTAAGAAGCGACTTGTGGAAAACCTTATGGACCCTCCACGAGTCCAGCAGGGCTAACTCATATGACATGCGGTTGATGACTCTGGTAACTGAAAATGGTCCCACAAACCAAGGAGATAACTTTAGTGAGGGTACCTTTAATTTCAAATTCCTAGAAGACACATACACCAACTGACCCATGGTAAATGGTTCTGAAACCGTACATCGGCTCATGCTCCTTCCCTGCATCACCAACCGCAAATGCTCCAGGTAACTACACACCTTGCTCCACGCCTCCTGCAAGTTCTGCATGAGCGTGTTTGCCGATGGATTGTTGGAAGAGGAGTGGAACGAGACAGAAAAACAGGGGTGGCGCCCATAGTTGCAGAAGAAAGGAGAAACACCCGATGAACAACTAGTGTGATTGTTTATGGCAAACTCTGCCAGCGCCAAATAGTCAACCCAAAGACTCTGCTGGTCACTTACATACATTCTGAGATATTGCACAAGCTCCTGGTTCATATGTTCAGTCTGCCCATTGGTTTTGGGATGAACGGCAGAGGAGTAGGACAACCTGATTCCTAAGCACTCGCAGAAGGCCTGCCAGAACCTGGCAACGAACTGCACTCCTCAGTCGGAAACAATGTCTATCGGAACACCATGAAGACGCACAATCTCTTTGATAAATATAATGACCAACTCTGGTGCTGAGGGAAGCTTCTTCTATGGTATAAAATGGCCCATCTTAGAGAACTTCTCAATCACCACCAGAATAACTGAACAGCCTTGAGACACGGGTAAATCCGTAATAAAGTCTATTGACAGATGGGAACACGGTCTATCTGGAACAGGAAGAGAGAGAAGCGGGCCGTCTACGTACACTCTTTCCCCAGGCGCAAGTGGAGCATGACCTAACAAACTCTCTGACATCATGAAACATCTGCAGCCACCAATACAACCAGGCACACAGTTCCAATGTACCTTGAATCCTTGGATGACTGGCCAAGAGAGACGAATGGACCTCCTCAAGCACAGGGAGACGCAGTGCACTAGGAATGAACAACCTCCCCTTAGGGAGGTCCTCAGCTATCGCCTGTTGGGCCGCCAGGAGTTGAGTGGAGAAGTCAGACCTCAGGGCTGCTACCACAAACCCTGCGGGCAAAATACTCTCCGTCTGGAAATCATCCACCTCAGGGACCCCCAAACTGTGCGACAAGGCATCTGCCTTCACATTCTTAGATCCAGGCACATAAGTAACTACAAAATTGAAACGTGTGAAAAACAAACCCCAGCGTGCTGGCCGGGCGTTAAGGCGTTTAGTGGACCCCAAATAAACCAAGTTCCTGTGGTCCATAAAGACAGTAATAGGGTGCCGGGCCCCCTCCAGGAAGTGTCTCCATTCTTTGAAGGCCTATTTTATAGTTAACAATTCCCTATACCAATATCGTAATTGCGCTCTGCTGGGTTAAGTTTCTTAGAGAAAAAGGCACAAGGTGGGAGTCGGCCCGGCCTGAGGATTTGTGAGAGAGAACTGCCCCTACTCCGTGTTCCGAGGCATCGACCGCAATGAAGAACGGGCGGTTAAGATCAGGCTGAACCAGAATCGGCACTGTAGAGAAGGCCCTCTTGAGAAGTGCGAAAGCCTCCACAGCCTCTGGAGACCAGAAGTCAACCTTCGCTCCCTTCTTAGTAAGGTCGGTCAAGGGTTTGGCCACAACTGAGAAATTCTTAATAAATCTTCAATAAAATTTAGCAAAGCCCAAAAAGCGTTGCAAGGCTTTTAAATTGGTGGGCTGCACCCATTTGGTAATGGCCCTAACCTTGTCCGAATCCATACGTATGGCCGAAGGAGAGATGACATAGCCTAAAAACAAGATCTCCTGCACCCCAAACAGACACTTCTCCAGCTTAGCAAACAAGTGATGTTCCCAGAGATGCGACAGGACAGTACGCTAATGCTCAACATGGGACTCCCAATCAGGAGAAAAGATCAAAACGTCGTGGAGATATATGACAATGAACCTGCCCAACAAATCATGAAAAATAGTGTTCATAAATCCCTGAAAAACTGCCGAAGCATTACATAACCCGAAAGGCAAGACTAAGCATTCGAAATGACCTAGTGGTGCATTAAAAGCAGTCTTCCACTCGTCTCCTCTCTAACGCGAATCAGATTGTAGGCTCCCCTGAAGTCGAGTTTGGAGAACCACTTGGCCTCCACAATCTGATTTAGGAGATCCGGGATCAAGGGTAGGGAGTACCGGTTCTTGATAGTAATCTTATCCAGGCCTCTATAATCTACACATGGCCGAAGACCACCATCCTTCTTTTCCACGAAGAATAAACCTGGCTCTGCAGGAGACTCTGAAGGGCGAATATGGCCCTTGACCAGACTCTCAGGGATGTATTCCATCATAGCCTCCCATTCGGGCACAGTTACATTATATATTCCCCCCTTGGGAATCTTACTCCCGGGAATTAGGTCTATCTTGCAATCCCACTCCCGATGGGGGGGTAAAGCTTTAGACAGTTGTTTAGAAAACACGTCCTCAAAACCCTCAATATAGTGAGGTAAAAAGTATTCCTCACCACTAAATGAATGAACCGGAATTGAAACCAGGTGATCTTTACAAGTTGAGCCCCACTGGACCAATTCGGAGTGAGCCCAGTAAGTCTGCGGATTATGGATTTGTAACCACGGTAACCCCAGAACCACGTCTACAGAAAGATTCTTCATCACCAAAAAGAAACAGGTCTCGGCGTGTAACGCCCCCACCGAGAACTGAAGCTCCGGAGTTCTTCTCCTGACAATACCAGCATACAGGGGAGTGGAGTCAATTCCGGAGACCCGTACAGGGTGGCTCAGGAGTGGCAGCCACTGAAAAATGGGCTTAATAAACTCAAAATTCACAAAATTTGCGGCCGCACCAGAATCTATGAACGCTCGGCCAACAAAATGGTCTCCTGGATCTCCACAGTAGAGGCATAACCGGTGCTTAAGCCGGTACTCCTTACGCTCCTGGGGGGACATGGAGCCTAGTTCCATAGGTTCTGCGTCTTTGATGGGTGAGGCCTGGTTCCCCGGAAGAGCAGGAGGTACTCTGTGCTGAGGGTTGCTTCTGGCACTAATTCGTCAGTCCACCCTAACCGCCAAGGTCATGGCTTGATCTAACATCTCTGGTTCAGGATGTGACAACAACAGGTCCTTTACTGCCTCAGACAACCCAGTCAGAAACAAATCTTTTAAAGCATGGTCATTCCATTGGGACTCAACACAAAACTGACAGAACTGTGAACAATCTTCTTCCACTGAGCGCCTATCCTGGAGAAGTTTTAACAGCTTACTGACAACATATCCCACCCTATCGGGTTCATCATATATTTGATCCAGGGTCGAAAAAAAAGCTTCGACAGACTGACGGGGTGGTGAATCGGGAGGCAACGAAAATGCCCAATTTTGAGGGTCACCCCTCAACTGTGAGATAATTAAGCCCACCCTCTGGTGTTCAGAACCAGACGAGTAGGGTCGCAAACTAAAGTATAACTTGCAACCCTCCTGGAAAGAAAAAAAAGCTCTATGGTCACCTGAAAAGAAGCCTGGCATGGTGGCCTTAGGTTCACACCATGCATCCGGAGCATCTGGAGCAGCAGGTGGGGCTCTAGTGACCATCTGTTCCTGCTAATGGAGTCGAGCTGACAGATCCTGCACCAAACTAGTTAGGGCTTGCACCTGACTCGCCAGAACGGATACAGCCTCCATATCTGGACTCAACAGGGCAGGTCAGAGAGAAAACCCTCTGATGTAATGGGCCAGTATTTCTGTTATGGCTGGTAGGGGACAGATGGCCAGGGGGATTCCCTACTACAGCCCACTCCCGTATTCCTACCTACTTGCCCCCCTGGGCTAATTCCCAGGGCGACAACTGGGCGGCGGTCCCTGCTCTGATCTAGTGACAGGGATTCCAAGGAGGTAGGACAGGAGATGGAAGGTCAAAACCAGCCGGGTAGAAACCTACTACCCAGGGCAAACCGAGTCAAACCAGGGAGGCACGTGCACAGTACAAAGGACTAGGACAGGAGCGGAGTCAAAGGCAAAAATGGGTTAAAGAACAAAACAGTCAGGAGCAGTATATGGCAACCTCTGCTAGTACTCAGCAGCCTGATAAGTGAAAGTCCGTGCACAGACAGGGCGGGGAAAGGTGACATGCTGATAGGGGAGGTAAAAAGACCGACTCTCCCCGGGGCTGTGTACTATGCAGAGAACCGTGCAGCCAACCCGAGAGAGCGCGTCCCCTGAGTGCAGCAGGAGGGAGCGGGTAACCACCAACACGGGGGAATCCGACCGGAGCCGCCTGCATCAACATTCATGGCATCAGGAGAAGCCGAGTGCAACCGCCGGTCGCCAGCGCTCCCAGCGGTAACCCTATACCTAACACAGGCAGCTTTCAGCCATACATTAAATTATGTATGTACTGCACATGACCGCCTGTGTGAGCACGCAGTTATACACAGTACATTATGCGGTTGTACACAGGGTCACAGCTGAGCTCACAACTGGAATCCGCTGCTGGTTTCCGCGAGCAGATTCCGCATACGACAGTGTGAGCCCGGCATACGTCAGCAACATGTGAACACACCCCTAAGGTGGAAATTAGATAATTGTTGGCATATTCTACTAATTGTCCATCATTTTGACAACAATATATTGTTTGTTGTCTGCCATGAACACGGGGCCTTAAGGCCCATTTACACACAACGATTATTGCTCAAAATTCGCTCAAAAGCTATCATTTGAGAGATAATCGTTTGTGTAAATGCTTCCATCTTTCACTCTTTGGCTGAACTGTGATTTTGAGGTGAGCATAAAATCCATTGTTCAGGCAGAGAGAAGATAACAGACCACATGCTTTGCTTGCTGTCCATGGTGCTGTATTCACCACGGGAGCGCTGATTACATTGTATTGAATTTGCAGCCCCGCGGCAGAACAAGGCAGCTGTATGCAGAGAACAGACCACCTGCTGTTCTCTGCATGGAGCCCTGGAGGCTCATTTAGATGCAAATGAAGGTGATAAGCTGCTAATGGACATTAGTGTCCATTAGCAGTTTATGCAAAACAATTGCTCAAAACCTGTAGATGCATTTATTACAAGGCAAGATGATCGCTCAAAATTCGCTCAAACAGCAGTTTGAGTGATAGTTTTGAGCGATCACTTTGCATAAACTGTTAAGTAGATAATTAGCTACTTAAGAGCTTATTAGTGTGTAAATGAAGGCTCCCGCTGTATACAGAAGACAGCGGAAGCGCTGCCTTCTGCATACAGCTGCTATGTTCTCACAGCTCTCAGCTGGTATCCCGCTGACAGCTCCGAGCGGGGTATGCAGACGACAGCTGGAGCGCGGTCTTCGGCATACAGCTGCTTTGTTCTCGGAGCTCTCAGCTGGTATCTAGCTGAGAGCTCCGAGCTGGATACCAGCTGAATCAATACTTTTAGCAGTATCCTGCTGAGAATGCAGCATGTAGTGCTGATAAGGCTCATCGCAGATTTTTAGCTTGCTAAAAGTTAGCGATGAGCAAATAGTGCCTGAAAAGTGCACAATGGCAGCGCGTTTAGACACGATTATTGCACAAAAGATGGCTTTTGAGCAAATTGTGAGCGATAATCGTTGTGTCTAATTGGGCCTTACCTTTTGATCGATTATCTTTGCGTGTAAATGGGCCTGTGTGTGAATTCCGCTCCTAAAAACACGTAAAAATACATGGTTTTTGGCGCAGATCCACATGTGGGCAAAATCTGTGTGTGGATTTCTGACACGGGGAAAAACAATTTAAAAAACACGTATTACGAAATTTCTTTACACATCGAAATTCCACATACAAATTTTACCCATTGAAAGAGCAAAATCTGGGTGTAGATCCCTGCCAAAATCCGCGGCAGAAATCTGTGAATTTTGACATGGGTTTTTGAGATGGAATTTGCCACAGAAAATTCTACCGTAATTCTTCTGTGTGAACATATTCTCAATTGTTAACAGACTGCCAACAAATATAAAGTGCTTGTTACCAACTTAATTACAAAACCCTCTATATTATTATCTTTATATCATTTTATATAGTACATTATTTATGCAGACATATTAAAAACCATTAACACTTTCAAGACCAGAGATTTTTTTGTTTTTTCCTTTTTTTTTTGTTTCTACCTTCCACAAGCCATGCCTTTTATATTTTCTCATCTACATAGCTATAGGAGGGCTTGTTTTTTTGCAGAAAGAGTTGTATTTATACAATTCAATTTACTATTTAATGTACTGAAAAACGTTTACAATTTTGGATGAAATGAATTAAAAAAAGCAAGTGCACAATATTTGGGTGGTTTCATTTTTATGGTGTTCACTTTATTCTGCAGGTTAATACAATTAAAGGGGTTGTCCCGCGCCGAAACGGGTTTTTTTTTTTTTCAATAGCCCCCCCGTTCGGCGCAAGACAAACCCAATGCAGGGGTTTAAAAAAAAAAAACGGATAGTACTTACCCGAATCCCCGCGCTCCGGTGACTTCTTACTTACCTTGCGAAGATGGCCGCCGGGATCTTCACCCTCGGTGGACCGCAGGTCTTCTGTGCGGTCCATTGCCGATTCCAGCCTCCTGATTGGCTGGTACGGCACACGTGATGGGGCGGAGCTACGAGGAGCAGCTCTCTGGCACGAGCGGCCCCATTCAGAAGGGAGAAGACCGGACTGCGCAAGCGCGTCTAATCGGGCGATTAGACGCTGAAAATTAGACGGCACCATGGAGACGGGGACGCTAGCAACGGAACAGGTAAGTGAATAACTTCTGTATGGCTCATAATTAATGCACAATGTACATTACAAAGTGCATTAATATGGCCATACAGAAGTGTATACCCCCACTTTGTTTCGCGGGACAACCCCTTTAAGGCAATGTCACATTTGTATACAGTAGTTTTACTACTTTTAAAAAGTCAAAAACCACCATTTTCTAAGAACCTTAAGTTTTTGATTTCTCCTGCAATTGTTCTGTGTCAAGACTTGTTTTTTGTGAGGCGGGCTGTATTTTTTATTGGCACCATTTTTAATTATACGGGATTAGAGTTCCCCCAAAAATACAATACTGGCATTGCATATTTTTTTATTTATGGATTTCACCATGTGCAATAAATAGTGCAATATTGTAATAGTTTGGACTTCTACAGACACAGAAATACAATTTTTTACATGAAAAATGGGAAAGTAGAGATTTGAACTTTTAATATTTTTTTAAATGTTATTAAAATTAGTTTTACATTACTTAGTCCCCAAAGGAAACTCCAACTTGCAATCACTTGATTGCTTGTACTATATATTGCAGTACATTTGCAGGCCATAGGCAGGGATTAACAGGTCTCAATGGATGACAGCCCTGAGAATCTTCACTAGGCATCAAGCTGCCACGTCAACCCATTAGCACCTTATAATCATGCCGATAGGGACTGGTAGGGCACTGGTGGACCCCCACTCCATTAGGCTAGCTGTTTAAACTGCGAGGTCAGGATTGACTATGGTATCTAAACAGTTAAACGTGTTGTCATGTTACTGGACAACCCCTCTTCAATAGGACCCTCTATGTGAAAATAATAAACAGAGATGTACTAACACCTCCGTACACACCGGGATACAGCTAGCTGTGGTCCTGGAGTTTGCTCTGAAAGATGATACCACAGGGAATCAGGTGACTGCTGCAGCACTATATTATATATACATATATATATATATATATATATATATATAATATATATGTGTGTGTATACGTATAGCAGTTGTGAAGGGATTAAGCATAAAGGTGCTTTAAATTACTTAAGGTAATCTACAGAAGTAAATGCTGCGAGATCTGGAAAAAAAATGTCATTAAATGCAGTTGAAACTCCCTCCTGAAAGTTTACAATCTGATTGCCATATTTTTCTTAGTAAATTCTGTTTACGATGGCTTGTATACATGTAGAGTTTATTGGATGCAATAGGAATTTAGGCTCAAGACTCTTAAAGCCCTTTAATAAAATATGTCTAGAATTAAGATCTAGAAGATTCTTTTAAAATCCAAGTTGATTGATACTGGCATGATAAATTTCATTATCTTCATAGGAATTACATTTTGCATTTTTTTGTCACAATGGACATTGCATTTTGAAAAGATGAAAAATTGAGCATTTTTCCCTAAAAAACGTGCGGATCTCCCCACCGTCGCGGCCGGATCTTCTTTCTTCGGCCTGGCGTATGTGCCCGGCGCATGCGCGCAGGCACGCTGTCGGCGTGCCAAGCACATCTGCCGGGGCCAGGAAAGAAGATCCGGCCGCGACGGAGGGGAGACCCGCAGCGTCCAGGACAGGTGAGTTTATTCTTATTTTCAGCCTCATGTCCCCGGGAAAGAAGGGACCCGCTGCGGATTCTGCATGGAGAATCCGCGGCGGGCCTCATTTTCCCCGTGGACATGAGGGCTTAAAGGGGTTGTCCCGCGCCGAAACGGGTTTTTTTTTTTTTCAACCCCCCCCCCGTTCGGCGCGAGACAACCCCGATGCAGGGAGGTAAAGAAAGCTCACCGGAGCGCTTACCTGAATCCCCGCGCTCCGGTGACTTCTCTACTCACCGCTGAAGATGGCCTCTTCCTCCGTGGACCGCAGCTCTTCTGTGCGGTCCATTGCCGATTCCAGCCTCCTGATTGGCTGGAATCGGCACGTGACGGGGCGGAGCTACACGGAGCTACACGGAGCCCCATAGAAGACTGCAGAAGACCCGGACTGCGCAAGCGCGGCTAATTTGGCCATCGGAGGGCGAAAATTAGTCGGCACCATGGAGACGAGGACGCCAGCAACGGAACAGGTAAGTATAAAACTTTTTATAACTTCTGCATGGCTCATAATTAATGCACAATGTACATTACAAAGTGCATTATTATGGCCATGCAGAAGTGTACAGACCCACTTGCTGCCTCGGGACAACCCTTTAATGTTCTCTTGATTTGTGAGATTGTTTCCTTTAGGGTCCCAGTTGCCTGGGAGACTGAATGGAGTGCAGGCTCTCAGGAACTCTCACGAGATTTGACAGGGGTAGAGAATATATAAAAAGGCTTACGTCGGAATGTGTGTGTTGTAATGTAGCATAGATTGTGAGACAGTAGAGGAATGGGTAATTCGCAAGAACTGCTGCAGCGAACACCAAAGACAAAGTTGCCTGGCTTACCAGAACGCATTGCTGCTTCAGATCGCTGTTGTGAGCAGCGAGAGAAACTGTTTGAAGTCAGACTATTTGACTGTGGAGAGGGACCCAAGCTTAGGACAAGTGACCTGGCCGAGAGTCTCCCTCCCAGTACCAAACCCTATAGCCAGAACCCCGAAGTGACAGTGATATCAGAGCCAGAGTTGTGCAGTTCATTTTTTCGCATTTGGAATTAAAGTTCTTCAACATGTTACCCACATGTCACGACCTCTGACCTCATCCTTTCGCCACCTTGTGATCTGGAACCCCTGCTCACGGGACCTCTACCGGCACCAAGCCGCTGAGAGTAACATATCCCAGGTAAGCTCAAAGGGTGAGTGCCTCACCTGAACCCCCATCCCTTGGGCCAGGCCTAGCAACTCCTTTGTTAATCACAGGGCAGCTTTCATTTTCAAGAGCGAAATACGAAATGAAGGTTGAGTTATGACTGCTATGGACAAGAAATGCAGTTGTCATAAATCTGCACCATTAGCTGCAGGATACAGAGCCTAGTCAGAGTGCTGGTCATGTGGCTAGGAGGCTGGAAGAAAAGTGCAGAATACACAGCAAGGATGGGACAACCTACAGAACTGGATCCTTCACAGCAGAGGTCACTGATTATGTGATGGATTCCTCTAAAAAAATGCTTGTTTAAGAAAATTAATTGATCGCATCCCTTCTCACCCAAGTCTCATCTCACTGCTCTACCCCACAGTGATGTCACTCTGAGTGGACCACTGGCCGCCCACGCACGGTCAGTGCTTAATTCATTTTAATGGGGCTGATAGAAATATTCAAGCAGCTCGGGTATCACGGCAGTCTGATTGAAAGTGAATCGTGCAGTGGTGCAGTTGCAGGACCAGCTCTTCATTCAGTCTCTTCCTCACATTTACGAGGGCATCCTCGTAGGGTATACTCTTTGCCATATCTGGTTAGGACTTTGAGCCATGAACGCTGTTCCTTCTGACAAGTCAATATCCTACCCAGAATGCTACAATTGAACAATCTGGATATTCTACAACCTGTTTTCCTCTAATAAGAGTACAGTAGGGGCATCTTTTGAGCAATAATTGTTGCGTCCTAACACGCTGCCATCGTGCACTGTTTATGCACTATTCGTTCACCAGTAACTCTTATCAGCGCCACACACTGATTTTCTTAGCAGGCAGCGCTGATAGTATTCTTTCAGCTGGTATCCCCCTGGCAGTTCTCAGCGGGACACCAGCTAAAAGCTCTGAGAACAATGCAGCTGTTTGCATATACAAAACAGCTGCTTTATTCTCGGAGCTATTGTGGCAGTATCCCGCTCCACCTGCATTAACTCTTAAGTAGCTAATTAGCTACCTAGAGTTATGTAAAGAAGATTGCTCAAAACTGTCACTCAAACTGTCGTTTGGGCGAATTTTGAGCGATCATCGTTCTATGTAAATAGACCTTTAGCCCTTACTTTTCCAGAAGCCCTCAATAGATCACAGGCACAAATAGAGCATTTAATGATAATTATCGTGTTTATTTAAAAAATAAAGGATGTCAATTCCCTATCCTGCATCACTAGTTGAAAAGTCGTATCAAGCCATCTCCTGTAAGGATTTTGCTAAAACATTGACTAAAATCTAGCTGTACAGAAATAGTTAACTGCAATTTATTGTTCCCTCTAATTACTCATTTTAGGCTAGTGAGAAACTAATTACAGCATTTGTCAATGGGATTACTGACGGGAAATCCAGAAAAATGTCTGCTCTCATAATCACAACTTTACTCGTTCTCTTCTTCTGAGAGCTCCCTGAGACACTTCTATACATATGTGTGACAGATATTAAGAGCTCTTCTTATAACTTGTGAACTTTAAATTGAGCATATCTTGAATATTGCACTTTTCTCAGAGAATATGCAACCAACACTCTAGAAGTCAGTGGACTATATGGCTCACATACTGAGGCAGATTTATCTATGTTTCACAGCTTTAGAACTGGTCTCTGTTCCCAATCACAGCGCACATTTGGCACATACAGTTGCTGAAGTCAACTATTGACTGTCTTTATTTCAGAAAACATAGCCAACTACGCTTTCTATTACAGCTCCAACATAATATCGCAGCCAAAGGGAGACACTTTTGGCATACACATGATCCGTAGAAGCCTAAGGATAGGTTCTGCCTACAGGCAGTATGAACATGATCTAAGAGGGTTTTTCTGACAATACTAATAATAAGCTGTCAAGACATGCTGGGAGTTGTAGCTTTACAACAGCTGGAGAGTCAAAAGTTGGAGAACATGGAAAAATAGTAGAGGAAACATTGATCCCGAGGCCTTTAACATTGTAAAAATATGTCAAACAGCGCTCCAAATTGTAATAAATGATATAGCATTAAAACCCCACATTGACATTATTAGTTCATCTTCCACATTGTGTCCTAATTAGAGATGAGCGAACGTGTTCTTCCGAGCTTGATATTCGTGCGAATATTAGGGTGTTCGGGATGTTCGTTATTCGTAACGAACACCATGCGGTGTTCTGGTTACTTTCACTTCCTTCCCTGAGACGTTAGCGCGCTTTTTTTGGCCAATTGAAAGACAGGGAAGGCATTACAACTTCCCCCTGTGACGTTCAAGCCCTATACCACCCCCTGCTGTGAGTGGCTGGGAAGATCACCCGAACATAAAAGTCGGCCCCTCCCGCGGTTCGGCTCAGATGCCTGGTGAGTTAGATGAGGGACAGTGCTGTTTGTACCGGAGCTGCTGTAGGGAAAGAATTGGTAGTTAGTGTAGGCTTCAAGACCCCCCAAAGGTCCTTATTAGGGCCACTGATAGCTGTGTGTTGGCTGCTGTTAGCAGTGGCAAATTTTTTTTCCCTCAAAATCGGCTCTGCAGAGCGTTGCACCTGGCATTAGGGACAGAAGTGCTGCATAGGCAGGGAGAGTGTTAGGAGTGAGTGTAGCCTTCAAGAACCTCAACGGTCCTTTCTAGGGCCATATTTATCCGTGTGCAGTACTGTCCAGGCTGCTGTTAGCTGTGCTGCATTTTTTTTTGGCTTCTCAAAATCGCCTCTACAGAGCATTCCACCCTCCATTGATACTGCAGGGAAAGAATTGTATAGGCAGGGCCACAACACAGTTATTATTCATAGAATATACGCAGTGCTGCCTTTTGCTTGTAAAACAAGTGAAAATAATTCTATTTGTCCGGCCTCTGTCCGTCCTAACGCCGGTGGACACGTGTCGGCTGCGTGTGCAACCTGTAAAAATCATACGCACCCAGCTACGTTTTACTCCTGGCTTCGCCATTTGCTTTCCTTAATTGGGAAAAAAATACCTGCTCTGCCACAGTTAATAACTCTGCTACCCTCACGTTCTGTGACACATTAGCAGGAAAACAGCACAGTTATTAAACTTCTCATGTTCATAGAATATACGCAGTGCTGCCTTTTGGTGCAAAAAAACGGAAAATAATTCTATTTGTCCTGCCTCTGTCCGTCCTAACGCCGGTGGACACGTGTCGGCTGCGTCTGCAACCTGTAAAAATCATACGCACCCAGCTACGTTTTACTCCTGGCTTCGCCATTTGCTTTCCTTAATTGGGAAAAAAAATACCTGCTCTGCCACAGTTAATAACTCTGCTACCCTCACGTTCTGTGACACATTAGCAGGAAAACAGCACAGTTATTAAACTTCTCATGTTCATAGAATATACGCAGTGCTGCCTTTTGGTGCAAAAAAACGGAAAATAATTCTATTTGTCCTGCCTCTGTCCGTCCTAACGCCGGTGGACACGTGTCGGCTGCGTCTGCAACCTGTAAAAATCATACGCACCCAGCTACGTTTTACTCCTGGCTTCGCCATTTGCTTTCCTTAATTGGGAAAAAAAATACCTGCTCTGCCACAGTTAATAACTCTGCTACCCTCACGTTCTGTGACACATTAGCAGGAAAACAGCACAGTTATTAAACTTAGATTATTCATTCACTAGAGGCAGTGGGGCCTTTCGTTTTCAAAAAAGGGAAAAAATTATATTTGGCCTGCAGTCTTGCGCCAATTTATTTCCTGCCTGTGAAATCAAATCACTGGTAATACAGCATGCTGAGGGGTAGGGGTAGGCCTAGAGGACGTGGACGCGGCCGAGGACGCGGAGGGCCAAGTCAGGGTGTGGGCACAGGCCAAGCTCCTGATCCAGGTGTGTCGCAGCCGACTGCTGCGCGATTAGGAGAGAGGCACGTTTCTGGCGTCCCCACATTCATCGCCCAATTAATGGGTCCACGCGGGAGACGGTTATTAGAAAATGAGCAGTGTGAGCAGGTCCTGTCCTGGATGGCAGAAAGTGCTTCGAGCAACCTATCGTCTACCCGTAGTTCTGCGCCGTCCACTGCTGCCAATCCGAATCCTCTGTCTGCTGCTCCTCCTTCCTCCCAGCCTCCTCACTCCACTACAATAACACCTGCTCAGGAGCGGGAACACTCCCAGGAACTGTTCTCGGGCCCCTGCTTAGATTGGGCAGCAGCGGTTCCTCTCCCACAAGAGGAGTTTATCGTCACTGATGCCCAACCATTCGAAAGTTCCCGGGGTCCGGGGGAAGAGGCTGGGGACTTCCGCCAACTGTCTCAACAACTTTCTGTGGGTGAGGAGGACGATGACCATCAGACACAGTTGTCCTGCAGTGAGGTAGTAGTAAGGGCAGTAAGTCCGAGGGAGCAGCGCACAGAGGATTCGGAGGAAGAGCAGCAGGACGATGAGGTGACTGACCCCACCTGGTGTGCAACGCTTACTCAGGAGGACAGGTCTTCAGAGGGGGAGTCAAGGGCATCAGCAGGGCAGGTTGCAAGAGGCAGTGCGGTGGCCAGGGGTAGAGGCAGGGCCAGACCGAATAATCCACCAAGTGTTTCCCAAAGCGCCCCCTCGCGCCATGCCACCCTGCAGAGGCCGAGGTGCTCTAAGGTCTGGCAGTTTTTCACAGAGACGCCTGACGACCGACGAACAGTGGTGTGCAACCTTTGTCGCGCAAAGCTCAGCCGGGGAGCCAACACCAACAGCCTCACCACCACCACCATGCGCAGACATATGATGGCCAAGCACCCCGCAAGGTGGGACGAAGGCCGTTCAGCGCCTCCGGTTTGCACCCCTGCCTCTCCCCCTGTGCCCCAACCTGCCACTGAGATGCAACCCCCCTCTCAGGACACAGGCACTACCGTCTCCTGGCCTGCACCCACACCCTCACCTCCGCTGTCCTCGGCCCCATCCAGCAGTGTAGTTCAGCGCACCGTCCAGCCGTCGCTTGCGCAACTGTTGGAGCGCAAGCGCAAGTACGCCGCCACGCACCCGCACGCTCAAACGTTAACCGTCCGCATAGCAAAATTCATCAGCCTTGAGATGCTGCCGTATAGGGTTGTGGAAACGGAGTCCTTCAAAAGTATCATGGAGGCGGCGGCCCCGCGCTACTCAGTTCCCAGTCGCCACTACTTTTCCCGATGTGCCGTCCCAGCCCTGCACGACCACGTCTCCCGCAACATTGTGCACGCCCTCACCAACGCGGTTACTGCCACGGTCCACTTAACTACGGACACGTGGACAAGCACAGGCGGGCAGGGCCACTACATCTCCCTGACGGCACATTGGGTGAATTTAGTGGAGGCTGGGACAGAGTCAGAGCCTGGGACCGCTCACGTCCTACCCTGGTAAAATACCCATCCGACAGCGCTAGTGGTAGAAGGCGCAGTTCCGAGGGCCATGTAGCAGGGGAGGTGCGTAGATCGAGCAGCATGTACATCCCAGGCAGTTCAACAGTCCTTAAGGGCCTGGCCAGCTTTATGGCTCCCCACCAAGACTGTGTCACCGCTCCCCAGTCAAGGCTGAGTCGGCGGGAGCACTGTAAAAGTATGGTGAGGGAGTACGTAGCGGATCGCACGACCATCCTTGGTGACGCCTCTGCCCCCTACAACTTCTGGGTGTCGAAGCTGGACACGTGGCCTGAACTAGCGCTGTATGCCCTGGAGGTGCTTGCTTGTCCTGCGGCTAGCGTCTTGTCGGAGAGGGTGTTTAGTGCGGCTGGGGGAATCATCACAGATAAGCGTAGCCGCTTGTCAACCGACAGTGCCGACAGGCTAACACTCATCAAGATGAACAAAGGCTGGATTTCCCCAGACTTCTGTTCTCCACCAGCGGACAGCAGCGATACGTAAGCAATACGTAGGCTGCACCCGCGGATGGAAGCTACGTTCTCTCTCACCATCCAAAACGGGGACATTTCTGCTTCATCAATCTGTGTCTAATATTCCTCCTCCTCCTCCTCCTGCTCCTCCTCCTGAAACCTCACGTAATCACGCTGAACGGGCAATTTTTCTTAGGGCCACAAGGCTCACTCAAATAATTTTTCAGAACAATTTTTATAAGTTTCAATGCGCTTAAAAGCGTTGGAACTTTAACTTGAACCAATTTTTCGTTACACTGGGCTGCCTCCAGGCCTAGTTACCACTTAAGCCACATTAACCAAAGCGATTAATGGGTTTCACCTGCCCTCTTGGCTGGCCATGGCCAATTTTTGGGATGTACATTAGTACTGTTGATACAGCAATTTTTGTGGGCCCTCGCCTACAGTGTAATCAAATTAATTTTTAGCCCACCTGCATTACAGCTGACGTTACCTCAGCTGTGTTGGGCAATGCAATGGGATATTTTTATGTACCGCCGGTGGGTTCCAGGGAGCCACCCATGCTGTAGGTGCACACGGAGTTTTTAATACATCTGTACACTTCTAAAGAACCCCAGTCTGACTGGGGCATGCAGTGTGGGCCGAAGCCCACCTGTATTACGCACGACATAACTACCTCAGCTGTGTTGGGCAATGCAATGGGATATTTCTATGTACCGCCGGTGGCTTCCTGGCACCCACCCATGCTGTGGGTCCACAGGGAATTATAAATGCATCTGTTTCCACTTATAAAGAAACCCAGTCTGACTGGGGCATGCAGTGTGGGCCGAAACCCACCTGCATTAACCCTTTCCAGTCCACTGTGTGACCTGTGAAGACATTAGGGTTTAAGGCTGTACAGCTCCGTTGTTGGTAGACGTCCGTCGGGGTTCTCTTACTGTATATTGCCAGCCTCTCTGCTGTCGGAGCCTATCCTACGTGTCAGCTCATGCAGTACTGGCTTTAGCCAGCATATAGCGCCGTTGTATAACGGCAGAAAAAGAGTAAGCCCCCTAGGAAAACCATATACAAATTGGATTGGAAAGGGTTAAGCACAACATTACCTCAGCTGTGTTGTCAATGCAATGGGATATTTCTATGTACCGCCGGTGGCTTCCTGGCACCCACCCATGCTGTAGGTGCACACGGAGTTTTTACTACATCTGTACACTTATAAAGAACCCCAGTCAGACTGGGGCATGCAGTGTGGGCCGAAGCCCACCTGCATTAAGCACGACATTACTACCTCAGCTGTGTTGGGCAATGCAATGGGATATTTCTGTGTACCGCCGGTGGGTTCCAGGGAGCCACCCATGCTGTGGGTCGACAGGGACTTCACAATAGGGAGTTGTACCTGCCTGTGTCTATGAATTAAAAAGCCCGGTCTGACTGGGGCATGCAGACACCTTGACAGAATGAATAGTGTGTGGCACATAGGTTCCCCATTGCTATGCCCACGTGTGCAGCTCCTGATGGCGGTGGCACAGGATTCTATTTCTCATTGTTTCTGTACAGCATTGTGGGCTATCGCTCCGCCACTTTTAAAGAGGGTCGCTGCCTAGCCGTGCCAACCTCTGCAGTGTGTGCCTGCGGTCCCTCGTCATGGCAGACGCAATTCTAAATAGACATGAGCGTGGTGTGGCATGAGGGCAGCTGAAGGCTGCCCAGGGACACTTTGGTGTGCGCTGTGGGGGGGAGGGGGGGCGGTTGGGCAGCATGTAACCCAGGAGAAGTGTCAGTGGAGTGTCATGCAGGCAGTGATTGTGCTTTGTTGGAGGTAGTGTGGTGCTTAGCAAAGGTATGCCATGCTAATGAGGGCTTTTCAGAAGTAAAAGTTGTTGGGAGGGGGGGGGGCCACTCTTGCCGGTATTGTGGCTTAATAGTGGGACCTGTGAACTTGAGATGCAGCCCAACATGTAGCCCCTCGCCTGCCCTATCCGTTTCTGTGTCATTCCCATCACTTTGTTGAATTGCCCAGATTTTCACACATGAAAACCTTAGCGAGCATCGGCGAAATACAAAAATGCTCTGGTCGCCCATTGACTTCAATGGGGTTCGTTGTTCGAAACGAACCCTCGAGCATCGCGGGAAGTTCGTTCTGAATAACGAGCACCCGAACATTTTGGTGTTCGCTCATCTCTAGTCCTAATTATATGTATTGAAGCAGATGAGAACAGTTCTTCACACTTTCAGTAAGGACACGTAGGCCATTGATGTCACTACTGAACTGCTGCCGCTGGTAAGAAGCCTGCAGAAGGCTGGCTCCTGGGATCAGCTGTGCACAGTGCTGCATTGTTGGAGCACATTCCTGGAAGAGTTTGCCAGACTGCAACTAGTTGGGAAGTGGTATGTGACATCATGTCATCATACTGCATGAATAGCCAATTAGGCACTCCCTGTTTAATGTAGCCGTGATCATACATTCTTAGTAACAGCCACTGCCCCATCGGTGTATTTAGAAAGCCATTAGTGTGTGACCATGTTGTAAACTAAAGAGCTTATAATTCTTTTACTCATCAAACTCCACATTTGTAGGAGCTGCATAACTTTCTGCTCCATAACTTTCTGAGACTGCAGAATAGCAAATCTATTTTGTTTTGTCATAATGCTTCGCTTGTTCCCCATATTGTTGCTAGACAAATTTGCTGTTGGGGAGTGAAAGAAAATTGGGTTGGTTCATGAGATGTCATCAACTGTCATATTACTTTCCATCCAAAAGTAAAGACCACTAATGGTCAGTACAGCCATATTTGCTGTAACCCAGCTTTCTGTATCAGCTTTCCCTAACACAGAAAAGTAAAGGAGTACATTTTTAACACCTTGAGGGCTCTTTCACATGAACGTATATCGGCCACCGTTTTCACGGCCAGCCAATATACGCTACAGTTTGATGCATTGGATTCCATTTCATCAGACCACATGGCCGTATTCCCGTGGCGTAAGAGTGCCCGGCCAAGCCAATATAGTAGCGGCCAAGCCAATATAGCAGCGGGCACTTTCACGCCTGGAACTATCTTTTCGGCCAGAATACGTCGGCAGCTGCATGGGCTCCTATGGGAGCCAATGACAGTGGCAGAGAGGGGAGGTGGGAGGGAGTTTAGCAGCGTGACTGCTAAACTCCCTACCTCTTCTCTCCTCCTCTCTCCTCCCCTTTCCTCCCCTCAAACTGTTTGCAATGAGAGAGGGCGGGGCTAAATGCCAGCCCGTCCTGACTCCTCCCATTGCTGGCTGCAGACAAGAGGCGGGAGCTTAGCTCCGCTCCCATTCCGCCCCCACCTACTGCAAACAGCCAGAGGGGAGAAGAGAGGAGGTGAGCCAGTGAGTGGGAGGGAAGGGCAATGGCATGGCGGCCTCGGTGTATATGCGCCAAATTTGTGCGCCCGTTCACACGTTTTTACAGTGCCGGGTGCACATAAAAATGCCTACAGCCGTGTGAAAGAGGCCTAAGGACGCGGTCAGACGAGCGTGTTTTTTTGCACGACTATGTGCATGAAAAAAACACGTTGCTCGCCTGAGCGGAAAACGTGTGAAGGGGTAAAGTTTCCACGAAGGTCTCCTCGTCACTGAACACTGTGATAGCACTGTCTTAGTGTTCAGTCATGATGGGACTCCCCGCAGGGATGAAAGAATCCCCTGTCACAGCTGTGGCAGAGGAGCGTGATGCTACCCTATTGCTTTCAATGGGGGCCTGCGCTGCTGCCGCCCCATTAAAAGCATTGGGATGAAGGCAACCCCCAAAGCGATAATTTTGGGGGGAAAGGGCTTGAAAAAAACTTATAAAAAAACAGATTGCAATCGTTTAATGTGATTGCAATCCATTTTTATCACATGTAACCATGGTAACCTTAAAAGAGTGTGCAGAACCAAGAAGTGTATGGAACTTTGTAATGCTTTTTTTTGTGGGTAAAAGGGAGATGCAAAACAAATGTAAATTGGATGGAAAAATTACAGAAATGCATAAAAATTGTGTGAACATCGCACAAAAAAATGGTCTGATTTATTAGGACCAAAAAAGATTAAAAATTCCCATAAAAATGACATCTGGGGGACTTATATTTACTTTATCATTGTCTGTTTAATTATAGCTGGAATTTCTTTAACCAAGATCTGGAATATATATATATATATATATATATATATAATGCTTAAAGGTATTTATGAAGATGACCACGTAGGAGTACAGGGTAACCATCAAAAAAAGGCATAGATATTACACACAGACCGGGGTACACATGATCCTTTAATATTTTGATTACATTAAAGAGTTTGACCAAAGTGGTTTGGAAGTGGGTTGAAGACTTGGAATCACCATTATCCGCTCAATGAGAGATGCCATAGAGAGGCTTGACAACTCTTACTGTAATTGGTTCCTCTTAGGCACACCCTTGAGATCCGCTTCATCCAATGAAATGTGTCAAGGAAATAAATTACTATTGGTTACATATACTTTCTTGATGGTATCCAATTTGCATGTTAACTAAAACTCCGCCTTCAAATTATAGGTGTCAGCTAAACTATTAACAGTTTTTACAAGAAGGAATACTTAATATATATTGTGTTGGGCAATGACATTGCAATAAATAGAGATCAGAGATCCGTCCTTATCATATGTAATATGAGAATAGAATGTGCATCAGCTTATATGACTGGTAACAATATTAGGTAATAATCATGAATATATCTGTTACTGCTTGAAATAATAAATACAGTAGTTGAATAAGGTGCAGATAGGAATAAACTAAAAAGTCTGTTTAGTCAAACATACAACCCTTACGGAGATCACAGTTGAGTTCTGCAGTAAATCAGTCTGTTACTTGATTAAATAGTGATTAATTCTCTAATTTAGGACAGTAATAGTCAAATAAGTAAACCATTGTCTCATGGAATATCCAACTTTAAACTGGAACATAAAGTTCAATTTCTGACCCTCCCTTATAACACATAGAGCCCAAAAGGGAAAAGCAGACAAACATAGATCTCATTCAGTAGGACCACCTGGCCAGTCCCAGCATCACACTGAAAACCAGTTCCCTGCTTCAGAATGTGGAATATGTAATAGAAAGATCATTCACGAACTCACTTACACTCTAAAGGCAGCAGTGATACAATGTAACACCCATATGGATATAACTAAGTGTAGAGCAGTGATACAATGTAGCATCCATGTAAAGCGTTGAGTGTCAAATGATGATGAAATGAAGAGTGCAGCAGTGATACAATGTAATATCCACAGCAAGAGTCATACAAAGGCAAAATAAACTATGCAACATTGATACATTGTGCAGTATGGATATAATATAGCATCAATCTAAAAAGTCAAATGAGGTGCAGAGGTGATACAATGTACTATTCATGTAAACAGATAGAAGTCAAATAAGAATGAGATACATTGTTCAGCTGTGATACAATGTATCATCCATGCAGTGGGACAAGAAGCAGATGAGGATGAAATAAAACTATGCAGCAGTTGTACAGTGTAACATCCCTATAAAGAGTAACTTGAGGTGGAATTCAATATCAATGCATGCATTATTGAACTATGGATTAGACAGAGAGACCTACAGAAATACCGACAGAGATAAAAATCGATACAGACAAAATATTGGTAAACTAGATCTTAGAATGATACTTATTAACCTTACAGTGTTATACAATTGTACAACAAGCAATACCTGTGATTATTAAAAGAATGGAGTATAAAAGCTAGAAGCATCTCAGAGATTCTAGTGAGCATCTCTGTAAAAAGAATATTAAATAAGTGCATGAAAGGAACAGATATTCCTAAATCTCCCATAAATTTTCCTGAGCGTGTGAACAGTGCTATACCCCAAAGCCACCTGACAAAGCTGGAACCATCCACAGCCTCACAGTCTCAAGAACCGTAAGAACCTGCCAGACCTCCCCAGATCACCTCTCACACAACTAAAGTTTCTCCTGCACCCAGCAAACTTTTCAGCAAACTCAGGATAGGAGTCTTGTTTAAGCAAACTGGGATTTTTTTTCTCCACTACTTCTTTCTAAATAGTGGTACTTTTTTTTTTCCTTGACAGAGGAATGAAAGAGTGAAGGTGATGGGGGAGGCAGGACGCAGGGAAGGGGAGGCTGAGACACTGAGAGGGGAGGGAGATAGGGGGACAGAGTGTGGCAAGTCTAGCAAAGGGACCCTGTAGCAGAAGGAGGGGTCTGGTGGGATAGAGAGAGGGCAGAGAGGAGTGGAGGGGCTCAGATTTCAGCACTGCTGGGGGCAGGGGAGGACTAAGATGTGGGCATATACATTGACTTGAAGGCAGTCAGGACTATAACTTCAGTACCTTGGCCCAGAGCAGATAGTACTAAGTTTCTGCTGGGGCCTGGTACTGGATTCTCCTCCTTTTCCCAAGACATCGGCTGCATGAAGACAATATAACTTTTGGGGACAGTCAGCCTCCTCTCTTCCCCTTCTCTTCTTCACTTTTTTTTCCCACAAAGCTTTTGCATGTCTAACATTTAGACATGTTTAACTTTGTGGATTCAAGGACACTAGTGCTGTTTGCAGCCACACAAGCGATATTATTAGCAGTTGTAAGATGCCAAGGTGAAAGCCACCGTAAGTGACAAGCGTTTTCATTTTTACTATTTGTCTTTTTTTATGAATATATATTGTAGACTTGTATTTCACTTAAATTGCACTTGTATAGCAAGTTGAGAATAACTTTGAACTTTTCTGATACTTTTTAACCAGCAGGTAGAAAGTTAATCAGATCTCACCTGTAAAATCTCACAGTTATTCATAGGAGCTTACTGTGAATTAATTGCAGTTCATTATAGTCTGTAAATGTAGTTTCAAGGTTACTGCATGCTTGCTAGATGCAGCATCCAGACCTGTTCCCCTCCTTCCTTGGCACATGCAGTGCAGATCATTAGTAGTGCTGTGTAAATATGCCATGAATTCACAATCTGTGGGTAGCAGCATTGGAATACTGTAGTGTCTTGGGCTTAGAGCTAATGTAATCATTTCTAATTTACTTAGCACTCATAAAGATTCCCACTTACCTAATATGATATCCTGAATCCTAAAAAAGAAGGTTTATACTGAGAAGCTGGACCTGGAGAGAAGCAGCTGAAATAGCTATAGATGAGACTTAATGACACATTGCTAGACAGTGAAATTCCTGTGCTTCCACCGAGGGCTGCAAGTGTTAGCCACGATGATACTAAAAGCCTACAGTAGCCTAAAAGTGAAGTTTTACCCCTTAAAAGAATATGTGAGGGAATTGCTCAACTAGTAATCCCTGATACAACCTTTAAAGCAATGCCATGCTCCATCAGTCTGACTAATATTTGGTAAGCAAGGTGTTAGAGTACTAAGCAGAGGAGGCACAAAAGCTGCATTCTTTTCAGTAACTGATCTCTCACAGTATTTAAGGATGACAAAAAAGGGAATTTTCCCTTAAGAGGCCGTGTGAATGTTGAAAAGAATTCCTGTGACACACATTTCATTCTAAAGGAACCTTAAAATAGTTTTGCTAATGGCAGACAATAGAATGCAGATCTGGTATAATATACGATATTGTATTATCTAAAGCTACATAATATTTAGCCGCATTAATAAAATGTGATAAGTTTTAAGAATTAAGAAATTGCTAAAACTGGCAAAAATCATGGAATATTTGAGAAAACACCTGGCTGATACAAAGGACTGGGCAATTCTTCTAGATAAATGCTTGAAGCTTTATTTCTTAGCACAAATTTTTCAACTTGCTTGGGCAGGTCCCAAATGGTCCAAAAAAAAAAAGAAAAATCCTTTACGAGCCTTTTAAGTCTTTGTATACTACAGATTGTAAATCCATTTTACTGCTAGTATGGAAAAGGCATGCTCCCTTGATTTTTTGCCATTCTTTCTGTTGGAATCATTCCTCCATTGCTTAAAGAAAGCTTCTTTTTGTGAATCTGACATCTACTGAAAGGGAAATATGTGCATGAAATATTGAAAAAAAGTTATACAGAAAGGGTTAATATTTTCCTGTAAAATGTGTATAAATACATTGCTGAGCAGATACATTTGTAACTGGTAGTATCATAAGCTCTTGTACTAAAAACATAGAATTGCTATATTTGCCTTCTAGAGATGTGTAGCATTAGTTAACCCTTCAGGTGAGTGAAGGCCCAAACTGAGTTGGTACATTTACTTGAAAGGGTCATGCTAATATGTACTAGGTCTGATTTAAAAGGGAAATCTAATGCAGATCTCTTTTGTGTATGCAGATGAACTTTTAAGATGTGTCAGTACAGGATAAAGATGTGGCCTGATTTGAAGACCCCAATAGACTATTGTGATGGTTTATTTGCACTAGAAGGATTGGCAGCAATGGTTTCCAGATGGAGTTGAAATGCTGCCCATATTTATTTAAACTGGCCCCTGACAGTGAAATGTGAATTGAAGCCTCTGTGTAGTGTACAGAAAGGCCCATTCATTAAGGGTCCTCTGGGCTACCCAAGCCTAGGCATGGGACCCAAAGGGAGCGAACCTGAGCATAAAGAACATAGATCATGAGTAGCAGCAGGCCCATAACATACCTTCTTACCTTTTTATATTGTTTATACTCATTTTATTTGATTTTAATATCAGTTCCACACAAATGTATCGTATTTCCTCAGCATTTATTTCATTAAGGGCAAGATCATCACCTACATGTATATAAGCTATAATTACTTCATGTGTTCATAATGGATGTCATTGAATAATGCATTTTATTTGCAGCTTAAGAGAAAAATCACATTTTAATACATTATCGATATAAGACATCAATTTGGAAAAACCTTCTACTGAATGACCTTAGAGAAACCTGCTGTTCATAATAGCAATTCGCCATAATCCATGTAGCAACATTGTATTCCAACTTCCTATAGTTCAAGCCAGAAAACTTTACACTAGGGCAATCTCCTCCCTTTTACCCCAAGCAGCCTCTTCTTTTCTGAACTTATATCACCTACATCCGTCTGGCTCAACACTGCCCCCGCCTGGTAATAGTTAACATTGCATCTTTCATTGCAATGACTACTCTACTAATATATCATTATACCATGAGTAGTATGAAGTTATACGAATATAAAAACTATTTTATCTAAGACTGAGGATAATTTAGTCATCATATATATAAATTTGGTTCTCCCAATATGTTATATATATATATATATATATATATATATATACATATATATATATATATTTGTATACCTAGATTATGCAATTTTTTGACAATTGTATATGAATATTATGTGATGTTTTGCATTTTATTTTATTTCTGCTTCTTCTCTTTTTGCTGCCTCTTCCTTGGCTTATACTTACTACATTCTGGCACAGTGGATGCAGGAAGCTGCGTACAGGATGGGCAGAAATATAGTGACAAAGATGTGTGGAAGCCAGAGCCGTGCCAAATCTGTGTTTGTGACACTGGGACTATTCTATGTGACGAGATAATCTGCGAGGAAAATAAAGACTGCCCCAATGCTGAAATCCCCTTTGGAGAGTGCTGTCCCATTTGCCCAACTGAGCAATCCTCCACCACCAGTGGTCGTAATTTATTTATTTGTGTTTCATAAATAAATTACTTGTGCACACCTTTGGCTAACATCCCATTCCCTAACAGACTGGGAACCCATAGGTCTCTGCTGCAATTAAAAAGGCCACCTTCGGTTTAGCTCTCTGCCTTGATCATAGAGATGTACAAAAATATGCTCAAAAATGTGTATTTATACAAATTTGTAACTATCCTCTAAAATTTGTATTCTGTATCTGTCCATAGTGGAGATGATAGATAGTATAGTATGTCTTATAGTCCAGTAGCGCACATGAGATCAAAGCTTTGATACATCCTAATTACAGACATCCCAAGGAAAGGAGTGGTTTTGTGTCCTTTTTTTGCCTCGAGTTGAAGCCACGGGTCTTCACTCCTGCGGTTTCTTTTGGCAGTCATGTTGGAAGCTCCTGCTGAACAGACCATGTGCAACTATAAATATAAGACACGTATTAACCTGTTCATGCTCCACATAAAAAGATGCAATAAAAACAATCATTTTTATTTTCAAAGAGGCGGAAGTTGAACCATCACAGAGGTTCCCTTTTTAATGACTGGTTCTGCATCATCAGCAATGCTAATGTAAACAGTATTTCTGCTTGATTATAAGCTCTTCTGGCTAATGAGGTATGCCCTCTTGGAAATCAAGCCGGCTGTAAGATTAGCAGTGCTATGTGCAGTCTTCTTTAACGTGTCTTAACCCAACCATAATTCGCTTCTCCAGTAACTAATCGTTTTCTATCTCCTTCTCTGTTACCATTTGCTAACCAGCTTTCCATACGAGAACTCTTCCATCTTGCTTTAAGCTTAAGAATGCTGGATGTAGGAATTTTCAGTCTTGATTCACCTGAGACAAATGAGCGGATCTGACATCTATCTTAAGTACAGGAAGTGCTATATGTCATGTGATTTAACCCTTAACTTCTTCATGGGAAGAAGGCCTTCAATGTATCATACGTTTGCTTGTTCTGTGGTCTATGTTCATTCATAATCTTTTTTGTCTATTTTCTGTTTTTATGTCACTATATCATCAATTGAATTACTATCTGCTGACTTTTATACTTTTTTTCCCCCCTTTTCCTCCAATAAATAGGGATTCTTGGACAAAAGGTAATTTATTCTTACTATTTTTTATGCAAATGGCAGAATATTGCTACAAAAACAGCTTTGTGCAAAACTCAACATTAATTACTTGAATTGCTGAATTTAAAAAAAACCAAAACATTCACTACAGTTCTACTATGTAAATTGTGTAAGTGCTATATTGCATTTTTAAAGTATTTTCTCTTTTTTGTTTCATTATTTTAGGGCCAGAAAGGTGAACCTGGTGAGATTAGCATTGTAAGTATATAATTTTATTTATAAATATCTCTAGTACTATCTATCTATCTATCTAATCTATCTATCCATCTCATATCTATCTATCTATCTATCTATCTATCTATCTATCTATCTATCTATCTATCTATCTATCTAATCTATCTATCCATCTCATATCTATCTATCTAATCTATCTATCCATCTCATATCTATCTATCTAATCTATCTATCCATCTCATATCTATCTATCTAATCTATCTATCCATCTCATATCTATCTATCTAATCTATCTATCCATCTCATATCTATCTATCTAATCTATCTATCCATCTCATATCTATCTATCTAATCTATCTATCCATCTCATATCTATCTATCTAATCTATCTATCCATCTCATATCTATCTATCTAATCTATCTATCCATCTCATATCTATCTATCTAATCTATCTATCCATCTCATATCTATCTATCTAATCTATCTATCCATCTCATATCTATCTATCTAATCTATCTATCCATCTCATATCTATCTATCTAATCTATCTATCCATCTCATATCTATCTATCTAATCTATCTAATCTATCTATCTAATCTATCTATCTATGTCATGAACATGTAGCAGAGCCTATGCTGTTTAATGTGGTGTTACAAAGTGTTTAATTCAGCACTATGCATCAAGATTTTCATATATATATATAGATAGATATATATATATAGATAGATATTAATTGGTGTCCCAAAAAGATCTATACACACTTTAAATGTAGTTATTTATGCTCTTCTTTAAAATCCAAACTGACTATATGACAGCAATATATGGCTATCAGGAGAGTCAAATAAAATAGCAAGTGTTGACTTTCAATCACCAGTGTTGCTCATGCAATGGTTTGCCAAAATCAAAAGTGTCTGGATGTTAATGGAAACTACGCTGAGTACCTAATGTGATTGCAGAAGTCAAACATGACTTACAGCTATCCTTTGATGTCTATCTAGTAATACAGCTTCTATGCAGATGTATGTATATATATATATATATATATATATATACACATACATACACACAGACGCATACTATATATATATATATATATATATATATATATATACATATATATATATACACACACCATAGCAGTACAGGTAAAGCCGCTGAGCTATTGTATGACAGAGGTCAATAACAAGTTCAGATCTTCTATGTGTATATATAATAATTGCTTCTTTTACATAATGTAATACTGTATTATTTCTATCTTTAATACAATAGTCATTAGGACCAAGAGGACCTCCAGGATCACAGGTATATACGCTCTATGGAAAATAATTGATTGATATTTTTATTCCATTATATAAAACACTCGATCAAAATGATATTAATTTATTTATTGCCCTTTTATCAGGGACCTATTGGTGAACAAGGAGCAAGAGGTGATCGTGGAGAGATTGGCGATAGCGTAAGTTAAAAATTAATTTATGGAGGGAGTAGCATAATCTGAATGAACAGTAAGCAGATAAATGAATGAAAATGAATGCAAGTTTGCATTAATAAAGTAAATAGGCAAGAACCAAGAAACTAGTCCATACTTGTATATGGCCAATCTTATGCCAATCAATTGAAGAAAATCTCATTTGATGTTGCCGTATCCATCATATAGCTTTGAAATAATGTCTCTGCCTTATGAAAGTAGAAAGTGCTCCTTGTATAAATCTGGCAGATGATGTGTCCACTTTGTATATCTGAAGCTTGTATGATTGGAAATCAGTGTGCACATTTTGTGTAGCTGGGAAACTAATATGCCCATCTTGTGTCTTTATTTTAGGGTCCACCCGGGCCCCGTGGAAGAGATGGCGAACCTGGTACTCCTGGAAACCCAGGACCTCCTGGCCCACCTGGCCCACCTGGACCCCCTGGCTTTGGCGGAGTAAGTAGGCTCAGGACTGACGCCCAACCTTTGTCACAAGGTTCTAGAGTTCACATCCCAGGCTCACATCCACACAGCACATTTGCTCTACATCTCTAAATGAAGCTGACAGCATTGAAAGGCTTCACTGTTACCGAGTACCTCATACACAGTCACTCTTTGTAATCCTTCAGTTTGTTTGCATTCCTCTGACACAAAATATCTTCTCTGCCCAGAAAGTTTTTTTTGCCTATTTTGCTGGACACTGTACAAGTAGATGATTGTCCAACATCAGAGACATGCACAGCGATGCCCTCATGCTATCGCAGGGGTAGAACCTGAACACATCTATCTATACTGCAGCTATACTGCAAATTACAATGGCATTCATATAAAAAAAAACAAAAGAGGACTTGCAACATTTGTAACTTGTTGCATCGACTTGATTCATTACAATGAAAGTGAATACATAATAGAAATGAATCTACCACTAAACCCTATCTGCAAGAAAGCGTAATGGTGCCAACCGCACTACAAGACAATCTAACCGATTCTACCTGATATTGTACCCTGTTACAAGTGAAAAATGGCCTCAAAAACTAAACCTATATGTTTAAATGTTTCCTTTAAAAACCAATAATAAATAAAATCTTTTCATATATCGAAAAAAACAGTAAAGAAATACATTTACATTCAAAGATCAATATAAGCAAGGCCGCTTTCAGAGCATATTTTACGCCCATATTTAGTCCATATTTTGTGAACCGTAATATGGAGCTAATGTAAATCAATAGGACTATTCACACGGCCGCTTTTTTAAAAAAATACAGCATCACTGAATTTTTTCCTTATTTGCCTCTGTAATGCTATTCTTTTTGTTCGGTAAATACGGATCAGTATTTGATCAGTAGGATATAAAATATATGGAGGCAAATACAGGTTAAATAGTGGTAAAATACCGATGACATATGGTTCTAATGTCATCTGAAACACGTCCGTAATGCACATCTGTATTACGGACGTGTTTCCATGCACTCAACTGAAACCGGCCTAAGTGGAAGTATACAAATAGAAAAAAAACAGCTCACCACTGCAGGATTGAATCAGTCCTCATATAACTAGGCAGGAAAGAAAAACACTAACTCCAGCAGCGAATCAACAGGTCACAAGAAAAGCAGGACTTCCAGCATTCTCATAAATAAAAGGTAGCTTTTCTTACATCTTCCAAAAGGCAACATGGTCAGGATTGTATGGCTTGAAACATGTAACCGTTCTTATTTTGATCCTCTGCTTCCCACTGCATTGTGTTTTAGAAGATGAAATAAAGCTATGTTTTCTTTATGAAAGTGCTGGAAGTCCTGCTTTTTCCTGTAATTGGAAGTATCCCTTATAGTTATATGGAATCATGTCTAAAATAGTAAATCCACAAGTTCTTTGGATAATGTTTTTACTAGGCGATTCCCTGTGTAAATATAGAGAAGCAGCACATTAGTGTGAAATGATCTATATAGGTCTATATTCACTGGTATGGCCTTTAGTTAGACAGATTCTACCATCTTTTGTGTAGTTATCATATTAAATCACATACTGTATGAAGAACTTTGTGTTCTAATTGGCACCATAAGAGAAATAACCATATTATAGAATACTATATAACGTATGGATACATTATAACATTACGCATAGATTTATATTTAGTGTTCACATTTGTATATATAAAAATGTGGATTTTGGGAACCAGCGCTATATGTACAGTCTTACATCTGTTCATTCATACAGCTACCTCAAAGGACAAGTTAGGTTCACTGCCCTTTATGCACACAGCTTGGAATGTTTTCAGTTTGTCCATAGAGTATGCTACATGGATGACCATGTTTATAATAAAACAGGATCAATCCGCAAGATCTCAGCTTGAACACCACGTTTTGAATTTAATTCGCAAAGTGATTTACCATTTAGTGTTCAGTACAAATATCTGTATCATAGATAGTCCATTAATATAAAAACTTAAAAGGGGTTTTCCTGGCAAATACTATTGATGACCTACATTATTCTCGGGATATGTAATCAATGGTTGATTGGCTGGGATCCACCGCTCAGGACTCCGACCATTCAGCTGATCAGGTGCACACTGTCACAATGGTACAGCGTGGAAGTTGATGCTCCGACCACAGTGCAGTGGTGAACACTTGTAACTGCAGGCACAGCTTTAATTGATTTTAATGAGAGCTATGCCTGCATTTATGAACACTCGCCACTACATGAGTCAGAGCCATCGACCTCTGCTCTGTACACATGTGTGTTGTGGCGCTGACAACGGACGCCTGATCAGCTGATCTGTTGGGTTGCGAATGCTGGGCCCCGGGGGTTCAACTATTGATGACCTGTCCTGAGGATAGGTCATCAATAGTATTTGCCTGGAAACCCCCCTTAAAGGACTATGTATTGGTTGGCAATATTCAGCCTTCAACGTAAAAAAAAAAAAAGGTAAGATTATTCTGACCCATGCCACCCATATAGATTTAAAAGCTTAGCACATAATAATTACCTAATCTATTATTCCCTATCAATGGTGCATTTCTGAGTTGGGTAATAATGGTAAAATAATTTGTTCCAAATCTCACCACTAGGTGGCACTGTCATAAGATTGAAGCTAAATAGTATAACACTCATTACAAATACATTATAATAATTGATTACACATTTTACATCATTAATACTTGTTTTATAGCATTGGAGTTTACAAGTTAGATAATATAAACCCATTTCAGATTTTAGTTTTGTAAGAAAACACTTTACATTGATTTCATGATTACATTCCATCTGAAAATAAAGGATTTAGTCAAATAACATTTGACAAAAAAAAAATCAAATTTATGTCAAAACGTGTAAAAGCTCTTTCAAGATAAAATGTAATGTTTTCCAAAGTGATCTGGATATTTCAAAATGTAAGCAACCAATCGATTTCAATGGAAAGTCAGGACCCTAAGAGTATGTTCACATGGTGGAATCCGCAATGGAATTTTCCGCACGAACTTCCCCAGTAAAAAAAAAAAAAACTGCAGAAATCTGCGGCTATTCTGCTGTGTTTTCTTCTGCAGATCTGCATGTCGATTTAGTCCTGTTAATGGGCAAAATCTATTTACGGAATTCCGCTGCATTTCTGCGCAGATCGCTGTGAAGAAGTGACATATTATTTCATAGCACGGAAATGTGTCGGAATTCCACATGCAGATTTTGCCCATTGACAAGGCAAAATCCACATGCGGATCCATGGCATGCATCAAAATAGCCACAGATTTGTGCTGCGATTTTACAGATGGAATCCACATAGAAGATTCCATGTCAGATTCCGCTTGTGGACATACCCTTACTATAATGTGTTCACACCTGAGCCCTGGAGCCTTAGGGTACCTTCACACACAGCGTAATTGCTCTGGGCATTCCGCAAGGGAAAACCTGCGGCAATTATGATCAGCAGATAAAAACCACAGCAGCCAAATCCGCACCCAAATAGTGCGGATTTGGCCTCGTTTTTTTTAAGCCGATGTACTGCAAGACTTAAAGTGACTCCTTCAGTTTTCGGACAGATTTCTGACCTAGGACAGTAGCAGCAGGGGAGTATATTGCCTGCAGTTGTTCTTCCCTGCCACCCTCTAATACACCGTTTCTAGCCTCAAAAGTTCCGCAGCAATTTTCTGACTAGCTAATGCACACTGCTTCCTGTACTCTGATTGGCCAGTGCTGATCACATGACCAGCTCTGGCCTATCAAAGAACAAATATAGTACATTGGTAGTCCTAACACTATCACTGCACTGAGGGGATTAGATAGTCGGAAAATTGTGTTGGCCATGACTGAAAATAGAACCCAAAACTGGCAGATTGGAGCGTCAGCAAAGAAGAAGAAATCCAGGCAATATACCCGCTTCCCCATACGGTGCCAGGACATAATTGTGCCCTGAAAGTGGAGGGTCACTTTAACCTTGTATATCAATGGTGGGATTCTACAGCATAAATAGACATGCTGTGGATTTGTTGCAGAAACTTTCCGCAGCATGTGACAGAGATTTTAGTAACCCTTTCCAATCCAATTTGTATTCTGGTTTTCCTAGCGGGCTTACTCTTTTTCTGCCATTATACAACAGCGCTATCTGCTGGCTAAAGCCAGTACTGCATGAGGTGACATATTGGATAGGCTCCGACAGCAGAGACGCTGGCAATATACAGTAACAGAACCCTGATGGACGTCTTCTAACATCTGAGCTGTACAGCCCTAAATCATAATGTCTTTATACATCAGACAGTGGATTGGAAAGGGTTAATGTTGCAGAATTTTCACTGCAAACTTGAAATTCCACAGCATTTAGACCATGTGTGGAAACTGAGTTCACATATTGCAGAATTGTTGCAGAATTTCAATAGCGGAATATAAGCTAAAAATCCACCGCACTGTATGATGCAAACTAAGGCTTCATGCACACGGGGGGATTTAAATTGCAGAATTGGCATCCGCCTCCGGATTCCGCAGCAAATTCCGCCCATAGCATGCAATGCAAAAATGATTTTTCCTGTACACAAGTAGAAACCACTTGCGGTTTCCGCTCGTGGATGAAAAATAGCAGCATGCTCCACTTTACAAACTGGCGGCTTCCATTAAAGTTAATGGAAGCCATTCGACCCACTGCCCGTCCGCATTCGACATTTCAGATGGGCCACGGAAAAGCAGGAGTTAAAAAAAAATCTGTACTGTGCATGTCCGACAGCGAGCTGTGCGGACCATCCGCTGTACAGAAAAGAAGAAAATACAGGTAGGCGTGGATGCCGGCTGGGCACAGGGTTGGATTCCACTGTGGGCTCCCGCAGGTCATTCATTGTAATGCAGGTTTTCTCTGCGATGTGTCATCATACCCCTAGGGGGCACATTAGGTCTCTCTATCCCGTATAAGGAGATAAGTAGTATTAATGAAGCGTTATAGTTGGGCCTTGTTACATTGGGACCCAACAGATTCAAGTTATGCCGTATTTATGTACATGGCCTGGCCATAAGATCTTCTCAGGAAGAGACTCAAGGTTTTGTACTGTTGCCAATTATGAATTGATGCTCTTCAAATCCGAACATGCAATGAAATCCTAATATCAATACTTGATTCCACAGCTCTTTTCTGCTCAGATGTCAGGAGGCTTCGATGAGAAAGCTGGAGGTGCACAGATGGGTGTTATGCAAGGACCAATGGTAAGAAAAGCTGCTCATCTCGAATACTTGCAAGAATTGATATTGCCTTCTAAAGGACAGCGTTGGGGCTCCTTCAGATGTCCGCGCAATATACAAAGAATAGAATGCATTGATGTCAATGTGTTTGTTCAGCACTCGCATTTCTCTTACGGGACCTGCTCTATCTTCCTGCGTATTTGCACACCAAGGGCTCCATAGAAGTCTATTGGACGCAGGAGCAGCATGCGCAATATGCAGCATAATTAGTGAAAACAGAATACATGTGGACCTTATTAGGCTAAATAGTCTTTAAAATCAGAGCGAGGGGGAAGGGGTGTTGCACATGCATATGAACTAACCCTGAGTGCGCAAAAAAAGTACAGTACCATGCACAGACACGCATGCAAATCAACCTCATTCATCACACAAATATGTATTTGCGCATACATCCAAAGATGCCCTTTCAGTAATTGAATGAAGATAGGATCTGGCCTACTCTGGCAATTTATACTGAGGCTTATCTTATATCTTTAAATTCAAAATAACATTTCGAAAAATTGCTACATGCCCTATTTTGGGGAGATATCGCCCATTATTTTTTATGGGACAAAAAAAAAACCACATCGCCCTCGCATGTAAATGCGATTTTATATTTTTGGAATTGAAAGAACATGTGATTTTCACGCGTATGAAAATCACATGTAAAACTGCATGCGATTAATTTTTCTTGCAAAACACAGACTCAGGGTGACTACCCACTACAGTTTTTTTTACTGCGAAATTCGCAGCGTTTTTTTTCTGCAGGGGTCTATGGGACTTGTAATGTTAAAATCGGGATCGCGCAAAATCGCAATTTATCGCGATTTTGCGCGATCGCGATTTTAAAATTACAAGTCCCATAGACCCCTGCAGAAAAAAAACGCTGCGAATTTCGCAGTAAAAAAAAAATGTAGTGGGTAGTCACCCTCACATAGAAAATTTCTGACTTGGAAGTGCGACATCGTTCTCAGCCCTGTGTGAATGCACACTGGGGATTTTCATGTGCAAGTTCCATCTGATTCCGATATGGATGGAACTTGCATGTGAAAAGCACCATTATTTTCTATGAGATCTTTAAAAAAACGCATCTTACTTACATGCTATGCCATTTGCATGCAAGTACAATGCGTTGGTCTCTACTTTAGTCCTCCTTCAAACGGGCGCATTAGCGCACACAAAATATCAGCGCAAAATATGCAGAGGATAGGACTCATTGATTTGAATGGGTTTGTTCACATGCACATATTTTTTCTGTGCATTTCGGGTGCGCAAAAAAGGATGTAACATGCTCTATTTTCCTGCACATATGCACACCCAAATTCCCATAGAATTCAATGGGAATGTGCAAAATTTGCTAGGATATCATTGAAACGCTGCATAATTGCGGAGGAAAAAGAAAACATCTGAAACTCATTAAACTAGCCATTTCAATCGTTATTCATTTGCCTGTGGCAAACAAAGATGCATGTACAGTGAAATACACTGATGCATGCACAAAAAAGCATTGTTCATTCTGCAAATACCCAGCACTCAGGCATGCGCAAATACGCGCATGCACGTGTAAAGGGGGCCTTAAGTGTAGGAACAGCATGCAATTTTTATACGCACATGTACAGTGATGCAATGCTAGTATGCTAAGCTCCCGCCAAATCTCCGCCCTTTGTCGGCTGCCAGCAATGGAAGGAGGCGGGATGGGGTGGGAGCTTAGCAACTAGCTCCCACCCCATCGTGCCCCTTCCCATTGCAAACAGTTAGCAAGGGGCAGAGAGGTAGAGGGAATGGGGTAGGAGTTTAGCAGTCACGCTGCTAAACTCCCTCCCACCTCCTTTCTCCGACAGTTACCATGGGCTCCCATAGGAGTCTATGGGAGCTACCGCTGTATTCTAGCCAGGAAGATAGTTCTTGAATTACCTTTCCTGGCCGGCGTAAAAGCCTCCAGGCCAAAATGTTCTCTTATGCACTATCTTGGCCGTTCGGGTGCTTTAATGCCACAGGGATACGTCCATCTGAACTAATGCATTGTAAACCAATGCACCAGATGGGCAGTGTATATCGGCCGGGCGTGAAAGCACGGTTGATATATGCTCATGTGAATAAAGCCTAAGCGTGCATTCACAAGAACGATTTTTCTGCGTAAGATCCATCTGATTGCTTTGTGGATGGAACCTGCATGGAAAAGTATCCCATGGATTTCAATGGGTTAATTTACATGAGCAATTTCCCACTCGCACCAGTAGCCTGAGATTAACAAATTGCTGTATGTTCTCTTTTTTTAAAGAATCACCCACTTATCCCTATGGGATTTTAAAAAATTGCACTTGCATGTGATACAATTTTCTATTTATTACTGTTGGAACAATATGCAATTTTACCTGCGTGCAGCAATGCAATGCATTTTTTTCGCAAACCGCATCGTACTCCTGAGAAAAATCTCAGGTTTGGAAGTGTGATATCGGTCTGGGTTTCTCATAACCAATATCGCACTCGCCCATGTGAATGCACCCTCACCCTGATAAATGCCTACAGGTCTAGAGCCACCTAGTGGACACATTTAGCAAACATCTTCCAATGTTGCAGTTTTAGAGTGCAGTATATAATATTTATACTACTGTAGCTGCAGAAATTACATAGAATTATAGGGACTTGTTTTTTTTCCCTGCAAAACTTGGATTAGCAAATAAATAACCAACAAGTCTGTAAAGATAAGACAAGAATTGTTTGGACTTTAGTTGATTTTGGCCTGGAAGCCTTAAACATGCAGACAACAGCTACTGCTTTATAAGAATTCCTGCAGGAAACGTCTGCTCTCCAGCCCCTCTTGGCAGGCGGTAAATGAAATCTAGGGCTGGTAAACATGGCTGCCTTCCAGCTCAAAGCCTCTAAGAAGCCGCTTTAAATAAATATAGATGTGTTACTTAGTACAAACAAAAAGCATACAGTTCCATACTAGCCCGATATACAGAAGGCCATTGATTGCCTCTACAGTGGTGGTGGGTCACTATTTAATTCATATTTTTACTTATGTTTTATTCATGTTCTAGGGCCCTATGGGACCCAGAGGACCTCCCGGACCATCTGGCTCTCCTGTAAGTATCTACTGTCAAGTGTTTCATTAATTAGAGTCTCATTAACTTGCTTTAATTAACTCTAATTGGTTTTATTCTTAGGGACCTCAAGGTTTTCAAGGAAATCCCGGTGAACCTGGTGAATCTGGTGCTGGTGTAAGTAATGTGCTTATTTCAGTATATTATTACCAACACTGCTTTACAGTCAGGTACTTTGCATCAGGAGCACTTATGTGGGTATAATGGTATTATGTCTATGGCTCTAAGTGCTGCATTCTAGAACCTTGGTATCCCTTCTAGATTTAGGATTATAGTTAGAGTCCCTTAAACGTCATGGTACATTTAAAGTGTAATTGTACTTTCCCCCAAAAGTTTGACATCTTAAGTTTTGATAATTAGGGGTCCAGATGCTGATACCCCCAATAGCTAGAATGAAGCAGTTGAAGTGTTCATCCAAGCACTGTCTCTGCTCAGTAGCTGAAGACTGGCTCAATAGACAGTCTATGGACCTGTCCTCTGGTGGCAAGCAGTGACAGCGCTCAGATGACTGCCTTAGCTGCTTTGTTCTAGAGATCTTATTTCCCAGATCCCCAGTATTATAAACTTTTAACATTTCCCTATGGCCCATCAAAAGTTTTTTGAAAGTCCAGTTATATTTCAATTGCCAATAGAGAATGAGTAAAAAGAAACTGCACTTTTTAAAAACTTTTGACATGTCAGATCCACATGTCAAAAGTTTTGATCAGTGGGGGTCCGAGTACTGAGACCCCTGCTGATTGCTCAAATAAAGGGGCTGCAGTCCTCACCCAAGTGCTGTGCCCCTTTGGCTGTCTTTACTTCCTGTTGTCAGGTCATTTCGGTAGCTGAAGACCCCTTGTTTTTGGATAGGTGATGGAATTGAGATATGTAAATATCCTCTGCACTTTACATGTCTTAGTTATGAAAATTAGAACTTGAGCTACTATTCAACCCCTGGGGTAGTATTAGCTTCATGAAGTTTTCTTCTTATGTTCGGATTTGTTTGAGACCATCATTGATTGTAACTCTCCTTTGCTTTATAGGGCCCTATGGGTCCCCGTGGTCCTCCTGGCCCTGCTGGAAAACCTGGTGATGATGTAAGAATAATATATGTACAGATGGCACAAATTTTTGCTTGATTGTGATAGCACAGCTCAGAACGTTATCTGAACCCATTAAAGAGCTCTTGTTCTCTTACCTTAACACAAGAAAACCCTTGATAAGTGTTAATAAACCACCCTGACAGCGCAGCACACCGTGATATCACACCCCATAATGACTCAAACTATTGACTAACCCATCTATATCTTAATAGAAAACTGTCAAAAATTTTAGAAATAAGCCGTAATTGTCAATTTAAGACTATACTGTATAACTCATATAACATAGTACTGTCATTAAACGTCTTCCTACTTTCATAAAAATGCAATAATACAAATTATATACCATTTTTTACAATAAAGGCTGTATTAAACACTAGCGCTAATAAGATGATGGGATCCAGAATAGAATATTTTCTCCAGTCTTTAACCAAAGTGCTCTTTTATTAGGGTGAAGCTGGAAAACCTGGTAAATCTGGTGAACGTGGACCCCCAGGACCACAGGTAAGAACCTTTAGACGATAATTACATTATATTATACACTTTTAATTATACCAAACCATGAGCAGATAATTAATGGACTGACAGCGACAATTACCAAGTCCCAGTAGTTATCAAGCTGTATATCGCTCCTGATGGTAGATATGAGGATCTACAGCTTAATGTATTATTCTACTCCTGCACATCGTTCAGACACTGAGGTTATTGGTGGTACAACTGGAATTGACTTCACAAACCACTGCAGCAACCATTATATTGTTAGGGAAGATTCATAACTGCACTTTGAAACTTTACAGAATACGTCATGATGCAATAGTTGGAACATGGATACTATTATAAGAAAGCTTTATGTGGAACATTGTTAATAGAAGCTATCAGTTCTGGAACGCTGATGGTGTTAATGGAAAAACTATTATCGTACTGGATGAATATTATCAATGGTCATGAAAAGTTACAGCTACAACTAATGGAATATTCGTACAATTATTGGAAACCACCATCCACCACTGTTGGAACACTGATCTCATTCCTGGAGAACATAGGGTCCAAATGGCTGAGTTCAAACACTACTATTGGGAGATGTCAAACCAATCTAATGGAATGTTCATACAGTGACTGGTGGATTGGCACATCCTGCTGGATGAACAGCGTGTATGGGACACAACCACATGACCTACTCGTGAGAAATGGAATGAAGGACATCATATCTAGCTGATGGAATGAGAAGTTGGTATATGTTGTCCTACTTATGGAACACTGAAATTACTGTTGGAGGATATCATTCTAGTGCTCCAGACCTACACAATAGGAACAATGAATGCCCGATTACAGTTGTCACATCCAATTATTGCAAACAAATACATAACATTTAGCTTATTGTCACCTGACTCTAAACTTTGAAAATTGTGCTAATCACTATCTCTTTTTTAAGGGTGCTCGTGGTTTCCCCGGAACCCCAGGACTCCCAGGAGTAAAAGGACACAGAGTATGTATTAAATGATATAATTATTGTTTAAAAGGGTTTTACGGGACAAAGATATTAATGACGTATCCTACGGAAAGGTCATCAATATCAGATTTGTGGGGAGGCTGTTTACCGCTTGGGTTCCCCATGATCAACTGTTTGAGGAAGTAGTGTCATTTGCGTGAGCAACACGGGCTCTTTCCAGGCCAGTGAGGTCATGTCCAAGTGAGAAGGATTGAGCTGCTATACCAGACAGAGCCGTTATACAATGTACAGTGCTGTGCCTGGTATGCACTGAAGCGGCCGTGGCATTCACCTGAGTGTTGCAGCTACTTCATACAGTCTTGTGTGGTGCACCCCCACCAATCTGTATTGATGATCTATCCTCCGGATAGGTTATCAACCTCTTAGTTTTGGAAAACCCTTTAATGTTATAAAAGGTAGAAGAATGCCCAATAATACCCAGATTGTCGCTAATTGTGAGATTAGTGAAGTACTCTGCAATTTGTATTCACCATATAGTAATATCTTGTGTTTTTCCTTAAAGGGTTACCCTGGTCTGGATGGTACAAAGGGAGAATCTGGTGCTGCTGGTGCCAAGGTAAAGTCCTGTTCATAAAGCAATGCTGACCGTCTATTCTATGCAGATAGGGTAGACTTCATAGAATGTGACGAAAAACCCATCTTTTATAATGGAAGCTGCTTATTTTAGAACATATGTAATCTGTGATACAGCATACAAGCTTGAGTTAGCCTCAATGCATCCATTAAAAAAACCCTATGCGTAATTATTACTGGGTGATAGGTCCAGTTCTAGAATAAAACACCCTTTTTATGTTCCTGCTTGGAACTATGACTGTCATGAGACTTGTTACGATTAATATGTGACATCTATTGTCATTTCACCTTTACTTTTGCTCTTTTCTCCCTATAGGGTGAAGGTGGTTCTCCTGGTGAAGCTGGTGCTCCTGGGCCAATGGTAAGTAGCGTTTTTTAGCCAAGATGAAGTTGTTGGTTTTGGGCTTTTTCTAACAGTAAGATTCAGTGTAGGATAAAATTTGTGGCAACACTTAAGTCAACTCTTATTTCAATTCTTAAGACTGGCCATATACACGAATTTCATCTTTGATGGACTCTACTCTTCTTTAATATTACTGCCAGGTTTTAAAGGGAACCTGTCACATTCCCGCAGCACCATAAACAGAGCTATGCTACTGTTAGGGGACGTGACAGGGAGTCGGGTGATGTATTTTTTCTACTCACCCGTTCCAGCTGTCCAGCACTGTCAACCGGTGAAGTAGTCACACGGCACGAACATATGACTCTTTTCAAAGTCCTATGTGTGTGCTCTCCTATGCAAGTCTATGGTAGAGCATGCACAGGACTCTTAAGAGTCAGATTTTCATGCCACATGCCAACTTCACTGGGTGACAGTGCTGGATCGTGGGAATGAGTGAAAATATAAAAAATACATCATCCGGCTTGCTACCACGTGCTCTAACAGCTCTATAACTTAGTTTATGGCGCTGTACGGACGTGATGGGTCCCTTTTAAAAACTACAGTAACATATAGTAGTCTCATCTGGACAGGAATTATCCATTTTGTCCAAACTTTGTTTCCTTTGATGGTGGAAGAATTATCAAATCAGAAGATTCTACCAACATTCTTAAAACCATCATATGTACTTATGTTGTCTACAACCTCACAGCATATATATAACCTTAGTATCAATATAGAATATTGTGTGACTTGAGGTATAAGGCCACACTTGCCTCAAGTTGGGATAATGTTGAGGTGCTCTGTGCCGATTCCAGCCATAACTGCCAAGGGATCGAAAAAGTATCATTCCTGAGAGAAGGAACACTACCACTGTTCTCTTTGACTAGATAATATTGTGTGACTTGCAAACCACTTTTAGTCAGATCGTATGAATTTTGGTAGACCAGGTTATTTGCTAAACTTCATCTTATGCTCTTCAGAATTTTCTTTATTCATAGTTATCTACATTTTGGCACATGATTGACTAATATATTTATCTGCTCTAGGGTCCACGTGGTCTCCCTGGTGAGAGAGGACGTCCCGGAGGTTCTGGTGCTGCTGTAAGTGTTCAACTTGGCTAAATATGTGTATTTTTGAGGATATTCATATACATTGCTCATAAAAATGAAGGGCACACTTAAATCAAACATCAGTTCTTGATGATCTCTATTGTTTCCAGATACTTTCATGTCCTTTACATGGTCAGCGTGAACCTGCTGTCATCTTTGAAAAGAAGAGGGCGCCAATGGCGGACCTCCCAATTCTAGTGTTCTCTAGCAAATGCCAATTGAGTGCTGGGCTATGAGCACAAGTTCATCTCCAGGATGTTGGGCTTTCATGCCTTCCTAATAGTCTGTTTTTCACAGTTTGGTCACAAACATGCAGACCAGCAGCCCTCTGGAGGTCATTTTTGGGGTTCTAGCAGTGCTCTTCCTGTACCTCCTGACACAAAGGAGCAGATAGCGGTCATGATGCTGAGTTGATGCCCTTCTGTAGCTTTCTCCAGCTCTTCTCATGTAACTGCCCATATCTGTTCCATGCTTTGACACTGCGCTGGAAGACCCAGCAAACCTTCTTGCGATAGCACATATGGATATGCTATTCTGGAGGAGCAGAACTACCTGTGCAACCTGATTGGGCTGCAGGTACTGCCTCATGCTACAAGTAGCGACAAGGATACTGGCAAAATGCTAAATTTGAGAAGAGCCAGGAAGGATAGGGAGAAAGGGACTGGCTGTGACCACCATCTGCCAAGCATTCCCGTTTTTGGGGTTATCTTGCTGTTGTCCGTCCAGCACTTCTGTTGTCACTTTTTATTTGCACCAAAGCTGATGAAAGTGATTCACAATTGCTTACTTGTCCCCAGGATAGGAGTCGTTGTAACCAATAGCCGCAAAATCTTGCCAGATATTTTTTGCAATATCATGTGGCTATATCCCCCCGCCCAAGTGAAAGATCCCTGTCAGTGCAAAAAGTACAGTAAAATGCGCAAAAGTGCAAATTTCATGGTGCAAATACGTTGTACTAAGGAATGCTTTTTCTGTATATATGCCCATGTCAAGCTGGCCTTATGGCTCCTGCACACAGCAGAGCCAGATTCCGCATGCGGAATCCAGCCCTGGCAGCAGCGGTGTCCACGCGTACCTGGTACTTTCAGTTTTCATCTGTGCTGCAGATGGACCACACGGCAAGCTGTTGGACATGCGCAGTTCAGATTTTTTTTAAACTACTGCTTTTCCAGTGTCACCACCTAGTGATGACACGGAATCTGTGACCTTTCCAGAATATCATAGTGGAAGGGCCGCGGATCAGACGGCGTTCATTGACTTCAATGGAAGCCGTCTGATCCGCACAAAAATGGAGCATGCTGCGATTTTTCCTCTGCAATTGGGTTCCGCAAGTGTGGAGGAAGAATCGAGTTCTCACAGCATGCTATGGGCGTTATTTGCTGATACCCTCCACAGATTCTGCAGCAAATTTTGGCCTGTGGGCCTTAGGGTTATACTGTAATGCTTAAGGCTGGCTTCACACAGGCGAAAAAAGACGTACAAATATGAATCCCATTCATTTGAATGGGGTCATGCACATTAGCAATGCTATGTGGGAAACAAATCGTGGCATGTTCTATCTGGCTGTGTGCTATCGCACTGCCCATTGCCTTTAATGGGACCAGTGGCAACATCGCCGGCCACAATGAAAGCAATGGGAGAAACTCAGCTGCGCGGGAGTATTCCCGCATCCCCAAAGTGATGGGGGTCTGTTTTTACATGAAAATGTCTCGCATTCGTGGAGATTTCACATAGTGGGGAGCGCAATATAGGGGCGGGGTTCACAGCTCCATATTGCGCTCACCCATGTAAAGCGCAATATGGAGTGTCCGGAATCACTTATTATAGCCATCATCACCGATTCCTCAGGCTGTGTTCCCATGCAGCAAAAAACGCTTATGGCCACGCGATCTGCTAGCATTGTTGGTAAGATCATGTGGCTATTAGCAGCGGATTGTCAGCCGCCAGCAGGTTTTGCTGTATGGGAATGTGGCCTAACAGATCAATAACAAGGATTACAGCGATACTCTTTAGGGCTTTAGAATAACGACAGTTACAGATTTGGCATCCTTTGGCCTCCTTCACACGAACGGTGCGTTTTTCACGCAGGTCGGATTGCGTAAAAGAATCGCAGCAATGCTGCTTTGCTGCTATCTAATTCCAAAAGGAATTAGCCTTTCCTCATCCATTTACACGGCCACATTGAGTGAAAAGGATGCTGCAGCGGCGGTCGGGAGAATGGCGCTATTTAGTGTAAATAGCTAAATAGAACCAGCTGTTTTCTTCAACAAGCGCCAGACGCAGGTTAACTCCCTCCCCCTCCCTTTTTTTCAGCTCCCATAGGAATCTATGGGAGCTCCCTGTGATTTTCGTAAAAAAATAGGCCATTGCCTATCTTTTGGCACTGCGAGCAAAAATCGCGGCTGGAAATCTCCCGTGATTTTCTTCTCGCGGCTAAAACTTTTAAATGAGGCCTTAGGCTAATTTCACACAGGCGAGCTCAATATCATGCCGTGAAACTTGGCCCGATATCGTGTTCGGGAACGTGCGATATCCCCACGTAAGCAAGGCATTTTTATGTCAAGAAAGCCTCACATCACTTCAGGGAAGTAGCGATCGTCCCGCTCGGTGAGTGTTTTCCATTGTTTTCAATTAGAATGCTTGCATTGCATCGAGTGCACCTCGCACACCGTGCAATGTGTTTTTCCTGGCCCCATTGAAAACCAAGTAGCGAGGCATTCCGAACGAACGGCCAAAGATAGGACATGCCACGATTTTTTTCCCCTGCCACAACACGATGCGGGGAAAATACGCACATGTTTATGACTCCATGCAAAACAGTGAGGTTCATATTCGTGTGAAAGCGGTCTTAGTGTCCCTCGCCTTAATCAGAGCACCAAGATTGTCTTCAGCCCCAAGTAACTCAGTTGTAGGCAGAATGCCTCAGATCTGCGCTGGGATGACTTCTTAGATTACAGGTGTTGGTATCTTTGAAGTCACTCCTGTCAGAGGAACCTAACATGACTTGTGTAGTGAAGTAAGGATAATGTTTCCATCAGGTCTACCCCTTACATGTACCTACTGGCAGCACATCATTCACAGGAGAACGTGGCTTCTAGGGATTTCTATTTAATTTTCTAATTTTCCGAGGATTGGTACAAATCACTGTAAAAATTACATTTATGGTAAAACTGTGTGAGATTTACCCCATGGACATATATGCAGCAGTTAAGGAAATTGAAGTGATTGGTACTTCTTCCTAACCCCCTGCAGTAATAGTAGGTGAGACCTGTATATCTGTGCTTGGTCCCTGTTTAGGCTTGTCTCCAACATTCCTCCTTCATAGCTTACCTGGGCTAACAGCTACCCTGCAATAGCCCTGAGACTTAACCCTTTCATAACCACGTAGCTTTGTCTAGAGTTTCTGCGCAGCTAACTTAGCCATGCAAAAACATGTGTGAGTGAATGTAGTTGAAGACATCATTTAGAATGAATCCATAAAGCTACAGCAGGTTAGACCCAATCAAATGAATAAACAAGTGCTATGCCTAGTAAATGTCAGATATCCAGTTTTCCCAACATTTGGAAGCAACACCTCTACAGTGACTCAATAATGCAGGTGGAGCGATCCAAGGAAGGCAAATCATTGTGATAAGGCATCGGTGTGTTTGTCCAGAGAACAGTAGTGCAGTAAGGATGCCTGTTAGAGATGAGTGAGCACCCAAATGCTCGGGTCCGCGTTATTTGAGTTGAGCTTTTCGTAAAATTCGAGAGCTCTACTCGAGTAACGAACCACATTGACTACAATGGGAGACTCGAGCATTTTTGTATGTGGGACGCCGGGAGCCGAGCTTTTTTCCCCCCCTAGCTTCGTCTCTCTCTCTCGACCAAAAATTTGCCAATGATGCGCGCTGCGTTGCGGCCGGGAGGGGCCAAAACAGGCACATCACAGCGGGGAGGAGCCAAAAACGGGGGCGGGGTCGAACAGGGCGTGATGCTCGTTCGAGTAACGAGCACCATTGAGTACGCTAATACTCGAACGAGCATCAAGCTCGGCAGAGTATGTTCGCTCAACTCTAATGCCTGTACATCCTGCAGTGATCAGCTCTAACCACATGCAGGTCACCGATAATTGCTGGGAAACACCTGGACTCGAACAGGGAGGTCAGGTGTTTCCCATTGGGCTGGCGGCAGCATTGCGCCTCGTGCTCGGTGCACACAGTCCATGCAAGGTTTCCCTGTTGAAACCTATGGGAGAAACCCCGCGATCCTCGGCCGCGGCTGACAGGATCACTACTTCCCCAAAGTGATGTGAGGAAGTTTTGATTAAAAAAATGCCTCACATCTGCAGTGAAATTGCATGTTGGCGAGTGCGATATCGGCCATGATTCACGGCCCAATATCACGCTCACCTGTGTGAAGTCAGCTCTTTTAGGGCTCTTTTACACGAGTGCTGTTTTAACGCTCAATTAGCTGCGCCAAAACAGCACTACAATCTAAGCGTTAAATCGTGTGTATAAATAGCAACCGCGAGCACATCCCGGCTGCTATTAGTGAGATTGACGCTTCCCCTTCCTTTATCGGACGGCTCCCATATGAGATATCTTTTGAAGGCTAGATTTTCCTGGCGTATCAAAAAAAACGCTCATCTGAAAGAACCCATAGGAAACCATGGGTTCTTTTAGATACGATTTTTCACGCACCTACTCACCATTAAAACAGCGTTTGAGTGAAAGAGCCCTGAATCTCTTCGGCTTTCCTGCGTATCTGCTGCAGATTTTGCGCTGCAGGAAGTTCACAGCTGATACGGTCTGTGTGAAGACAGCTTGAAGGACCTTTCACATGTGCAAAATACTTTTGCAAGACGCACGTAAGGCTAATTTTACATGGATGAGTGCGATATTGGGCCATGAAACTCAGTCCGATATCGCGCTCCACAACATGCGATGCCCCCGTGGATGTGAGGCGTTTTTGTTTTAAGGACTGGCAAGTGTTTTCCATTGTCTTCAATGGGAAACCTCGCATCGTACTTGTATGCTTTGCAGACCCTGTTGAAAACAATGGGCGAAGCGTTCCGAGGGAACTCCCAAAGATAGGTCATGACGCGATTTTTTTCCACATTGCATCGCTCATGTATATGACCGCATTCTAAAGAATAGGGTCCATATTTGTGTGTTTTGCAATGCACAAATCTTGTGTGATTTTTTCGCTCATGTGAAAGCGGCCTAAAGATGCAGAAAATTCTCACCAAAATCAGCATGCATATATTCGGGTCATGAAGCAGAAATCACAACAGCAGATTAAGGGCGACTGCACATGGGAGTATTTGTGCACTTATTTTCGCACGCAAAATCTGCGTGCAGAATATATGCTGCGAATAGAACCCATTGATTTCAATGGTTTCCTTTACACAGGTTCTCTTTCCATGCGCAAAAAATGCGACATGCTTTATTTTGGAGCGCAATTATGCTGGGTTCACACAGAGCGGAATCCCGCCGGAAATCTCGCAGTTTGGTCACAGCGAAAAAACATGAGATTTCCGCTGAGAAAGCGCTGCTTCAAAACCCGTGGCACATAGCCGCGGGTTTTGGAGCGGCTTGGCCACATGCTTTTCCATTGCGGCCGGCACTCCCATAGAGGAGAGCGCATCCAATGGGGAAAAAAATTTAAATTGACATGCTGCGGCCGGGTAATCCATGCCGCAGTGCCGGCTTTGCCGCAATGGATTGGCGGTCCCGTGTGGACGAGATTTTTGACAAATCTCGTCCACATGGCTGGTGAAACCCGCGATTCGCGGCCGCAGGCGGATTTTGGGGAAGCAAAATTCCAGGCGGAATTTCCGCTGCAAATCCACCCTGTGTGAACCCAGCCTTAAGGTAGACCTGTGGATTTTGTAGCAGTATCCACAGTGGCAGATTAATGCATGACTTTTGGCGCATGCTGCAGGCTAATTCTATCTGAGTGAAAGCAGCCTAAGGGACCTTTCATATGGGTGGAATAATTCCAGCGGAGTTTGGCGCTGCGGAATTCCGCGCCCAAACCCACAGGGCTAATTGCAGATTTTGATGCGGAATCGCAAACTGTTGTAAGCCATTTTCTTTCCATATCAAAATTTGCCCTGAGCTGTGTGGATTTTGGTGCGGAATTTACTGCAACTTGTGTTGCGGAATGCGACAAAGGTCCCCATAGGGTGCGTTCACACAAGTGGAATATTTACACAACAAACACCTCAGGATGCGGAAAATTTTGCTCCAAAAACCGCCGACCTCCTACAGATTTTGATGCGCAATTGTAAGTGACTTAATTCTGTCGGCAATTTAGCATCAAAATCCGTATGTATGCATGCAGGTTTTCCGCAGTGGCAGACTAAGCTGCGTCTTGTGGAGCCTAGGGCTTATTCAGACAAGCGTGAGTGCCACTACGGTCAGCGGTACGGGAAAAAAATGCGGGAATGTAGGGGCTGCCGATGTTTCCCGCACATAGAATTCACTAGGTATAGTAGGTAAGGTAGGGCAGGATCTATATTTTCTCGACTGTTAATACTGCGGCCGAGTTAGGAGCTGGGGAAAAGGAAACCACTGACATCCCATTGAGGCGAGTGGTTTTGTTTTGTCCCGTTATGCGGCCGTGATTATCACTGCTGTATATGGAGAAATAGCAACCAATCACAGCGCAGCCTTCATTTTACCTCAAAAGTATAAGAAATAGCAACCAATCACATCGCAGCTTTCATTTTACCTCAGAAGTATAAGAAATAGCAACCAATCACAGCGCAGCCTTCATTTTACCTCAGAAGTATAAGAAATAGCAACCAATCACAGCACAGCTTTCATTTTACCTCAGAGGTATAAGAAATAGCAACCAATTACAGCACAGCTTTCATTTTACCTCAGAAGTATAAGAAATAGCAACCAATCACAGCGCAGCTTTCATTTTATCTCAGCTATACTGTGTTTGGTTGTTATTCCTCATACTGCTGAGATAAAATGAAAGCTGCGCTGTGATTGGTTGCTATGGGCAACAAGGATTTTATTTTAGACAGCTTTCATTAGAGTATGGTGACCTACCCTGTAGAAACTTTAGGTGATACCAAATACTATTATTTGCACTAAGCAAATGGATGTAGTGCTGGATTTTTACCACTAGGTGGCAGTATTGGTCAGTGTAGGCTTCTAGTTCTAATATAGTTCATGTAATTATTGCCCCATACCTAGGTTGTTATTTCCCAACCTCTGATCATAAACATGGCTGAGTGATGCCAGGCTTGTAAAGTCTGTTTGCTACACACTGGTTTTACGAGACTGCAGTCCATCAATCAATGTATATCCAGCATATTTACATAATCCTCCCCAAGCTATGGATGGGAAGGACTTTCTCTACTGCAACCTTCAGAATCTCAGCAAAAAATACAAAAGGCCACATAAGCCTCATGTCCATGGGCAGATTGCGGAATCCGCGCGGAGATCCACAGTTCAAGATGCCCATAGGGAACCATACAGATTTACACATGCGGATTTGTTTTCTGGATTCCGCATGCAGAAAACAAATCGCAGCATGCTCCAGTTTAGTGCGGATGGCCTCCATTGAAGTCAATGGAAGCTGTCCGATCCGCGGCCCACCAGCAATTGACAGGACCCTGCGTACCTGTCCCGGTGTTCTTTTTTCTGTACTGTGGATGTGTGCGGAAGCGTTCGCACGGAATCTGCACTAAAATGGAGCATGCTGGGATTTGTTTTCTGCATGCGGAATCCAGAAAGCAATGCGCATGTGTAAATTCAAGTGCGGACGCCATGGTTCTCTATGGGTGGCTTGAACTGCGGATCTTCCGAGCGGGTGCCCTGTGCGGATTCCTCAAATCAAAACCGCCCATGGACATGAGGCCTCAGGCTACATTCACACAGGTGAGTGTGATAACGGGCCAAGAAACTCAGCCCCATATATCGCTTGCCAACGTCCAACTTTCTCAGCAATGTGAAGCATTTTTGGTTGCATCGCTAATGTGAAATTGTGATCCTCAGGCACGTGTTTCACGCACGTAAAAGGATCGCAAGGGTTTCCTATTGACTTCAATGGGAAACGTCACATTGCACTCGCATGTTCATCGCACAGCATGCGCGTACTATGCCATGTCTTTTAGGGTCCCAAGGGAGGGAATGCCCAGAGATGGAATGTTCTGCGATTTTTTTTCCTGCTTTGAGGAAAAAATTGCTTGTATGAATGCATTCATTCAAAAGACTGGATTTTATATTTGTACGATTTTTGCACAAAGTGCACACGAGAATATCGCTCATGTGAATAAGCTCTATCTAAGTGGTTTGAATCCGTGTTTGGCATAAACCGCACCAAGCTTCGTAGCAGATCTTTGCATCTTCTCTGAATTTTTTTCACCTCACTTGCTAAAATTGAAAAGTGACACGAGAAATGGATGAGGTTTCAATGTAGGGGAAGACAAGTTCATTAAGATAAAAGACAGAAAACTGCGCAAATGTTCACTTATAGCAGGCGTAGTTTTTATGTTCTGACTTTAGGGTAGTCTACAATGTGTCAAATTTATTATGAGGTGTTTCCGTGAGTAAATTTTTGATGACCTGCCCTCAGTATAGGTAGTTGATCAGTAAGGGTCCGCCATCGAGCTTGTGCCATCATGTTCATTGGCCACATGGCCTGAAAGCAACTCGCATGAATTGGACTGAGCTCTAATACCAGATACAGCCACTACACCATGTACGGCGCTGTGCCTGGTATGGACTGAAGATACTCTGGCGTTCACTTGAGCTCCCCTGTCACTTCATTCAGCTGATCTGCAGGAATCCTGAGCAGTGGACCCCCACTAATCAATTATTGATGATCTATCCTGAGGCTAGCTCATCAATATAATTTATCCCTAGAAAATCCCTTTAAGGTGTAATAGTCATTTTATTTATTTTTATTTTTTAATGTACGGAATAGGCAATTCTAATCATTTTTACAATATGCTTTATTTGCCTATTCCGCACATTTTTCCTTCAAAACCCCTCTTCTGCTGGGCAGCTAGGTCAAGATGTTGCTAGGAGTTGCTAGGGAAATTGGTATTCAGCATAGTGGAAGAGGGCACTCCAGCTGTGCCTGCACTGCGTGCTGTAGTGCGGCCACAGCTGTTCCAATACAGCACTGTATTAATGTTTTGTGCCATATTTTATTCATTTTAAACCCTACTTTGCCCTCCTGTGTCCTGCTGCTCTTATGTTAATCCTTTTTACCAGTCTTGATGGCTCTTTCCACTGGCACTGCAAAGGAGAAGCTGTTCACCTTCACAGGGCCTGTTCCCCACTGGACCTGATGCACTGTTTGTATCTCAGTGCATCGGATGTGCAGTCCTGTATGTCACCACCCAATGCACTGAGAGCCTGACGTGGGGTCTGACGGGGAGCGGACACTGTGAAGAGGTAAAGCCATCTGCAGAAAAGAAGAGAGCCGCCGAGACTGGCAGAGAGGAATAGCACCAGTGCAGGAGGACAAAGCAGCAGGGCACAAGAGGACAACAATATAAGACAAGCATTTATTAATACAGTGCAGGCACAGCTGGAGGGCCCTCTTCTGCTAAGCTGTTAGGTGAATACGGATTTTCCTAGCAACATTTTCACCAGCTGTATAGCAAAAAACAGGTTTTAAAGGAAAAATGTGCAGAATAGGCTAATAAAACATCTGACAAAAATGCTTAGAATTGCCTATTCTGTACATTAAAAAAAATAAATTATAAATACGCTTTCAGGAAAGTAGATGCCCCTATTTAATGATGGTATACAGGTGTAGAGTTTAAATGTGTTTTGCTGGTAGCCTATTTACACAGTTTTATATTTTTATATATATATATATATATATATATATATATATCCTTGTTGTACTGGTATCTTTCGTTTAATTCAGACTAGGACAACAACTACATGAAGTTATGTCTGCGTTTATGATACATTTCTGATTATAGGCTCTCTGTGAAATTGACTGTAATGGGTGCAGCTTCTGTTTACTGTATTCATTCTCCTAAACATTGCTGTAGAATATTTTGAGGCTATAAATCTTAACAATTAGTAAATAGAACAGTGCAATCTTTTATTATTACTTACGATGTCATTACATTTCTCTTTCAGGGTGCTCGTGGTAACGATGGTCTGCCTGGTCCCGCTGGCCCACCTGTAAGTGATTTTATCAGTTTCTTTAGTTTATATATATTACAGTTTTCCTATTGAGTTTTACCTCCTTTTGCTCAATGATACAGGGTAATTCTAGATTAAATATAATTCAGTATAGCTGGAGCATAGCTGGAGTATAACTGGAGTATAACTGGAGTATAACTGGAGTATAGCTGGAGTATAGCTGAAGTATAGCTGGAGTGTAGCTGAAAAGTAGCTGGAGTATAGCTGGAGTATAGCTGAAGTATAGCTGGAGTGTAGCTGGAGTGTAGCTGGGGTATAGCTGGGGTATAGCAAGGGTATAGCTGGGGTATAGCTGGAGTTTTGACCATTTTCCTTTTGATGCATAAGTAAATTACATCCCTTTATACATAAGAATAATATGAAGTCTTCAGCAGTTCCAAATGAATCAATTGCTAACTGAAATCATGTAGATTTGTTGCAATTATGGAGTAAAATTGGCCTCTGTGATTGTCTGTTTAGTTACAATTTATTCAGTCTAGTTTTATTGTATACGGTACTAGGAGAACACTCATTTACTATACAGCTGTCAAAATACTTAGGACCGAATGGAGACATTTCACTGCCTTTAAATCACTCACAGTCGTTTTTTGTTTACAGGGACCTGTTGGCCCAGCTGGAGCTCCTGGTTTCCCCGGTGCCCCTGGCTCTAAGGTATGTGTCAACCTAAATCAGTTTGTCAAGAGGTTGAGTCAATCAGACATTAAACTTGAAATAAAGCAGACAAGTCCATAGGTCTGACAGGCACATCTGTTGCCTAGAGGATCTGCAAACTCCAATTAAAGACTAACTCCATACAACAGACAAATGGGTGATAGGTTGTAAGATAAAAACGTAACATTTATTTCGAAATAGTTAAAATATACGTACCTCTGGAATTAAGCAACATTAGACAAACATAGACTAATCTCGGATGGTGCAAGCAATACATAAAAATGACCTGGGCAACACTTTTATTGCACACCAAATACCAATCCACAGAAGTGGTGCAAATAAATGATTTTGAAAATATGGCGCAATCTTACCAATTCTAGACTGAAGTTTTAGTATATTTCCATATTGTTGGAGGTGTCCAAAAGATGAACCAGGCATGCTATCTTTCCTCCTTACGGAGAGCACCTAGAGGGTAAGGAGAAAAGATAGCGTTCCTGACCCACATCACAGGCCTCTCACTAGCCAAGCCAGAAACCTACTGCACACTGATGAGGGGCAAACACCCCGAAACAGCTGTCTGTATAAGGATTCTGGCTTGGCTTTCAATTCCAAGTCATTGTTACAAGGCTTGTATACAGAGTCCAACATTGACTTACAGGAATGTTGCCTTCCTATAGGTAGTGCTGCAGAGGTATTGTTCCATCTCCCTTATTTGCAAAGATGAACCAGTGTTGTAAAAAATTTGATGGTCAAACATCTGGTACAGGATGGAAGAGGAATCAGTCACTTGCCCTGTTATTCCTTGATTACTGCAACACCATAAATGGCAGGGTGATTGGGGCTGCCGCACTGAAAAGAACAACCCTGAGCAAATGTCCCTATATAAGAGATCCTAATATGTCCATATAGAGTAGAAAGCCCTAAAAAACATCCCATCGAATAAAGGTTCCTTGAAAAGGTCCCAACATATTTTGCCTTTCCAATTAAACTGAGGCTCATCAGGTGGCCATTATGGCATGGCACCAATATGCCCATTAGGATGTATCTAAAGATTCCATAGAGCGCTGCTACATTGAATATACATGAAATATGTAGCGGCATCTCTGTACCTCTGAAAGGAATCTGCAGTGGCAGTCAGTCAAAGCTTGGCACAACGGGATAACACCATGTACAGTCAGAGTGGCAATCCCTACTGATGCCTAAATTAATCAATATATTGTCCCCCCTCCACCAAAAAAATGAGGATCTTAATGATGCAGTTGCAATTCTGACAATCTATGCACTCATTATACAGGTTATTTGATAATAAAACTGGTACACACATACAACAGATAGATAGACCTGATACATAGGCGGCAAATAGCAACAAATATGTTATACTGTAAAGTTCTGTGCAGCACATATGCTGTTATCGTCAGCAGAACCGCATGGAAAGCTATCATATTATACAAGCACTATTCATATATCACCTCTAATAAAGGCTAAAATGCTTAAAGTATTTACCCCTTAATAATATTGACCACTGTTATATAGGCCAATACCAAGATTTAAAAAATGACATAAAAAAATGTACACATTAAAGACTGTATAGATTAGCATGTAATGCAGTCTTTCACCATTAGGGGTCCTAATGATACACATTATACTTTAGCTGTGGACTGTAGCATTTCACTTGTGTCTTTTTGTAGCTCCAAATTAGTTCAAATTAAAAAAAATGGTAACATCCAAAAGTAACTCCTGATAATAAATCTTTAGGAAGTCTTTATAGGCGAATGAGTAATTGTAAAGTAGGTGATAGTGTGCCATATATGTTGCAGCCATTGCTTCATAACAGAGGCCACGGCTATCAGGTGATGCTACTGAGTCCCCACATTCTTACTATACACTAGAGGAGCTGGTCGCACATAATGATAAGAGCTATCACTGCCTCCTGCTTGGGAGACTACGATACGCTACCCACAGCAGGATGGAAGACAGAATGATAAATGTGGAGCGCAAATTGTCAATGACTTTTTAAATGTAATTTATATAAAATATCTTGATTTTGCTAAAATCTCCAGATCTTCTGGAACAAGTTAAATACCTCATAATACATACTGTAGATAATTAGAAGACTTTCATTAATGGACATGCCTTGACCCTACACCTGGTTGGTTTCATGAGGATCACAGCAGAGCAGGGGGCAGAGAAGTTCAAACTAAGGACAAGAATAGAAAGAAGACTTTTATACAAGCCTCTTCAAGGTTTCAGAGGAAGACTCAATAGGAAAGTCTGTTATTCTTGCTCTGAAGTTTCTATTCCCAGGAGTTCTAGTTGCAGCAGTTGTCTGGACAACTAAAACGCGCAGGGGTCCAGCCTGGAATTTTGATAAACAAGGCCCTTTGTGAAAAAGGAGACAGGAAAGAAGGCATCAGTAGTGCATGAATAATACAATGGTCCTACATACCAAGCACTGAAAAAAAGCATATGGACACAAAATATACAATACTAGTGCTACAATGCTCACTAATAAATTCTGATGATCTGCATTCAGTTTATATATTATACCGAAAAGTTTGGGAAGTTTTCATAGAAAAATAACAATGAGAACCCCCTCTCCATAAAATTGTTATCCAGATAAGTCATTTTTTCTATAACTAATAGATAAAATGTCTAAGGCATCTACAAGTATATTAAAGAGCCACTCCGGCAAAAACACATTTTTCCATCCCTGCCCTCTTAACCTGATTGCCTGTCAAACTCTGGAGGTTTTCCTCTCTGTGTTGGAGCCACTTTCATCCAGTGCATCCTCCTGCATGATGCTTATGACCGTCTTGAGAGTTATTTTTTTTTTACTTTCCCTTTCAAATCAATCCCATGATACATCACACAACATTAGCTAGAGGCTTTACCATTCCTGCCTGCCCAGAGGACAGTATAGTTATCATTACCATCAATATTCACCTGCATAAGCTATAGACCATGAACATACAGTCAGGAGGATGAGCTGCGATCTGCCCTATTGTAACTGTGTGATCATCATTAGTAACTGTGACAGGAGGGTATCATGATCTTCATAATCTCTATCATCATCTTCATCATCATGCAATCAGGATATGTGTTAATATAATGATTTATCTCTTTTGTTAGGGTGAAGCTGGTCCCACTGGTGCTCGTGGTCCTGAGGGCGCTCAAGGTTCTCGGGGAGAGTCAGGAACACCCGGATCACCTGGACCCTCTGGCGCTTCTGTAAGTATCTTTAATCATCAGTATTAAGTGAGCAATTTGTAAACCATTATAGATAATCGAAAACTGCTCCTATAAACAGGCTGACTCAGAATGATTCCTATGGATACTGCAATATGGTAGAAGTAGACATCTAGTAAAACATGTGATTCATCAGATTGTTTTAAAGCTCCCTTAATTGACCAATTGCATATAAACTGCAAAGAGTGTAGAAGAGGGAGAGGGAGTGAGGAATATTCAAGGAAAATGAGATATCATCTACACAATCGTAAGAGAGAACTGTTATCCTATATATGCATACAAGTAAAGATTGCAGTGCTGGGAACCTGTAGTAAAATGCAATACACTGGCGTAACTATAGAGGATGCAGGGGATGCGGTTGCACCCGGGCCCAGGAGCCTTAGGGGGCCCATAAGGCCTCTCTTCTCCATATAGGAAGCCCAGTACTATGAGTAAAGCATTATAGTTGGGGGTCCTGTTACAGGTTTTGCATTGGGGCCCGGGAGCCTCAAGTTACGCCTCTGATGCAATATATATTCTTCTAACCATAACTAGTCTCACTTCTAATGTCAACAAGGCTACTAATTACTAAAAGGGACTTTGCACATAACAAATATCGTCCAAATAATCGCTAATTCAAGATGTCACTCCGATCTGGATGAAAAACACCTCTTCCGGATCGGACGTAGTTTGTAGTCCTAGAAGGACCGATGTACACACATTATATCAAGAAGTGGGAAAACATTTAACTTTCAACAACTACCCAATACATTTTGCAGGGAGGTGTGCACTTCAGAGACAGCAAACATGAACTCTGTATAAAAGCACACGAACAACAGTCATTCATACATTGAAAACTTGCTGTAATGACTATTTCCAGTGACTATTTGAACGATAGTTAGCCTGTATAGACACACTCTAGAAGTGCTGATTTAACCTGCTGGCCATAAGTGGTATTCCAACTATGGGGGGCATTCATAAAAGATTTTATGCCCGATTCTAGTGTAAAAAAAAAGTTTACAATTTTTGAGCAAGTGGGGACTTTTTTTTAAAAGGGGCATGGCTTGTCAGGAGAGATCGGGCCGCCCTGAGCTAACACATTTATGTGTAACTTATGCCAGAAACTGGTGGAAATGATACCAGAATTGAACACTAGATTGGACCTGGCATACATTTCAGCATGAACACATGAAGGAGCCAAGATGCGCCTCTTCATGTAGTAGGCACATTGTGCGCCAGATTATTATTTCCCCCTAAATCTTCTACTTAACCAGTTCCAAGAAAAATTTTAATATATAGAAAATTGCTAGCTAATCTCTTACTATCAAGTCGTAGAGAACACGTGTGTTGTACATGTCATTATTAATAGATTGAAGATAATATGTTGTGATAGGACTGCAAGAGAAAATATCCTCAACTTTTCCATTGTTTTGTTCTATTCCCTTAGGGTAACCCTGGTACTGATGGTATCCCCGGAGCTAAAGGTTCAGCTGTAAGTAGCAAAAACGTTATATATTATAAAATGCTAAATTCTTAAAATTCTACAATTGTGATGTATTTTATAGTAGTATGTTAAGGCCTTCACCACTGATATAGTTATACAGGTTAAGCTAATTTTAGTTATTGGAAAGATACATTTGTACAATACATAAAATATTTATGTAAGTATGTACATCAGGTCTTATATACTAGGTGTTATATAAGGTTATCCAGTATTAATTACATTCAGACAACACACCATTCTTCATTTGTTCCATCCCATAGGGTGCTCCTGGTATTGCTGGTGCTCCTGGTTTCCCTGGCCCACGTGGTCCACCCGGGCCACAGGGTGCCACTGGCCCTCTTGGTCCTAAAGGTCAATCGGTAAGTTCCTTCTACTTTATTTCTCACTTTGACCAGTATTATGAGCAGATCTTTAGAATGTACTAATAGTCCTATGGATTATTTTGTTGTCTCAAATGATTCTAATTGGTCTTTAAAGAACTATTAATTCCAAAGTGCTGTACATAAAAAGAGGTTTTAGTACATAACAAAGGAAAACAGTAATATACATAAATGAATTAATGACAGACTTGTTCGAAGGGAGAGAAGACCCTGCTCACCAGAGATTACAAGCTATAAGTGAAGGAGGAAGGAGACAGTAGACACAAAAATAAATACTTGGATATGATGTGAATGTATGTGATATTTAATAAATGCTCTTTAACATCATAAATACGCTGGCAGGCCTAACAAGATTAGGTTCAGGTGCTTATGCTCTATAGAAGCCTAAATTCTACATATGTAGGTAAGCCATAGTCAGGAGCTACAGCTGTAATTATTGCACAGTAATCAGTAAAGTATCTAGTTTCATCCAAATTATCTAAGACAATTAATGACTAACATGTTCCTTACCTTCATTCTAGGGTGAACCTGGTGTTGTAGGTTTCAAGGGTGAACAAGGTCCCAAGGGTGAAATTGTAAGTATTGATTGAAATGCCTTCCTAATGCACCTATCATGCCATATGGCAAACACAGTAGTGACCAACATACCCACTACATACATGGCAGGTGTCAGCCATCGTTGAGAGATGACACCCACTGGCAACAGCCGCAATCAACGTTTACACCAATTGCTGCCATTTACCCTTTAAATACTGCCGCTAATTTGGACAATTGCATTAAAATGCCCCGATCAGTGTACAGGGGTCCCGAATGGCCTCTTCTTGGTGAAATCGCAAAGTGCCGTTCTGTTATCATAACAGCCCATGTCCTTCTGAAGGCCCCAGGGCTGCCATGAATGATTGACTATCAAGGTGTGCCGATGGCACATCTTGATAGACTCTCTACCAGAATACAGTATAATGCAGTACTATGGTATTGCATTATACTGTATTAGCGATCAAATGATAACAAGATAAATTCCACTGTGGGGATTAAAGAAAAATGGCAAAATGAGTTAAATAAAGTTTTTTTGCTTATAAAAAATATTAAAAGTTGAAAAACCCTTTTCCCAATTGTCTCATCAAACAATTAAATAAAAAAAAAAATGATTAAAATTTGTATCACTGCATCCACAAAAATCCAAATCATTACATAAAAACTACATTAGTTTGGTTTCACTGCATTCATTCTAACCATAGAATAAAGATAATATGTCATTTTTACTGCACTTAGGGGGCCCATAAGGCCTCTCTTATATGGTAAGCCCAGTACTATGAATTATAGTTGGGGGCCCTGTTACAGATTTTTCATTGGGGCCAAGAAGCTTCAAGTAACGCCTCTGATTGTACCAGATTGCTAGTAAATATGATATCCACTGTAGATTACAAAAAATACTACTCATAGGTGAGTCATTCTGACATTTCAATGTTATCACTAGCAGAAAAAAAGTCATTTATTTTTCTTAAAATGGTAGATACAAATATTAATCATGTAAACCCAGAATGTAACACTTTTCATTTATCTAGTAATTGGTTAGTTACATAGCTAAAGGCAGCAACATAACTCGAAGTATTATGCCTAAGATTTATGCAATGTACTAATATACATTTGCTTCTGATTTTTAGGGACCTTCAGGTCCTCAGGGAGCTCCTGGCCCAGCTGGTGAAGAAGGCAAAAGAGGCGCACGTGGTGAACCTGGTGGTGCAGGGCCACTTGGTCCACATGGTGAAAGAGTAAGTTTCAAACTTTAAATTAAGAATTAATCAACTCTTCTATGCATTCCTGTCTGTTGACATTTAAAGAGTAAACCAATAGTAACATAGTTGATAAGGTTTAAAGAAAGCAAACAGCTATCAGGTCCAACCAATACTCCTACCATGTTGCTACCATAAGGCACATACTAATTGACACACAATAGGTAAAAACATTCCTAACTGACTCCAAAGATGGCTATCAAAATTAATCTCTGGTTCAATGTCCCATCTCTGAAAATCTCCTACTTGCAATATTAATGCTTCCAAGAAAGGCATCCAGGCCCCTCTTAGGCCTCATGTCCATGGGGAAAATCAGGCCCGCCGCGAATTCTCCATGCAGAATCCCACAGCGGGTCCCTCCTTTCCCGTGGACATGAAGCTAAAAAAAAGATCAAACTTACCTGTCCGGACGCTGCGGGTCTTTCCTCCGACGCGGCCGGATTTTCTTTCTTTGGCCCGGCGGATGTGCGTGGCATGCCGCAGCGTGCCGCGCGCATGTGCCGGGCACTCCATTTTTTTAAAAACTCCTGCTCTCCCGCGCTCCTGCGCCGGAGAGCAGTAATTTAGGTGTTTCGCGGATCAGGACGGCTTCCATAGGCTCCAATAGAAGCCTGCGGGAGCCGTCCCCACTGGAGACCCGCACTAAAATGGAGCATGCCGCGGGTGTTTTCCCGCAGACGCAATCCGCACCTGAAGGGAAAATGACATCCGCAGGTATTTAACTACCTGCAGGTATCCATTGCATCCCTGTGGGACGTGGATCCGCTGCGGGAAAAAACAGTGGACATGAGGCCTTAAACTTGTACAATGAATCAATTATCACAACATCCTGTAGCACAGATTCCTATAGTCTCACTGTTCTTACAGTAAAGCTATATCCAAATGCCCATAATTTCTGTCCATGTATGTCACAAACAGCCTATGAGGCTATGCACACGAACACTTTTTCACATAAATTGATGGTCCATGTGAAAAAGAAATCACTGCATCTGTATCATGGATGAGAATAGGACACACAATGTTCACTGCCCCCACTAACTGTAAAGCACACAGATGGGTGTCCATGTGCTTCCTGATGTCAGGTACATCCGAGATTCTCTAACGCATATCACATATGGCCATCTGAATTCAGCCTAAAGGAGCCCCATTCATGATGACGGTGAAGCCTTTTCTCCTCTAGATGTAAAGGATACCCCTTTGTAAACTCCTGAGAACTACAATGCATTCGATGGTAATTGTAAGCTTATAGAGTAAGATTAATTTACTGTTCCCATGCATTTTAATACTTTCACATAATCCATCCTCTAGTTCCAGTTCATAATGCAGATTGCAGGTTCAGTATTTTTCAGAGTTTACCTGTAACTGCCCATTCTCTTTAGCATTTACATTACCCCCCACCGTATAATGTTTATTGCCACTATCCAACATACTCTAATGGCAATTTAGAAATTCTTGCACTTTATGCACTCTCATTATATACTGATAGACAATATGAGAATCAACAAGAAAAATCAGATCTGTTAAAATGTACACAGTGGATGTTCTGCTACTTTCCATATATTCACTGGGGCTTATTTACGAATACTGACTAATAGTTAGACAGTGGAAACATAGACTAGACTGTTAAAATGCACCAGATTTATCACAGTAGCTCTGCTGAATGATAAATCTGGCGAATTTTAAAACTGTCTAGTCTAACCTTTATGTTCAAATTGTGTGCCATTTTTTTGTTGCATTTTTCATGCAATTTTTTGTCCACAAAGTTGCATTTACGTTACGTCCTCTTTTCTACAAAGGAATGCCCCTTTATTGGACACATTAAAAAAAGTGTCCGAAAGTGTGTAAAACACGTTGTTAATGTGGCACAAAACATGTAAGACAGTTTTCTGGCACAAACTTGAATTTTCAATAGTAAGTCCCATTATTACAACTCCACTTACTTTAGTCTTACCGATTCCATTTACCCCTAATGCAGTACATACAGTACACTAGTGATAGGAGTTTACTTATCAACCTTCCGTCCTCAATGTATCCATACCATTATTAGTAGTATAGTCACTAGAACGCAGCACAAGTGTGTATATTTATTTACATACCTTCACCGTTCAGACAAAATATTGACACATTGGAAATTATGATGTTCTGCTTTATGATGTTTTATGCTAAACTTATTTTCTCCATACTTAACACTTTCCAATCCACTCTCTGATGTCTAAAGACATTCTGATTGAAGGCTGTACAGCTCCGATGTCGGAAGACGCCCGGCAGGGTATTCTTACTATAGATTACTGTCCGCTCTGTTGTCAGGGGCCTCTCCAGCATATCACATACCGCACTACTGGCTCTAGCCAGCAGATGGCGCCATTGTATAATGGTAGAAAGAGAGAGCCCCCTAGGAAACCCTGAATCCAAAATGGAATTGCAAAAGGTTAATATGGGTATTTTACATGCTAATGCAGTGAATGCGCCACTATCACCGTTCTGTTGCCATCTTTGGAGTTCACCATTAATACCAAGTGCAAATAATAACCATATAAATGTTTCTTTCGATTGGCAGGGTGCTCCTGGTAACCGTGGTTTCCCTGGTCAAGATGGTCTTGCTGGGCCCAAGGTGAGTAGCAATGTTGCCTGGTTTAGATATATTATTATGTAATATCCCATTGCTCTACATGTACAACAGATGTTATCTAAATGGAGCCAAAAACATTATCATGTTTTGGCTATCCAGGTGTGATTCTTGGAATTACATTGGAAGAAATATATCTAATGAACTGGTAATGATGTAAACAAATATTAATTAAAATAGCTGTAGGTCAGTATTGAATGCATTTATTACATACATTTTAATATTGTTGCATTCTGTTCCTTTTAGGGAGCTCCTGGTGATCGTGGTGTTCCTGGTCTTGGTGGTCCAAAGGGAGGAAACGGAGATCCTGGTCGCCCTGGTGAACCTGGTCTACCTGGTGCTAGAGTAAGTGAAATACAATAGAATATTGGGTCTTTTGAAAGTATTTTAATAAAGCTTGAACTGTACAGGCATAGGCCAAAATACTGCATAGACTGTTCTTGTCACCATGGCTTGAACTGCACAAGACAGTTTATTTTGTCTCGTATTGCCAAAAATCTTATATTTGTCAATAGACCCATTATCGGAACGTAAACATAAATCTAACTTATTTACTAGTATATCCAAACTATCTTTTAAGTTTTCAATTATATGTAAGCAACAAGTCCAACTTTATTAATCATAGATACACTTTACATTAGTTACTTTAGGCCTCACAGCGGAAGTATTGTGTGACATGTGTCTTCCATTGACTACAATGGAAGCTAGCCGTGCATTTTCCCGCAATTTCTTTCTTGCTGCGGAATTCCGTGGTGGAATTCCAAAGTGTGAACATTGAAATGCAGAAAGCTATTAGGTTCAATAGAACCCAATAGCTGCAGTGATTTTTGGGGAAGGGCTTTAAATATAAGCCCTTCCCTGAAAAACATCCCTAGCTTGTGTAAAAAAAAAAAAAATATATATATATATATATTTATACTCACCTCTCCATCTAGCCGCTTGGCTCCCTGGCACTGTACCGAAGCTCTTTCAGCAGGCGGGAATTTAAAATCCAGGCCTCCTGAAAGAGCTGCGCCTGATTGGCTGAGCACTCAGAAAACACAATGGATTTGCATATTTGCAAGTGTGATTTCAATCCAAGTTTCTTGGACCAATATTGTGCTTGCCCATATAAATGCAGTCTGAGAGGGAGGGGGAGAGAGATTTTTTTTTGCAAGGTTACCACAAGATAGAGGTTTTTTTTGAGGCATGCCATGAATTGAAAAAGGTTGGGAAACACTGAACTAGAATGAATAAAAAAACAATAGTATAAACCGACAGATAAATACGCTCTAACACAAGAGTAAAAATATACATACTTTATTAGGAAAACTCATAAAATACACGAAAGATGGCACAGAGACTCATATGAAGCCATATCACAGGTATAATTAACCACAAAACATGATAAAGCCAGTGGGAAACAAACGTTGGGGCACAGCTGTCATCCCGGTCTGTATCTTTTATGTCAATACATGCCATTTATGAGGTTGTTTGCCTCTATCAGGTTGCTGAATCTTTATTGTATGTGCACCTTACTATTCAGTTACTAATATAGTAACCTTTCAGTCATGCTTTGAGATTAATTATACTGTACCTGCGATGTGCCATCCTATTATATTTTATGAGTTTTCATAATAAAGAATGCTTATTTTTATGTCTTGTGTAGGAGTATACTTGTACATAATACAAAAAGTCAGTAAAAATTGTGCCATGTAGGGCCTTAGGAATCGAATCAAGAAGGACAATGGAATTTTATGCAAATTTATGATAGGTGTAACTACCAGGAAAGTGAGTATATAAACTGCTATAGGGTCCATCAGCCAAAGGGGCTAACCAGCACTCATAATTCAGGTGTAGTTAATGTATGCATGATGATTGGATATGAATGCTCATATGAAAGTTCATATGCCTGCACTTTGGCATTTGTAAAAGTGTCAGGTGATTGGATCTTTAAATGTACAAACATCGGCAGCACCTCTTCTTGTCTAAACAGAGAGATGTGCTGCCAATGCAATCAGCATGGAGATGGATGAGCATATCAATGATCCTTTATGTCCATACTAGCAATCCTTTGTCACCTGTGAATGGCAGTAATGAGTGCCGATCGACATGCTGATCAGCGGTCATTAACAGTCAGAATACATGCCCATGTAAAAGGCCCCTTAATGACCACTGTAGATTGCAGTGGAAAGTTTAATGTATATCCATGGGGATACCTAGGATGAAAATACACATGGAACAGAATGGAAACCAAAATAATCATATGCTTTCTATGTTCTAAACTGAGTTTTTGTGGTTGTGGTCGAGTGGGGGCCCATTCAGAAGTTTACTTCGGGACCCCGTGGTTACTTGTTATGTCTCGCATTTATATATACACATATATGATTCAATTGAAAAGACTCCTCTCATGAGTTTATCAAGTTTCTTAACAAGTATTCTTTTCCCCACAGGGTCTCACTGGTCGCCCTGGTGATGCTGGACCTCAAGGAAAAGTTGGTGCAACTGTAAGTTTGATATCAAGACTCACATTTGTCTCAGGCATCCAGTGTGGATATAGAAAATGATATACTATTAAAATTATTTAACATAATAATAGGTTTCTCACATAGAATAAGCTCCAAGTAGTAATAAGTTGTAATAAATTAAGCATTGAGTATATTATAGTATAAACATAAAGACTTGTTTTTACCACTTTTAGGGTGCTTCTGGTGAAGATGGTCGTCCTGGACCTCCTGGTCCTCAGGGTGCTCGTGGTCAGCCTGGAGTCATGGGTTTCCCAGGACCTAAGGGTGCCAATGTAAGTGACTTCATTTACATGCCAATTTTGCACACACGAGTATTCATAAAATCGGATTTGGGGTAGCCCTTGATTAGCAGTGGCAGAAACTCTATCTAGTAGAGTAAATAACAATGATTCTCTCATTGAATGAGAGTATGCTGGCTCTAGTTCCCTTACCCTATGTTAACCTCTACAGCATAACACCTCCCCACAGTTCTAGCAACATTAGCAATCCAGTGAAGGGGAAGGGCAAGTGGGTAATAGTGGGTGTGATAGCATGAGTCAATACCAACAGGAACATCTATAAATGATGCCTCCTCTCATCTATTCAGGACACCGGGCCAGAACAAACTCATAAATGTAATGAACTGTGTATATCTTGTTAGCTACCAACAATCCGATATATTACATATTGATCTTCTCACATTATGTCCATGCTACATACATCATCCAACTAGACTTTGCATTCTAGAGAAAATATACTTTGTCACCCAATGTATGATCATTTGAATTTTATTGACTTGCTTTCACAATGTTCAACTATCCATTGACCTTTACACCTTTTTTTCAATCATTATAGGGTGAACCTGGCAAAGGTGGTGAGAAAGGATTGGTTGGTGCTCCTGGTCTAAGAGTAAGTATTTAACCCAGGATTCTATCATTTCCATTTAGAATTCCTAGAATGTAAATGGATTTCTATTCACTTAAGAGAACGTTGTATATATTTAGTACTTGTTTTTCTTATCAGATAGGATAGACAGCTGTAAAGTAAATTTACTGAGTATAGTTGGCATTACATACAGTTATGATTACCGGATTACATAAAATAATATAATGCATTATGTAAAATCACATTATAATATGCTTAACACCTTCACATTTGGGTATAGCCTACTAAACCAATAGGGAATCATTGCAAAAACTTAAGCTTACATTAGTTTTTTAGTACTACACCAAATATATTTTATTTATATTGATGAAATAAGGCTAATAAGAAGAATATTTCTATGTTTTAGGGTCTGCCTGGAAAAGACGGTGAAACTGGTGCTCAAGGTCCAAATGGTCCAGCTGTAAGTAAAAATTTATAACTGATTTGTCTTAAGAGGCATATAAATTGTTCTCACCCCTAGGGGTGGAATTTATTAAACTAAAACTGGGATAAAAAAAATCCATGATTGTGTGCAGAAAATAAAAAGAGGGCACGGCTTTTCAATAGAGGGTGTAGCCGCCACAGCCTGAGAGATTGGGGTATAACCTATGCCAGAAACAGGCAGAAATTATACTACAAATCTACTTCAGCTCTTAGCTTTCTGTGTAGGCTCACAGACAGCTCAAAATGTCCCTAAAGTAGCACGTGATCCTTATGCAATGGGCCCCTTATGCACTGGGGGGATTATATTAACCCTTTCCAATCCACTGTCTGACCTCTGAAGACATTATGATTTAAGGCTGTGCAGCTCCAATGTTGGAAGACATCGATTGGGGTTCTCTTACTGTATATTGCTAGCTTCTCTGCTGTCGGAGCCTATCCAACGTGTCACCTCATGCAGTACTGGCTTTAGCCAGCATATAGTGCTGTTGTATAACGGCAGAAAAAGAGTAAGCACCCTAGGAAAATCAGGATACAAATTGGATTGGAAAGGGTTAAGACTGGCGTTTGAAATGCGGTCTTAACAAATTTCCCACTAGGTGCTCAAATTGTGGCACATACCCCAGAGAGTACATAGCAAGTCTTTAGGACAGAAATCCCCAACTTATGTAATTTGGGAGTCACATTCAACTTTAAGGGATAGTCAGGAGTCATATTCAGCTCAAAAATAAGGTAAAGATATATTAATTGCGAAGAAACAAGTAATCATGAATTTGTAAATATTTACAGATTGAGCATACAGTCATAATTTCTATGGTGAGCTATATGTGGCTCCAGATCCATTGGTTGGGAATCACGACTCTAGGGGGTACTCACACTTTGCTCATGCTGTGATTTTCATTTAGGGCACAGTGTATCATCATAGGCTTGAGGATAAATTGATGACATTTTTTAAATATAGGAGATTTGGCTTAGGAATGTTGAGAAACTGGTCTAGATCCACAGACCTATTAGAATTCTACTGTATGGTTGTAGGATGTGCTAATTTTGCACATGCTCAGATCTCTCATTGGTAAAACTCATTTCATATTCCCACTTGCCAGTAGTTTTATAAAGCCTTGGAAGACCATTTAAACCCATTAGTCTCAAATTATATGCTGAGATCTCAAAATGGGAATCCACATATTTGATTTATTGGGAGCAATATGACCTTGTGGCAAAATGCAAGAATAAAGTGCATGTGTGCTATAAAATCCAGACAGACTAGAGATAAATTACCTGGGAAACAAATGAATTTTGAATTTGTTCATCCAAGACCAGATTATTGCAAATATGAAAAAAACAATATAGTCCTATGTGCAGTTAAACATTGGGTACTACGGTCCACAAGTTAAAGAGAACCTGTCAGTGGATAGAATCAGCAGTGGGAGACCCTACTGACTTTATCCCTGTAATTTTTGTTTTTCTACTCACCTCCATTTGCCCGGGCAGGCTTTTCATAGATGCGGCTTCCAATGCTGTTAATTTGTGAAGTGAACGATTCCCTCTGCTCACCATCACTGGGTGACATCAGACTGTCATTCAAGTCTGACATACCCCATTGAGAGTGAGCAGTGAGGACCACCTACTTTACAAATTAAAAGGGCTTGGAGCCGCACCTAAGAAGTGCCCATCCAGGTGGGTATGGAAAAAAATGGGGATGGAATCGGTAGGGCCAGTGACAGGTGTTTTAAAGAACTCAAAAACCACATATATCGCCTGCAGTGTTGTTGTCTTTCTTCAATGTAATCTCATGATACTAATGATATTGATTTTATTACAGGGACCTGTTGGTGAGAGAGGTGAACAAGGTGCTCCTGGTCCATCTGGCTTCCAGGTATGACAGTGTGTATATTTATTGCATAGTCCATGGTGTGAAAATGAAAGATATTCTCCAGTAGATACTGACTTATTTATTTTAATGCTTAATTATTATGTTTTTTTTCTATCTTCCAGGGTCTACCAGGGCCCCCAGGTCCTCCCGGTGAGGGTGGAAAACCAGGTGATCAGGTGAGCAAAATACATATTCCTAAAGCAATCTCTTTTTTCCATATAGAAGCTTATTGTTGTTCCAATCTGTTGACATTGTAGTTGACACAACCAGGGACATTTACTAAGGCTTGTATGCCACAAGTCTTGCTTGGAAAAGTCACAACTTTTCTGCTCTATGTGCTGGCCTTTCCACTTTTGCAAAAGTAGGCGGAGCTTGTTGAGAGGGTGCATGACTGCCCCAGACAGATACATTTATGTAACATTTACACCGGAAACTAGAGTCAATTTATCAGGAATCTACACCAGCTCCAAGCTGGTGTAGATTCCTTTGTTGGTGCATGGAGGAGTAGAGATGGGCCTAATATATGAAGAGGGTGTGCCTTCTCATATATTGGGTGCATTGTGTGCTGGAGGAAATTTATATTAGAGTGGCATTGCAAATATTGATCTTAAGTAAATTTCCACCAATATCTAAAACAACAATATAGAGATCCTCAACCTCAATCATTAAAATTACACAACTTTTATTACTTGAACCAAGCCATGACCAATGCCATAGCATATCCAATTATCATGTGATCTTGAATTTCAGTTGCTGATCCTTCCCTAAAAATGGGTTTCCCTCACCTAGTGGTCATTAGTGAAAGTCATGTAATATGCTTGTTATACTGTGCTTGTTTTTTTTTAAAGCTACTCATACAGTGTGATAGAAATAAAGTCAGGGATTTATCATATGCGTTTTTTTCCATGCGAGTATTATCTATTATGTAACAAATTTATCAAAAAGTCACACGATGTGTGACTGGAGACCAATATTTAGAAAGGCAGTTTATCCCTGAGGCTTGCGCCATCATTCCTTCTTCCAGCAGCAGTGTACAATGTAGAACTACACCAGGGATGCCCCCATGACACAAATGTCCATATGTGGATGATGACATCATTGTGGCATGTCTGGCGCAGCCAAGTACACTGCTGGAGAGAGGAGAGTAAAATGGAGAAAGAGACAGCAGATAGAAAATTCAGAGCATCCACTTAATTTATCATCACCCCTGTGGCTCGTTTTCTCATTCAACTTTAACACTTTGCATTTCCCCCCAGGCTCTTTTCATCCATTCTCCTCTGACTCCTTTTATTCCCCGCCCCCCCCCTTCCTCTCATTCATTCTCCCCACAGTTCCTTTTATGCATCCCAGCCCCACAGCTCCTTTTATCTATTCTCCTTTGTCTCTTCTCATCCATCTTCCCTCACACCACCACCGCTCCAATCATGCACCCTCCTTGAGTTCTTTTCACCCATTCTCCTGCAGCTCCTTCAATCTATTTTCCTGGGCTCCTTTCATCCCACTCCCCATTACCCCTTGCAGCTTCTTCTATTCATTCTCCCTGCAGCTCCTTTTATCCATTCTGCTCTGTCTCCTCTCATTGATGATCCTCTGCGGCTCCATTCATCCACCCTCCCTAGGCTCCTTTCATCCGTCCCACCGCTCCTCCCAGGCTCCTTTTCTCCATCCCATGCCCTAGGGCTCATTTCATCCATCGTCCTCATGGCTCCTCCCTCTTGGTGCTGCCTTCATCAAATCCTCTGTCTCCTTTCACTGCCACCACCCCCTGGGCTCCATTCATTCCCCTGTAGCTCCTTGATCTTTGCTTCACAATTTTTTCATACTCCCTGGAGAGAGCTTCCTTTTTCACTCCCCCCAACTCAGCATCTCTCTTCCTTCCCTCCCTTCACTCCCTTCTTTATTTTTTCTGTGGCTCCATTTTTGCCCTCTTCCCCGAGGCTCCTTTCAACATTTCCTCTTCCAGCACCGATGTAGTGTAGAATTACTTGGCTACAACAGGGATGTCCCGTGACAGAACTGTCCATATATGGACATCTGCATCATGTGGCAACCCTGGGAAAGCCCCATTGCATCCTCCTGGCTACTTTCATCCATTCTCCTCTGACTGCTTTCACCAACCCCCACACCCCACCACCTTTCATATATTTTAAAGTTTTTGAATTACACACATTTTTGGGCAAATATGACAGGATTTATATTTCCTAAGCAGTGGAGTAAGGATGTGACTATTCTTGTGACTTTTTACAAAAGTCGCCTGTCAAAAGTGTGTACGACAAGACTACGCCTTCTGATTTTCAGTCTTAAATTTGCATACAACAATTAAAATGACGACACCTGGCACAAATATTAAAAAAACTATTACACAGCTTTTATAAATTGGGCACACAATGTTTAGACCTACATTTAGGTGTTGTTGATATATTGATAAATCTCCTCCGAAGTTTTAGGATATTAGAACAAAGTAAGTCAAGGGTAAGAGGAATATTAGGACTCTGTTCATCAGCATTATATTTGTGACCTCTAGAATAAAATATGTCAATTTATCTTATCTCATGCTCATTGGACTTATCTTGTACTTAAGTATAGTTTTCACCTGTATTACATCTGATGCCCTTATGACTTTTATAAGAAAAATAATAGCCCTACTATGAGGGTGTAATAAATGACCCCCAAAAAAACCTTGACCCCAAATTTACATATATTGGTAAAATCAGTTTCTAGACAAACTATAAAATCTATCATAATACCATTATCACCAAATGTTATTTAACTTTAACTTTCTTTCTGAGGTAACAGGATACAGAACATTGATTGTGAGGAACTCACAAATTGTTTAAAAAATCTTTTGGCCCAAATACTTCTATTGACTTCCAGTTTAGTTTTAACCATCTATAATAAAGGTTTTTACAAATTGTATCTAAGTACTGCAACTTACAAAAATCTTATTATCCCTTCTTTTTCCATTTTCTAGGGTGTTCCAGGAGAAGGTGGTCTACCTGGTCTAGTTGGCCCAAGAGTAAGCAATAATGCTAATTACTTACAATAATGTTGTGCTCACCCTGCTTTAGAACATTATATGACATAAAACACATAGCCAGCCAGTCAAATTCAGCCATTTGATCATTGGTGTCACTCCATTGTAGGGTGAACGTGGTTTCCCAGGAGAACGTGGCTCATCAGGTCCTCAAGGTCTCCAAGGCGGTCGTGGTCTTCCTGGTACTCCTGGTACTGATGGCCCTAAGGTAGGATGAGTTTAAGATATACTTCCATTTTATATTTACTCATAGCTCAGACATGTTGAGTAGAATAAACCTACTGTGATCTGTTTGGTTATGTGTTATGTATCTGCCTTGTAGGGTGCTACTGGTCCAGGTGGTCCCAATGGTGCTCAAGGTCCCCCTGGTCTTCAAGGCATGCCTGGTGAAAGAGGAGCTGGTGGTATTTCCGGTCCTAAAGGTGATAGAGTAAGTGAAAAAATTTAGTTTTTTAATACTGTCCATATAGCTTATTTAGAGGATATCTGACTTGCAAAACGTATCAATATTCACATGTGTGATGTTGCAATTAACTAAATAGTTTTTGAATGTGCCCAGTCATAAACCAATAGTTTTTTTCTTGGCACTTGCACAAATACATCAAATGATTAGACTATCCGTACAACCTTTTTCTGCAAAGCACTATTTAGTATTGTACAACGAAGACAACTGGGGTTGAATTCTTTAGAAAAATGAAGTTACTTCAACCATTTACTCCCTAGATTTAATATTGAATATTTAATATCATATTTGATAAGATCAGACTTAAAGGGAACCCGTTATCTGCCTAAAACACCATAAACTGCCTAAAGCAGGTGACAGGGACCCACGTGCTGTGCTTTTCATACTCGCCCACTTCCTGGTTCCCGCTGTGGCTGCCTGTAAAATCTGCGCATTGGCTAAAAAACTGACTCTTTTCAGAGTCCTTACACTTTCAATAGCCATCTGCTGAATGTTCAGTCAACCAGCCGCTGTTCCTTACAACTTTCCCCACACATATGCATGTTTGATTCAGCCTAGCATTCAAGTGTTTTTAATAGGAAGAGGGAGTAAGCCATTACCGGGAACATCTCATGTGGACTTATCTCCCATAAAAAAAAAAATTGGGCATGTCAACATGCCAGATTCTTCCTTCTCCCAACATCATCTGTCAGGGCAGAGTTGGCACTACTCCATACATATAAGGTAGTTGACCTGTCCCGCTGAAATTTTCAGATTCGGTTAACTTTGCTCTTTTCTTTATGGCCCTCATTAGGGCTGTACGATTGGAACAATATTCAGCAAATATTCCTAATGTATTCAATATTATATATTCTTTTTCAAATAGGGTGACACTGGTGAGAAAGGTCCAGAAGGTGCTTCTGGAAAAGATGGCGGAAGGGTATGTATAAAATATCACTATAATATGTCTAATATAAAAACTGACCCAAATCTGTATTGTCTTACGTATACACAGTGTAGAGGGCAATGGGACTATATCAGGCTCATGTGCTGTGGTCAGGTTATGTTTAGTAGCTAGAGTGTCCTATGTTTATAAACTGTAGAGGGAATATAATTAAGAGTTGCTTGTCCAACTGTAATGTCAAGATTAGCAAGTGTAGAGTCCTATGTCTGAACAGCGTACTGCACAATGCAATAATATTTATGTTCAGTGGTTAGATAATGTTGAGTGGGATAGTGTTGTACTGTAAAGCTGAGGCTGAAGGTTTTGGACTCATTTATGAATAGATGTATTCTGTTCTGTCTATATTAAGTGTACAATAATGATAATATTACCAGAAATATAACACTAGTAAGGTGTGTTGGATAAGTAGAGATCATTAGTTGAAAAAACTAGAATGACCCCTTCTTTTTATATAGTATATCTGAATTTTATTATGATCATCTATATTATACAACATTGGGTGGTCCAGTATTGGTGGTGGCGTAGGAAGAAAGACATAGAAATTTACACTTGAACAACTCTAATTTTTTATCTTTGCAGGGCTTGACTGGTCCAATTGGTCCACCTGGTCCATCTGGTCCTAATGGCGAGAAGGTATGTGGGATTTTATCTATTTATTTTCTATTTTACCTTTAATAAATTGAATGCTATAAAATATTTAATCATTCATAATGTTTTGACCCTACTGAGCTTTCCAACTTTATTGCTTTCATCTTCAAACTTTCAGGCTGTTGTATCCACAACTAAACAATAGTATATAAGCCACACAAGTAAAATAACAAATCTTAAAGGGGTTGACAGTTTGGGACAATATCTTTTCAATAGAAGGCTGTCAATGATAAAATCGCCAAATGGTGTTCCATTGCGTGGACCCCCACTAATCAGTTGTGATCTGTAGTAGAATCTATGGGCCCAGCACAGCACCACCATTGCAGTGTAAATAAAGCATTACACAGTTCCCACTGAAATCAATGGGCTGCTGTGTAATATGTAGCTGTTCCGGGTCCTCCAGAGCGAGAGTCATGACTAGGAAACCCATATATTAATTCAGAATGCCTTAATAAGATACTTAAAAATGGGTTTCTTAAACCAGGCAACCTCTTTAATAATAGCATTATTTGACAAAATTAGAGTATAATTCTCAAGACCAGTCCTTCTAATATCTTGCACGTGAAAAAAAAAGTCAATGCTAGTATTAGAAGGAATGACTGGTTTTATTGCTGATATGACCTATACAACAATATATACCAATACACAGACACTCATCTTCCCATTTAATAAATGGCTAAGGACTATATCAACAGGTTATATTGAAGATTCAAGTTGAATACAGTAGTTAACATTAGGGGTATTTCAAAGTTACCCCTATTCACAGGATTGGAAATAACTTGCTGATCGGTGAAGATCCAACCACTGGGACCCCCACCTATTCTGAGATCAGGTGGATCCAAAAGTTTGGGCACCAGAGGATGCGCATGTGCACCTTTACTCTATTCACTTCCATTGGACCACCGGTGATAGCTGATCGCTTGAATTCGGGTATCTCCAATAGTCCCTTTGCAGTGTATAGAGTGGAGGTGCACATGTGTGTCCTCCGAAAGCACTGAGGCTGTATTCTCAAAATTGGTGGGTGTCCTCTGGATAGGGGATAAGTTGCTATGGAAGAGCAACCTCTTTAAGCACGGACTTACAATATACTCAATGCATTAATATTAAGTATATATTCCTGTATATGTACATTAACTAAGGGTACATTCAGACATGGTGGATTTACTGCTGAGTTTTGCAATACAAAAAATCCACAGCAAATATCACCCCTTAAATTAAAGGGGGGAAATCTGCTACACCAAAAACCTCATCAGATTTTCCACCAAAATGACATGGATTTTAACACAGATTTTGGTGCGGATTTCGGCTGATTTTTTCCACCATGGAAAAATCCACAGAAAATCCGCCAATGTGAAGACACCATGACTGTATTTTTCCAAAGTCATCCTATATATGAAACAGAAATACATCTGTTGATCATATAAATATCAAAGCAACAAAACAGAAAACATCAAATACCCCATATTATCAGTTATTTGCAATTATGACTTTTGTGGTTAATTTGCTGAACTGGTCATTGTTCATTCTTTATCTTTTAGGGAGAATCTGGTCCTCCAGGCCAAAGTGGTGTTGCTGGTGCCCGCGGTGCTCCTGTAAGTACATTTTGTAAATAGAATGTTTCATGATTAATATTTTTTCTTTATTGCATATAATTAATGTAGCAAACTTTATCCATACGCACAAATGTGTAATTTAGTAGTAGAGTAATATATTTTTTTATATGTACAGTAAATGTAATCCACAACACAACATCAGTTGGTAGATTAAATGAAACGTTAACTTTTAGTTAATCCATCATTTTGGCTTTTAAGTAAAAACTAATATTACTAGATTAGGACCAGATAGGATCTGTCTTTTATTAAAATGTAGCATTTGCCAAAATGTGTCATGCTAATAGTCATTTTAATACTATTAGAAAACCATTTAACTATAAAATAGATTATCGATTTTTTTTTTAGAATTTTCGAACTATACTTTATGCATTTGAATTATCGACTGAAAGGCTCATAATACAATTCTCTCTTTGTAGGGTGATCGTGGTGAGACTGGTCCACCTGGTCCTGCTGGCTTTGCTGGCCCACCTGTGAGTACAATACCAAAACGTTATTAACTTCATATACTTTAAGGCCTCACAGTAGTGTGTTTGGGGTCATGGGCTGTCTACGTTAATTCATGGGCAGCACACAGCCCATTATAGCCCATGGGACAATGCAGATTGGTGTTTTTTCACACTGACTGATGGTCCATGTGAAAATACTCATCGCATGTACGATTTCCGTCGGTATCACACATGAGAAAAAAGGCATTCTAATGTATGTCAATGTACTGTATCCGTGTATATCAGATAGCACACGAACAGGTAACAACGCAACTCGCACACATGGGAAGTGAGCACCCGGCCTTATGCTACACGAATAAACAATAGGTTACTTTATCACTTGTACATTCTATACTAATAAACATTGCTGGATACATCAAGCCAAAATCTTTATTTATAGATTCTAGTAGATGTCATATTTTGTTATGTTGGCATAAGTGGTGTATGTTGCCATCATATGGATGGTTTATTCACATGGATAAAGAGCAGTAGGAATGCATTGAATATATAGTACAATGACCTTATCAGTAGCAGATTAAGTAGATCATAGGCCCCGCCCCACCCTTCATAAGTATAGTCAGCAGCACCATTTTTGCTCTTCACCAGAGCTAAGCAGATATATAAATACAGCAGGTTCAGATACAGCAACTCAGCTCTAGTATATGTCTAATTAATGGAGTCCCCATATAATGCTCTGATATAAGCTCTACACACACATTGATTTGAAGGAATGCTGCCATCTAATAGGTGATGTTGCAGAGGTAGTGTTCCATCTTCCTTTTTTGCAAGCCGTACACAGTGATGGTAATCACACTGCAGTTACCCCAAGTGATCACAGGTGCCGTTTTTTCTGGTTGCTAACGTCTTCACTAATGATGTATCTGGTGACATCCACTTTTCCCTTTTTTCCCCAATCTGGGACTAGACCACCATAAAATCTTCTTCCAGCCACAGCAGAATCCTGCCACAACCCCCCCAGTACCCTCTCTGTGCTTCCTCGTAGCAATAGTGTCTCCCCCTTTGTGCCCTAAACAGTACTAATGCTCCCTTTTCTGACTCAAAGTAATAGTCCTCCCACCAGTAGTGATTCTCTCATAGCGCCCAGTCCACTGCAAGAAATAATGTCTCTTTTGTGAGCTACAGTAAGTGACCTCCTTTATGCCCTACGCAGTAATAATTATCATTTGTACCCCCCACACAACTTAATAATGCCCATTTCATGCCTGGTAAAAGTAATAGACCCCCATCTGTGCCCCCACATATAATAAAGTCTCCTCTATGCCACTTGCAAAAATAGTGCCCCTCTGTTCCCCTCCATAAATAAAAGTGTCCCTCTAGTCCATCTCCACAAATGCTGGCTGTGCTGCAGCCAGTGTCTGCGATACAGGTTTTTCACTATGACAGCTCACTGGCAACCTCTTAGATGGTGGGGCAGTTTGAGCAACCATGGGCCCTAAGAGAGCTTTGGGCATCAGTTGGCTGTCCAATCGTCCCAATTATAATCCGCCTTTGTATGTAACCAATATCATTGAATTGTTTAGTTATTAAACAATTCAATTATGTACTTATTAGTTACATATTTTGAAACATAATAGTACATTTTAATATCCTGTTTCTTATTTCTTCCTAATTTATGTCCTGAGATGCTTTTTTGCTTTGTGTTGCAGGGTGGTGATGGTCAAGCCGGTATCAAGGGTGAAGCAGGAGAGTCTGGTCAGAAGGGTGATGCTGGTGCTCCTGGTCCACAAGGTCCATCTGGTGCTCCTGGGCCACAGGTTTGTTATTCACTTCTAAAATATGGAAAATATATCCAGTAATAATAAAAACATGCTACATACACCAAGGACATATTGCACCTTTAAGCCATTATACGCTACTACCGTATTATGTCATTAGACATATATATATATACCAAGAGGCTTCAGTTAAGTAGTAATAATTTCACATCCATTAATATATTATACACAAACATTCTTCTCTTTTGAAACATACTGGATAGAAGATGGATGGAACCAACAAATGTCACATTATAACATGGCAAATGTTTTTGTCATTCTAGGGTCCAACTGGTGTTACTGGTCCAAAAGGAACTCGTGGTGCCCAAGGTCCAGCTGTAAGTATATTTAATTTCTCCAATGACTATACTAAATTACTAATTCCATGATCTGTTCTTTTTAACATCACTGTAATGAGAAATGCAGTAGTGTATTGTTCTAACTGTAAGTACTAAAGTGGAGGTTAGATATGGAGCTTCTCAAGATCATACTTGAAGTAGACCAACAAACTACTCTACCTAGCCACAAAAATAATGACAGTGCAGATAGGATGTTTCAAATTGTTAAAGGGATTGTCTGGGTCTGAACTGTTGATGAGCTATATTCAGGATGGCAGCAGAACCCCACTGATCAACTATTGATGACCTATCCTGAGAATAGGTCATAAGTAGTTCAGACCTGGACAACCCCTTTAATCCTTTCTAAGCAGGGACTATATTATTGAGCAATGCTTGATCAGTAGGGACGCTATATGCTAAGTTTACGAATAACAATATCAGTTGCCCAAGGGCTGTATATTGTACCTATATGAGAATATGAGGAGATCCCAAATAAACCATTATCAACTGTTGATTAAAATAAGACCTCTAATACAGCCACTTCCAGCATATCATAATTCATTTCTCACTATTGATTGGTCTTAACTTCTAATTTAGATCTTATACTTAAGTTTATTCACTTCAATTAAATTATATATTTTTAGTAGTATTTGATACCCCGTGGGGGAATTCTTACTTAGACCAGCATTTTATACATAGTCTAAGAGTGCCATAGAGTGAAATGTGCCAATTTAGGAAGAGTTGCATGCCTCTTAGGAAATTTGGCATGTCTGGCCAGTCCTTGCACCAAGATATGTAATCTACGTTAGCTACGTAGATTTCCACTTACATTTACGCCAGTTGCTGGCATAAATTATAGTAAATCCAGCGAGCAGCAATAGGCTATGCCCCCTCTTTGCTAAACCCCACACACTTTATAAAATAGTGCAGGATGCAAAAAAGTCCCATAGTTACATAATGATAATGGATATAATGGTTACAAAGGAACCTGTTTAGTAAACCCTACATTAGATATGTGGAGGATACTACATATCTCTGGATTGAACTTGTGAAACAATGCGGAGTCTTCCTTTTTTCATACATTTCAGTTGAACACATGTAGAAGTATATACAAGCGGTTGTGATTTTCATTCATATTTCCTTCTTTTTTAGGGTGCTACTGGATTCCCAGGTGCTGCAGGCAGAGTCGGTACCCCTGGCCCCAATGTAAGAAACTTGCTTTTATTTATATTTGGTAATTAATATACACATTAACATAATATGAATTATACAATATATTCGTATAGTGTGCATACAGCTTATACTGTACATCCCAGCTGTCACACTTTCCATTGTGCTGCATATACACTGACTGTGGATTGAGACTGCCATAAATGGATTTGAAGAGCAAATATTTTTGTTCTCTAAATCACTTAAGTCCCAGTTTTTATGTGTAATTGGACTGTGTAATCACTATATACTGTAGTTTTCTAAATAGATGCCATTTTGTTAACTTACTGGAAATTATAACTGGTGAACAATTCTATAGCTAGAAATATGTAAATCTATTTTATAACAGCCAAATATATTTTATAGGGAAACCCTGGACCCCCTGGTCCACCTGGATCTGGTGGAAAAGATGGACCTAAAGGTGCTCGCGGTGATGGTGGTCCTCCTGGCCGTGCTGGCGATCCAGGTCTTCAGGGTCCTGCTGGTGCTTCTGGTGAGAAGGGAGACTCTGGTGAAGATGGTCCTTCTGTGAGTATATAGACATATATTTTGATAATAACCCAATTTACTGTTGCAATAAAAAAACGAGCGTTTGAATGTGTCTAAGAAGACCATGTGATCGGGTTAATGTTCTGATATTGCACTCATTTTCGGCAGTTAGACAGAGAAATAAGCCCCCTTAGGCTACTTTCTCACTTGGTGCAAATGCTGTGGAATTTCCACTAGCGGAATTGCTGCAGAAATCCCACAGCATTTACAGTATAAGGCATTTGGAGGGAATTTTAAAAATCTGCTTCACTTTGCATGGAATCTACGAATCTGCAGCGTTTTTCGAAAAATGCTGTGGATTCTAAATCAGCGGTATGTTCATGTATGCTGCAGAATCGATCTGCACAATTCAACCCTTAACAAAGGTTAAATTCCGCAGCTGTTCCACAAATAACAATGTGGCCAAATACACAGCATTTATGTGCAGATTTGGCCACTGCTAGTGTCTTGAGGAATTGCTATATGTATTCTGCGGAATACCCACAGCAATTCTGTCCTCTGAGAAGGCTGCCTTATACTTATATTTTTTGCTAGGAGTGAGCATTGATTGACGTATCTTGCAAGTTGACCGGCACTCATTCAGCTCCATTTACAGGAAGCAATCAGTAGTAGTGTATGTGTCTGAATGATTGTTAGCATGCTCATTCAGGCACATACAGTTCCATTACTGTTGGCAATCGCTTCTCTTATTAGGCAAGAGCGAGTGAAAATGCATGATTATGAAACCAATGATTTTCAATGGTTCTCATTTGTGATGTTTTCACTCCTGCGAAGCTGCGTGAGAAAACAAATTGCAACACGTCCTTTTGCAATATCGCCTATTGTTTTGAATGGGGCCGGCTGCAGCAGCACCAGCCCATTGAAAACAATGGAAGAACATCATGATTCCCTGGGTTGAGACAGCTGCACCAGGCCATTCCTTCAGCCTAGTGGGATATCCCTTCAGATGCGGTGGGGAAATCTCTTCAGCTACGGCTGTGGGGGGAAGGGATTCCCCACGGGGATGAAGGCATTCCCTGCAGTGATGCGAGGCTGTTTCCATATGAAAAGGGGTTTTCAGGAGGATTGCGAGGGCAGTATTGGGCCGTCAATCACTTGGCCGTGATATCTCTCTCGTCAGTGTGAAGCAGCCCTTAGTGCTGCATAAGAGATACGATCACTCAACAAAGGAGTATTTGCTTATTTGTTAGCTGATCTCTTGCACTCTCACTCTTGCCGATTATCGGCATGTGTAAAAGTGTCTTAATTCTGTCCACTATTATTAGTATCCCTGATGATCCCAGGCGACTGGCCTAGTAGTGGCGTGTTCTCAACCTTAACCTCCTCACAGTCACATTAAAATTGGATAAACCCTCTGCAGAATGTCACATTTTCATAGTGATTTTGAATTTATGCCTCATGTAAATATATTTTACGCAGAACTCAGTCGCCTTAAATGCATTTTTAATTCCTTAGTGACATAACTAATTTTTGACTTAAGAGCCAGTAAACTATTTTACCTTATGTGTTCCAGTGGTCATAAATTTTTACATTTTTTTGTCAGTGTAGCTATACGACACCTTTTATTTTGCAGGACAAGTTCTAGTTTTTATAGCAACCAGTTTTGGGTACATATAAAGTATTGAATAACTTTTATAAAAACTTTTTGCTGGGGGCAATGGCAAAAAGCGATTTCACCATAGATAGTACTGTCTTTATTGCAGTAGTCCAGTTGGGTACGGCAGGCACACCTCCCACTGAATTGGGAGCTGTGCTTGTAGTATCAAACCAGGCCACTGCAATGTTGATAGTGCCATCTGCTTCCAGTGCTGTCTACACCTGATCGGCAGGGATACCAAGCCCCACAGGTCAACAATTGATGACCTATCCAGAGAACAGGTCATCATAGTAAAAGCAGTGGACAACCTCTTTAAAGATCAAACAGCCCGATCTTGTTAGTTTTAGCCACTTATATATGCAATCTTTGGTATAAACCAAATATCATAAATTTTGATAGTACTGTTGGCCAATGACAGTGTTAGTGAGATGCCCAGTTGCTGCTGAGCCATTAAAACATTTTACAGAGATATTCTAACATTGTTCTTCTTCTTAGGGTCCTGATGGTCCTCCTGGTCCTCAAGGTTTGGCTGGACAGCGTGGTATTGTTGGTTTGCCAGGTCAGCGTGGTGAGAGAGGTTTCCCTGGTCTTCCTGGACCTTCTGTAAGTATACATTTTACAAAGTGCACAATTTGCAATCTATGACTATTATGTATGCGCCTGGTATATTCACTTATATGAGAGTTATGCAACCTTGCTTTATATTCAAAAATTAGTGTTTTTATACCAAATAGTATAATAATCTTGTATTCTACAGTGTTATCTAATATAGTATTATTTGACTTAGAAAATATATTATATTCATGTAGATTGGTACTTTCTTTATGGCTGCCTCTATAATATATAGAGAGAGAGTACAAAGGTGTAATGAGTAAATGCTGCATATGTGCTTATTTGTCCAAACAGGGATAAAAGATAATTAGTAAAATCACACAAACATCTAAAAATTGCTGTCCAGGCTTTTATCTGGTTTAACAGCATGAAGACATTTTCAGTTGGTTTCCAATTAGGCAATACAATTTTTAATAACAATTTATATATCATTATTCACTCAATATTGTATTAAATAGTCTTAATCAATGCATATATTTTATAATAATAATGAATATCATATTTAAATATTCCTGCTGTCTCTGATAAATGATTAAATTTCACATTCATTCGATAGCTCGCAAAAAAAATTAACATGCTATCAATAATGATCCAGTGAAGAGTTATAACATTTACTTACATAGGTTGATGACACCTGGTACGGTATACAAAGTCTATAGCAATGGTCAAGTCCACCTAATGGCCTGAGTGTTGGAGGATGCACATGCTCTGTCACTCTTCCCACAGCCAGGTCTCTGTGTAGTGATCCTCTGTTTACAGCAGGGCAGCCCATAGAAATAGCTTTCTGCCCTGCTTGTCACAGAAAGAACAGAACTCCCAGTAAAGATAACAAGTAGAGATGAGCGAGTATACTCGCTAAGGCTAACTACTCGAGCGAGTAGTGCCTTAGCCGAGTATCCTCCCGCTCGTCGGTAAAGATTCGTCTGCCGGCGCGGGTGACAGGTGAGTTGCGGCGGTGAGCAGAGGGGAGCGGGGGGGAGAGAGGGAGAAAGAGATCTCCCCTCCGTTCCTCCCCGCTCTCCCTCGCCCCCCGCCGGCCCCCGAATTTTTAGAGACGAGCAGGAGGATACTCAGCTAAGGCACTATTCGCTCGAGTAATGTGCCTTAGCGAGTATACTCGCTCATCTCTAATAACAAGGCTCCTTCTGCAGACAAGCATGAAAAGACTATATTTTCAGCTGCCAGAGGGGAAAGAAGGCTGCTTCTGTCTAGAGCCCGCCCCCAGCAGCACAGATGAGCAACAGCCCCAAAATGGATACAAGAAAGTAAAAATTATGAAAAGGGTAATTTTTATGCTAAAAACACTGCAAATGACTGTAAAACAGCTAAGTATTTACAGACTGTCAGGACTTTTACTTTTACTATAATAAAGAATAATTAAGAATATTAATAACTAAGTCTCTATAGTTTTTAGGGAGCCATTGGAATTAGGCCAATCGAAATCAACTACGACATTCTGAAACTATAAAGTGAACTACAATTATGGACATATTACTAGCCATATGAAGATACACAACATTAATATTAGACTACGGAATTATCTACCTGAGGGTGTAGTGATAGTGAATTCACTAAAAGAGTACAAGACGGGCCTGGACACCTTTCTGAAGTGTAGCAATATTACAAGTTATAGTCACTATATTTTTAGAGATAGGCTGTTGATTCAGGCATTTATTCTGATTGCCAAATTTGGAGTCGAGAAGGAAGTTTTTTCCCTAAATGAGGAAAATTGACTTCTATCATGGGGGATTTTTGCCTTCCTCTGGATCCACATTGCAGGATAATAGGCTGAACTGGATGGACATACTGTCTGTATCTTTTTTCAGAGTTACACACCATGTTACTATTTATGTTTTATTGGACCTTCATAAATAGATAGAACACATATAAGAATATTATTTTAAGATTAAGAATATGGATAGCTTTGACTTGACATTAAATGGTAATTTTGTAAAACGTTGTCCCATGTTTCGCAGTATATTCGCTGCATATGCTTGTATTTGCTTTTATTCCCAATCTAACTTAGTTCATCAAATGTTCTTTAGGGTGAGCCTGGAAAACAAGGAAGCTCAGGAGGTGCTGGTGACCGTGGACCCCCTGGCCCTGTTGGCCCACCTGGTTTGACTGGCCCCTCTGGAGAGCCTGGACGTGAAGTATGACCATACATTTAATACTAAATAACTATTATAAATGTAATTCCACAAATAGGATTAATCAAAGTGGTGTTAGCCACATAATAGAAATCCAGCAAATATTGTGCATGATGTGTAATTATTTCCATATCTTTTCGCGAAGTAAAGTCTGCACCAAATCCACTAAGTGTGAAAAAAACTCTTTGGTTATGTGCAAATTATAGGGTATATTTACAGAAAATCTGCATCCAATGTGAAGCTGACCAGGCATGGATTTTGGTGTGAATTTGACTCGGGTTGTACCCTTTGCAATGCAAAATGTGAAATCCACACTCAGATTCGCAGCAAACAATTGTCATGCTGTAGATTTAAAATCCGCAGCATATGTCAATTCAGCTGTCTATTCCACCTGATATATTTCTACACCATATGGATGAGATTTTGTCATCTTGTTCACATGGTTTGTACTATAAATGCTGCAGATTTTCCATGCAGCAAATTTCCCACATTTCTGCCCTGTGTGGACATACCTTAATATGTAAACCAATAAAACTGATCTAAGCAAAAAAGATTATCACTGAACACAAAACTATCATTTTTCTTTAGGGTACCCCTGGATCTGATGGTCCTCCTGGCCGCGATGGTTCTACTGGTGTGAAGGTAAGACTGAGAATTCTTTGTCATTCCTACATAGTCTTATGTAAGTTCCATCATGGTGAGATTATATAACAGTATGGTTCAACTTGAATCAATTATAACGCTTTACAGTCTGATTAGGTGAACTTTTATGATACATCCTAGACTATGCATTCATACTGTTTTCTCTATAGATTAAGTATATTAAGTGTCTTTTCAATTCTTTGTAAAATAATAATGACAATACTCCAAACCTTGAACTTTAGCTACAATTGAGTGCATATAGTATACATGGTATATATTACTAGACATTCATTTTCATCACATCACATAAAATAATATCATGTTCAGAATGTCTTATAATGTCAAACCTTTTTACTTAATCCTACAGGGTGACCGTGGTGAGACTGGCCCTCTTGGTGCTCCTGGCGCACCTGGTGCCCCTGGTGGTCCCGGTCCTGTTGGCCCAACTGGAAAACAAGGAGACAGAGGCGAATCTGTAAGTATTGTTTTCAGTTGAGAAGACTGATATGGGTTTTCTTTCTTAACATGACATCCTTAGCTGATCTGTAAGTGATAGGATAGATATAGATCACTTATTAATTGCATAATGTATATGATACTTGGGAGAATATTTTTAGATTGGTTTACAGCTCAGTTAGTCCACCTTAATGTTATACTGTACTATGTAATGTATGGGTGGTCATGGGCGTAACCATAGTGGATGCAGGGGATGCGGTTGCACCCGGGCCCAGGAGCCTTAGGGGGCCCATAAGGCCTCTCTTCTCCATATAGGGAACCCAGTAGTATGAATAAAGCATTATAGTTGGGAGGCCCTGTTACAGATTTTGCATTGGGGCCCGGATTTTCAAGTTACACCTCTGGTCATTAGGTTCTCATTTTGATGTTGCCTGCAATTGCTGCTACTTTGGATGTACTGTTAGTTTGCCAAATGTTTATATTTTATACATTATACTTCTCACAGATAACTAGAAACTATAGATACATTTAAGTAAATCAATGAAGAGTTCAGTAGTTATATACTTTCTCCATATAGGATATGCTATCATTAAAATATTTTTTAACAATATGTATATATATCTTCATTTCTAGGGTCCTCAAGGTCCACTGGGTCCATCTGGTCCTGCTGGTGCTCGTGGTCTGGCTGTAAGTGCAGTTTTTTGTGAATATAGGAAATTATATGTGTTATAAGTACAACAGTAATAGATAAAATAGCATACCTTTTGAGCCAAAGTAAGAAAAATAGGGTGTTCTTGGGTATTTTTTCCCTAACTATAAATGTATAAATATTTGTGACTGCTTATTGCTAAGTCTAGAGAGTTAGTGGTGGGGTCTACACTTTTAGAAGGTGCTGAAAATTATTTTAAAATTATTAAGATGGGACATTTTCAAAAGATTACCCCAAAAAGCATGTGGTTTTAATTTGAATCCCATACAAAAATATTACATGAAGAGTGGGAGTAAAAACGGCTGAAATCATATAATACACCAGGACCTGTATGTTTTTATTGATTTGGTACCACTGTTCTCTATTGTAGGGTCCTCAAGGTCCACGTGGTGACAAGGGTGAGGCTGGTGAATCTGGAGAGAGAGGACAGAAGGGACACAGAGGATTCACTGGTCTTCAGGGTCTTCCAGGACCTCCAGTAAGTAGAACTGAGAAAAATATTTAGATGTGAGTGGTCTTTATAAATGTGCTTATGCAGACTAGAATATCAGTACAATAAGTCCTAAGACTGCTGGAGATATCTACAAGGCCAACACCAAATTCTAAATACCGTAAATAGTATGCCATATTAAACTAATGACACAGCTGGGCTGTTCTAATAATCATAGTGCTGTTATATATGTGATATCATGGCTCAGTAGGATAGGTCTAATGTCACTGAGGTCTGTCTCATGTGCTATTTAAAATGTAGGCAAATGCTACTTAGCAACAGACTACAAATCACCCCTTGGTTAGCTTATACTATGACTAAAAGCCAATTTACATAAAACGATTATCACTCAAAATTTGTTCAAACGATGGCATATGAGCGTTAATTGTTGCGTGTAAACGCTGCCATCGTTCACTCTTCAGCTGAAAAAATGATTTTAAGCTGAGCTTAAAATCCATCGTCCAGCCGGAGAGAGATAACAGGGACCGCACGCTGTGTTCTGCACCGGAGTCAGAAATTACATTGTATACTGCCGACAGCCTGTGTGAGAACAATGAAGCGGTGTGCAGAGCTCAGATCACATGCTGTGCTCTGCAAAAGCTTCCGGAGGCCCTTTTACATGCAAGTGAAGCTGATAAAGTGCTAATGGACATTAGTGTCCATTAACGCCTTATGCAAAACGATCGCTAAAACTGTCAATCTTTCAATCGTTTGAAAGATTATCTTTGCGTGTAAATGTGCCTTAAGGATCCTTTTATACTACGTAATCAATGAGATCAGCACTTGTCTACGGGGCCTTTATTCAGGCCAATTCAGACTCCATGAGGATAAACAATCATTCACACAATTGTTTGCCCCTATACAGTTTCATCAGTGTTGACAATACTATTCACACAAAGAGATGGTCTGCCAACAACGATGATTTTGTGTGTCACATAAAAGTAGCAATCAACCAATGAACTAGTGTTTACTCATTCTATGAGTGATTGGCGGCATCTTGTTATGGCCTTATGATTGGAAAACGAATGTTTCCAAGTATGTTTTTGCTCGATTATCAGGCTATATAAAAATCCCTTAGAAAGTGGAAGATTGTAGACTGCTGGTAATGAACATATAATGGATTGGCATACCTTGAATTGGAGTCACAAGTATTGTTTTCATTCTGAAAATGTAAATTATATTTAATATTTTAATTTTGCTCTGTACTTTTAGGGTCCTTCTGGTGATCAAGGTGTAACTGGTCCTGCTGGCCCTGGTGGTCCAAGAGTAAGTTTTGAATGTATCTAAAAGCAAAAGACTATTAAAAAAACTGTCTAAATGAACATTAGCACTCAATTTATATTTAACCTTCTTAGGGTCCCCCTGGCCCTGTTGGTCCTTCTGGCAAAGATGGCTCTAATGGTATGCCTGGTCCAATTGGTCCACCTGGTCCACGCGGTCGTGGTGGTGAAACTGGTCCTTCTGTAAGTAGACAACATTTTATGCATTTGTGAACCATAGCCAACTGCATGTAGTTGTTTTAAGTTTAATACTGATAATTACCTTTTCTCTATGTTCATAGGGTCCTCCTGGTCAACCTGGTCCACCTGGTCCTCCTGGTCCTCCCGGCCCTGGCATTGATATGTCTGCATTTGCTGGCCTATCACAACCTGAGAAAGGACCTGATCCTCTCCGTTACATGCGTGCTGACCAGGCCTCTAGCAATCTCCGCCAGCACGATGTTGAGGTTGATGCCACTCTTAAATCACTGAACAACCAAATCGAGAGCATTCGTAGCCCAGATGGCAGTAGGAAGAACCCAGCCCGTACTTGCCGTGACCTGAAACTGTGCCATCCTGACTGGAAGAGTGGTATGTAGGAAATAATCTCTTCTGAATATTCAAGTTTCATCAGTTTCTGAGGGGCTTAAATGCATTTTAGAGGGTGTTAATTTTAGTTTATTGCAAGACATGGGGCTGTAGTTGAATTTGATACTACCCAGGACCCAAGGGAGCAATCCTACCCAGGGTGTTCTGTCACATTATCCAGCCTCTTCCCTAGTCTGTCATTATAATATGTGAAAAAACAGTAAATTATACAATTGAGGATGGAAATATATAAAAAGGATGATGATATTCAGTTAATGTACATTTAGAGCAGAAAAGGGAAACCTGTCTTTAAAATGTCGAAATCACTTTTTGCAGGTGACTACTGGATTGATCCTAACCAGGGTTGCACTGTGGATGCCATTAAAGTCTTCTGTAACATGGAATCTGGAGAATCATGTGTATACCCAAGCCCAAGCAGGATCCCCAAGAAGAACTGGTGGACAAGCAAGAGCAAGGACAAGAAACACATCTGGTTCGGAGAGACCGTCAATGGTGGCTTCCAAGTAAGTACCTTTTTATCTTCCCATTTTCGCATAATCGTAAAATTGCTAACAAATTGACTAAATAAATGGAATGTTAATGAAACTTTCCATCATCTATATCAAGTTTATTACAATAGTTTATTCACAAATGTTAATATCAAATGTCTCCTTAGTTCTTTATCGATCATCAACTATCATTTATTTTTCTCTTTGCAACTGCAGTTCAGCTATGGCCAAGACAGCTCTGCACCCAATACTGCCAGCATCCAAATGACCTTCCTGCGCCTGCTGTCCACTGATGCATCACAGAATATCACCTACCACTGCAAGAACAGCATTGCTTTCATGGATGAGGCCTCAGGCAACCTGAAAAAGGCTCTCCTTCTCCAGGGATCCAATGACGTTGAGATCAGAGCTGAGGGCAACAGTAGATTTACATACACTGCCTTGGAAGATGGCTGCAAGGTAAATGCAAATCTAGAAATAGTTAACAAAATATATCAAATATACACCATGAAGCTTATATAAATGTGTATTTAAAGCAACCCTCGTGGCCTGGACAAACCAAGACAGCTGAACCACTTTTCTAACTACCTGATGCACACTGTGCATTAGTATGCATTGGTAATCTAAGACACTATATGCTGCTTCTACTGACCAATGCTGTTCATGTGGGCAGCATTGGCCAATCAAAGCAGATGTAATGTCTTGCAGTCTGCGGCCATATTTGTTTGTCCAAGTCCCGGGGGTCACTTTAAGCAAAAACAAAAATATTCCTTCTTCTAGCAGATGTAAAGTGTAACAGTAAATAGAAGCAGTATTCCACCTAATTCTATAATACATTAATTGGTAGAAATAGCGACTTGAGGCTAAATTGCAATAACGTGGAAGATTTCGAGAAGTACCTCTCGCCATTTCAACTGATGAGTCTGTTTTAGAATAATAAAGAAATTCTTTAACTTTATATGTCTTTTTTCATTAACTAACTATTAACTAACCATGTCTTATTTATTTCAGAAACACACTGGCAAATGGGGCAAGACAATTATAGAATACAGGACACAGAAAACTTCCCGCCTGCCCATCGTAGACATTGCACCTATGGATATTGGTGGAGCTGATCAGGAATTTGGCGTTGACATTGGCCCAGTTTGCTTCTTGTAAAAACCAAAAAAAGTAAATAAAAATAAATAAAAACCCTAAGGACCTGAGTACTTTCCAATCACTTTTAGGACTTCTGCACTGAATGGCTGAACCGACCCCAAATTTTCATTCATCCACGCGCTTACATTTTGGACATTTTATTTTCTATTTCAAGGCCAGAACTGGGCAGACTGCGGAATAAAATCATGGTATTATTTATTTATTGTCTTCCTGTAAGACCTATGGGTCAGGTGAAGGTATGACACTAACTGGCATGATTGAAGGCCCCTTTCCTAACAGATGTACGAAGTGCAGTTTAAAGCAACCCTCCCCCCCTCTCACAGTTTATTCCAGCAGAAGTACTGTGTGTCATTGAATGAAATGGTGCTATTGTTGTAAAAAAGTTTGTATTTTGTAACATCAACTGATATAAAAATAACTTTTTTGGAAAGTACAAGATGATCTGAGCTTTGTTCTTTTTACTTTTTTTTTATACTGTAGATAGCAAAACAAAAAAGTTCCAGGATTTGAAGTTCGCCTGCCCTTTGTTTTTTATTTCCAATACGAGATGAAGGAAGTTTAGGGCAAAATCTAAAACTTCCCAGGTTTAAGCTACCTCACACTAACTAAACAACTATAATGACACGAGTTTAATCTTGAAGCTGAACTAAACACACAGTAGATGCTACAGACATGGATGGAGAGATCATGGCTTGTTACATCACCATAAGGTGCTTCCCTTATGTTTCTGGGTTTACTATTTAGTAGAAGACTATGAGATGGATCAAAGATCAAGGATCATGAGGAATCGGTGGAATAGAAAATGGTGACTTAAATGTTGCTATTTTATGGTGAAATGTGGACAATGCCAAAGTTTAGCAGCTAGAGTCAATAAAATCAGTATTGTAGTGGGCAAGTGGATGATTTATACTATTTAGGTCAAAGCCATTCAAAATTTATATCTCTGTTGTCTTCCCAATGATGTATGTAAATTGTTCATCCCTCAATTTTTTTTCCTCCAAAAATATAAGAATGACTGAATTTAAGGGACAAAAAGGTAGACATTTTTGGCCAGAGGGGGATGGGGGGGGGGGGGGGAGTAAAGACCGAAATGGATTAAAATAAGAATATGTACTATTTTGTATATGTAAAATAGATATTTTTTTTTATTTTGCAATACTGATTTTCAGCATGGTAGGCTAGTAAACATGTCCAACACCAACACTAATCTTTCTTGTGAAATAATTGTCTTACTGTACCTTTCTTTTCTCATTTTCCAATCCCTCCTACTCTTCCGCAATAAAGATAGAAAGCTTTTTCTATAAAAAAAATAAAACCCGTTTTGTTTGATTTTTTTTTTTATTTGTATTAAATTCCATCCTATGATGTAATCTTTGTTGAATGATGTTAATCTTATCTGGGATATTTCATGACAGAACGAAACAACACAAATAAAAATTTTAATTAAAAAAAATAATTCATAAGGCTTTTTATTTTTAACTTATTTGTTTTTTGTTCTGCCAGATCATTCAATATGCTTAGCGGCCTACAATATAGATTAGTAATAGAGATGAGCGAGCGTACTCGCTAAGGCAAATTACTCGAGTGAGTTTTGCCATTTTCGAGTACATGCCCGATCGTGCCAAAAGATTCGGGGGCGGCGGGGGTTGTGGGAGTGAGCATGGGGGAGCAGGGGGGAGAGAGAGAGAGATCTCACCCCCGTTCCTCTCCGCTCTCCCACACCGCCCCCCGAATCTTTTGGCACCAGCAGGCATGTACTCGAAAATGGCAATACTCGCTCGAGCAATTTGCCTTAGCGAGTACGCTCGCTCATCTCTAATTAGTAACATAGAAGAATACAAAATCTCTTGAATATATTTACTACAGGAAAACGTACCCTGAAGCCTAGGCTTCCTATGATATAGAGCAGTTCATTTAACCCAAGAATTGTGGTCCCTAAAGTTTGAGATCTGGCAATTAGTTGATCATTGACGGTCCATCTTTTCTAAGCATTGATGATCAGCTTTTATTTGCTTCACACTTAGCCCTCAGTAGCAACTGCATAGCCAACCATGCAATGCATTGATAAGCCAGGTCCACCAGAGCTGGAGATACTGTTACAGAAAACCATTCCATTCTCGGTCATAGTAGGGGGTCCCGAGTCAGGGAACTCCTCTCCCCCACAACGTCCATATACCCTATTAGAGGGTTGTCATGATGGGACATATTTTAAAATAAAGTCATCATGGAACAATATTAATATGTTTTTAATAAGTATTAAACTCTACAAAAGATGACAGGAATGTGTGAAGTGTTATTGTTGACTCTGTTTAATGATCTGATCATCTCTATTGTATTAATTAACTCTGAAGAAGGGAAAACAATTTGTGATAAGTAGTAAATTAAAAATGAATGAAGCAGAGCTTAATGTTCCTTTTTTTAGGTTTTGATTATCATTTTTTTACCAATCTGATCATCCATCCCTGTAATAATGTTTTGTTCCTAAGTTAAGGTGGGTATATATTTATTGATTCATAATATTTTACTTTGTATTTGTCTGTTCATTGTATTTTTTATATTTTTGTTCCAATTTGTTCCAGACTACAAAGGGGTCTTACAAAGAAAGTTTTCCATATTGCAACTCAACAATTATTGCCTTTGGACTTTTGGTACAGCTGACCAAAAGAACAGTTATAGGGTTTTTTTGGAAAATACTATTGATGACCTATTCCCTGGCTGGAGTCCACCACTCAGGGCCCTGGCCAATCAGCTGTTCTGGCACCCGCTGTCACTGGCAAAATACACAGGGTACAGAGCGGACGCTGCTGCTTCGTCTTCTGTGTAAAGGTCGGAGCTGATAATTGCAGGGGGGTCCCATTAAAATCAATGACAGCTGCGCCTGCAATTGCCGACACTGGCAACTACACAGGGGTCGGAGCATCAGCTTCTGTTCTGTATGCTGCTTATTTTGCCAGTGACAACGGGCAATGAAACAGCTGATCAACAAGGATCCTGAATGGCAGACCCCAGCCGATCAACTATTGATAACCTATCCTGAGGATAGGTCATCAATAATATTTTCCCACTAAGGCCTTAGTCAGACGGGCGTTTTTTCGCGCGATTTGCGGATCGCATGACGGATGCGCATCCGCAAATCGCGTGACCGGTGCGCGCAAGTCGCCCGCAAATCGCCCGAAAATCTGCTCCTAGCCGCGTTTCATTAGAAACGGGCCGGAGCTGTCCAGCGCATTGCATTCAATGGAGACGGCAATACAGCCTTCTCCATTGAAAGCAATGCGCTGCGGGCGAGCCCGGGATGAATTGTCGGTAAGGGCTTAAATATATAAGCCCTTACCTGCAATTCATCCTAAAATGTGTAAAAATAAAAAAAAAATTGTATACTCACCTTCTGCCGGCAGCCAGAGCTCCGCGCGGCCGTCCTGCAGTGGGTGTGAAGGGGGTGTGAGTCAGACCTGCCCCCTGATTGGCTCAGCGCTGAGCCAATCAGAGGCATGCCTCACTCACACCCATTCATGAATTCATGAATGGATGTGAGTCAGACCTGCCCCTGATTGGCTCAGCGCTGAGAGGCAGCAGTCACTCACCCATTCATGAATTCATGAATGGGTGTGTGAGTGTTTTCAGCCTCTGATTGGTCAGGGCTGTGACCAATCAGAGGCAGATCATTCAGCAGGCGGGGATTTTAAAGCCCCGCCGGCTGAATAGTGCCAAGAAGCAGTTCAGGAGAACTGACAGCGGCCGCGGCTGGACTCCGGCTGCAGCGGAAAGGTGAGTATACAATTTTTTTAAATTTTAACACATTTTAGGATGAATTGCAGGGAAGGGCTTATATATTTAACCCCTTCCCGACAATTCACCCCGCGCACGCCGGCAGCCCATTGCTTTCAATGGAGCGGCTGTATTGCCGCTCCATTGAATTCAATGGGCAAACATCGTTCTTCTCTGCCACAGCTGTTACAGCTGTGGCAGAGAAGAATGATTTGTCTTCTATATGTTCTCAATGGGGTCGGCGCTGCTGCCGCCGGCCCCATTGAGCGCATATAGAGAAGAGAACAGGAATCGCAGATCGCAGATAGGTGCGATCTGTGATTTTTTTGTTCTATAATTTATCGGACGAGCGCATAAAAAGCGCTCATGTGTCCGATACCATTGCAAAGCAATGGTTTTAAAAAATCGCCGGACGCATGCGCATGCGCAAATCGCGGCTAAAAACGCCCGTCTGACTAAGGCCTAAGAAGACACATGCACATTTCTACTTTACTCATTTTTTGCACTTTTTAAATTTTTTCTAAAGTAAACAGCAGTTATAATATTCTGCTCTGTTATGGTGCTTTTAAACTTGCACTGGGGATTCTGTTTTACTGCTCCATTAGAAGAGCACAAAAGAGGAATTCCCACATCAACGGTTCAGTTTATGGATGAAACTGAAGAGCGCTGGGCAGACCCCATTGACTATAATGGGGCCTGCCCACTTTCTGCCCAAATGCCCGATTTTGGGATGGAAGAAAAAGTGCTGCATGCTGCTATTTGCAACCGGATTTGTGACGATATCTCTGGACGGAAATTCTGACTCAGATGTGAAACCACCCTAAGTACACCCTGTGTGCTAAGTAGTCCAACCAAGACAATGTATCAGCTCTATGTTTCGTCATCGAAGCTGAGAATGATGATTGGATTATTGTTATGCCAATGTGGGACAGTCAAGTACTAACAACAGCGGATGACATGAGGTTGTAAAATAGTGTACTATCCACGCTATATAACTTGTACTGTGATCCTTGGACATTTTATTTGCATGTATTATTCAAAATGGCTGCCCATATCCAACATCGTCCAGTTCCTTTAGAATACATAATTTTCTAGCTTCTGCTACTTGCTGACAGCTAATTGTCCTATCACATTACCTTATAACAATGAATGTGATCGCTCATTCATTACCTAAAGCTCCATCATCTGCCAATGTTTCCTAGACTCCAGTCCTCAGGGACCCCCAACAGGTCAGGTTTTCAGTATTTCCTCAGTGTTGCACAGGTGATGTAAAGCCAGTGCCTCGGACACTGCCACAGATGTTCTCTCCATAGGATATCCTGAAAACATGATCTGTTGGAGTTTGTAAGGACTGCAGTTTGGGAAACAGTTATAAAGTCATTTACATGGGCCAACCTAACTGATACCATTTGTTTCAGAAATTAGAGGCTCAGGTGTCCTTATTCTCTTAGAATGTTGTTCATTCGGTACATTCTGCTTGTTTTTACTTTGAACCTTAGATGCACTTTACTCTCTTCTCTCAAAACAGAAGTAGTGCTTTCTGTAAAGTCCTTATTTTCTTGGTAATCTAGTATTGGAATTTCCTTCATATTGCAAAACTATAAACTGTCATATTGCTGGGGAAAACCATTTTATTTGGCTCATTTTTGACCTGAGATTAAAACTTTAGAAAAGCCCTTGCAATTCGAAACAAGTCAATGTATTTGCCTTATGGAACAGAAAATGTGTTTGAGTTGTGCTCTGAAAAAGTCTTCTTAATAACTAATTAGCCTTTAAACATGATTACTTAAGGTTTCATTTAGGCTGTGCTGACATATTGCAGTTGCATTGCGATATTAAAGAAAACATTTCACATGCTGGTTATTATTGCGGTTGGGCCAATTCTTCTGCTAGCAGTAGTTGCATTTTAAATGACAGTGTCGTATTTCAGGCATTTACTGCAATACTGCGCCGCCACATACCATCAAATTGCTCTTAGCCTATGGTGTGGTTTCATCTGCAATGTGGCTGCAATGTGTGACGATAGCCTTACACATGTATATAAACATTTTATGTGAGAACAATATATTTATTGCCAAAGTGGGGGATGGTCTTATAGGAAAAGCCTTTCTTGAAGGGAATGTGTCATCAGAAAATAATCTATTGTCTAAGTCAAGTTTTTCTATTTAAACATATTTTTAAGAATTTTTGATGATTTTTATTTTGTTTCATTTTCAATGTCACAATCTATGCTCAAAGAATCCTTAAATTCTGCAGTTTTCACACTGACCACTGAGCCTAATAATAGTCTGAAACTTGGTGTTTTGTAGAGAAAACTGTTCAGCAGTGATCTCGTTATTATCACAGGCAGGATTACAATGATGCCTCTACATAAATATAAGACTATCTGGTTTTAATTAGTAAAAAAAAAATATGTGATATGTTCTCTTTAAAGGAAATCTCTGATGTGCACAATAAGCATTGTTGCCTGGCTCAAAGGTTATAAGTACTCTTAGCAGTCTCATGGGTGCTATTGTTGTCAACCTATACAAGACTGATCATTAATACAGCCATGTGCATACACTGTGAGTTTGCAAATTTATATATAAGTTTAAGTCTATGTACACAAATGGTTGTAATTAAAGGAAAGAAAGCAGAGTCACTACCAAAATCAGCTGAAAAAAATACTTTTCAGTTAATTCCTTTTCTGATGGTTTTCCCACAATCACAGTGGCAAAACAGTTAATTAAAAGGGTCCTTAGAAAATTATTTGGACTTTTTTTTCATGAAAACCCATCTAAATAGATTGGTCAACAATAAAAACTGAGCAAATCCACAAAAATAGTAATAATTGGTTTGTGTACGCCTTTAACAACATAATTTGTGACAGGATTCAGTACATTAAATCATGATGTGTTAAATCAAGACCTGGTTTATGCACATTAGGGTGTAGAGTCTACGGCATATGGATCTGATGCATCTAGCAGGGACTTGATACTGGAATGTGGAAAGATGAGTGATAAATACCCCCTTTGTTAAGACCCCAACTTGAAGGAGTAATGAGACACATGAGAAAATGCTTTCATTGATGCCCAATGTGGGCAGCCAAGATGTCTGCCAATCACCAACCATACTTTACAGGTGACAACCAATGTTCAAAATTGTTTTATGCATCAGACCATGAGGAAATGATCTACTAATGTAATGTCATATGTTCTATTCAGCCATTTGATGAAGAGGTCAACGTACCCCAAAATGCTGGCTCTAAATGAAGCGATCCTCTTTTGATCTATATAATTGACTTCACTCCCTTTTAAACACCCACCAACAGGTAACATGAGAGCCTTAGTTCCTTTTTTCAAGCTTTCTCCTCAATGTTTCATGCTCACACCACCTTTGATTTATCAGCGTGCTAGCTGTGATTCACTTCTGGTCCAACATCTTCCCTTTTTATTGGTGCTCTGCGCATTTTTTTCCCCTCCTATTTTAGAAAATTGATCCACAACCACCAAGGCATTCCAGATTCCTGCGATCAGTGAACATGGCAACAAGATATTTACCACCTTTCGACAGTTCTTACAATTTCTTGTAGTCAAGTTTCATCAAAAAGCAATTCACACTCACTAAGATTTCTTAATAGGGAAAATTTTTTCAGATAAACATCACAGAATGCATTTGGTTTGCACCAACTCAAAATTGTCGCGCGATCAACCTCTAGGTAAAATGGCCAATTGGGATTCAGATTTTGTGGACCTGCAACTAAAGAGAAGCAGGAGTTGAGAATGTTGAAGGTTTGAACCATCAGTCTCAAGAATTTGCATCCGTCCATGTTGACAGTGAGATGTGATAAAATTCCATATGAATTGTTGACGGTAATTGGCGAAGCTGAGGAATCTCTGAAGCGCTTTGAAACATATTGGTTGAAATCCGTTCTGAAACAGAAAGACCTTTACTGGATTGAGATGAAGACTCCCTGCAGAAATGATATAGCCAAGAAAGGAAGCTCCTGTTACTCAAATAACTATTTTTCCAATTAAAGAAATGATAGTTTGTAAGAGGAAGTTTTTACAAAGTAATTGGAAACCCGAGATTTCAAACCCTATTAGTAAATGAGTATATTGTCAAGCTAAATGAATTAATTAAATATTCATCACTCACTACGTATTCATAGTATCTATCTAGATGTTGAAGGAATTGGCTGCAGTGGTCACATGCTCTCTAGCATGAGATCATGCAACCTGGAAGTGAGGAAGGACAGTAGTGGAGTGGCGGGGGAGAAAAAGAGGTGAGGATACTGTTTTTTATTTTATAGCCTTCCTTTACTTAGTGACCTTCCTTTACTTGGCCTCCTTGAGACACGGGCTGTAGCACCCATTTTGGCTGCTTTGTTGGTAGTTACACCCCTTGCTGGGCTTTGCAATTTTCCACACTGAGGGCTGCAGTTGGGTTGTGTATTTCTCCACACAAACCTCAGGCTGTTCCTTCCCTCACTCTCCTGCCCTCTTTCCTGCTTTCAGCATACTCTCTGGCTCCTTTCTCTTTCTCCACATCTGGGTTAATCTGCTCCTTAATTTCTTCAGAGTCTGACGTGAACAGGAAGGTTTCTGGTTCTGTTAGACTGCCTTCACATCTGCATTGGAACCACTGTTCAGAGGGTCCATCACAGACCTGGCACAAAATACCGGAGAAATAGCACTGCATGCTGTGCAGGTGAGCAGAAACCAAGCAGACCCCATGATAGTCAATGGGGCACGTTTGTCACTGTTTGATTCCATCATAAGATGGATCCATTCGGTCAGAGAATTTCCCTTTCCTGTTTCCTGAACAGAGCAGGAAAATTATACTTCCCGCCGCAAGTGTGAAAGCAGCCTTACTTCTTATTCTCTCACAGTTCTCTGCTGGGCTCTTGTGAGGAAATCACTATGCATCCTCCCAACCTCATAGTAACATAGTATGTTAGGCTGAAAAAGGACAAATATCCATCCAGTTCAGCTTGTTTCTGCCCCCCCCCCCTCCCACTGTTGATCTAGAGTAAGGCAAAAAAAAGCAATGAGGCATAAACCAATTTACCACACCCTGGGGGAAACATTCCTTCCTGACTCCATAATGGCAGTCAGAAGGTTCCCTCCAGACCCAAGTCCGGCAGTTAAAAGATCCCCCTATCAACAACCCATTCTGACTATTTAATGTCTATATCCTGTAATGTCATAGTGCTCTAAAAAGACGTCTAGTCCTTTCTTAAACTCCTCTATTGATTTTGCCATCACCACGTCCTCAGGCAGAGAGTTCAACAGTCTCACTGCTCTTACAGTAAAGAACCCACTTCTGTGTTGGTGATAAAACCTTCTTTCCACTAGACGTAGAGGATGCCCTCTTGTTACAGTCCTGGGTATAAACAGATTATGGGAGAGATCATTGTATTGTCCCCTAATGTATTTATACATAGTTATTTGGTCACCCCTTAACTGTCCTTTTTCTAGGGTGAATAAACCCTCTCTGGGTATTCCAGTCTTTCTATTCTGTTTATTAATTTAGTTGCCTTTCTTTGGACCTCCTCAAACACTGCAACATCTTTCCTGAGTACCGGTGTCCAGAACTGTACACAGTATTCCATGTGAGGCCTGACAAGTGCCTTATATAGTGGAAGGATAATGTTCTTGTCCCACGCCCCTATTTCTCTTTTAATGCACCAGAAGACTTTATTTGCTTTTGCAGTAGCTGACTGGCATTGATTGCTCCAGTTAAAGGGGTTGTCCCGCGAAAGCAAGTGGGGTTTAGCACTTCTGTATGGCCATATTAATGCACTTTGTAATATACATCGTGCATTAAATATTAGCCATACAGAAGTTATTCACTTACCTGCTCCGTTGCTAGCGTCCTCGTCTCCATGGTGCCGTCTAATTTCAGCGTCTAATCGCCCGATTAGACGCGCTTGCGCAGTCCGGTCTTCTCCCTGGTGAATGGGGCCGCTCGTGCCGGAGAGCTGGTCCTCGTAGCTCCGCCCCATCACGTGTGCCGATTCCAGCCAATCAGGAGGCTGGAATCGGCAATGGACCGCACAGAGCCCATGGTGCACCATGGGAGAAGACCCGCGGTGCATCGTGGGTGAAGATCCCGGCGGCCATCTTGCTAAGGTAAGGAAGAAGTCGCCACAGCGCGGGGATTCGGGTAAGTACTAAATGTTTTTTTTTTTAACACATGCATCGGGTTTGTCTCGCGCCGAACGGGGGGCCTATTGAAAAAAAAAAAAAAACGCCGTTTCGGCGCGGGACAACCCCTTTAAGTCTACAGTCAACTAGCCTCCAGTTTATCTAGGTCCATTTGCAGTCGTGCATTGTCCTCCATTGTATTAATTACCTTGCATAATTTCGTATCAGCAGCAAATATCAATATTTTACTGTGCAGTCCCTCTATCAGGTCATTGATAACTATATCAGCAGGCATTAAACCCTTTTTCGGGGAGGTTTATTCAGTCCAAGCTAGTCAATGCATGGCCTCAATGATCAATCCCTTTTCTTAACGAAAAGGAATTTCCATACGGAAAAGATAAGCTGTCTCTTCAGATTTTCCTTGATACTGTATGCTGACATTTATCCAGTCATTGGTAGGAAAAGTCGAGTAACCCCACCACTTACAAGATTGTGACCTGAAAGATCTATGCTTCCTATTTAGAAAAGACATCAGCAAAGATCTGATATTTTGGTTGGACACCAGATGGAGGCAAAAATAACCGAGTGTGAAAGAAGATCTTGGAGACACAGCTGGAAACACTTTGATCTAACCAAAGCATTGTCTGAACCAGGGCAATCGCAGGAGCACTGGACTGCTGGAATGATGTCATTCCAGAAGATTAATTCCTTGGTATTAAGAACTCCTTCCCAAACGCCTGACAGGAACAAGTTGGTAAATGATGTGATCCTGTGGAATGAGTGGTCAGTCCATCTATGGAGGTAAGACATAGAACGTCATAAAGCAACAGGAGAAAAATTTGGTGTTTGCAGACATAGGAAATACTCAAGGGAGCTCTCTATTGTGTCAGAGTCTTGGAAAGCCATGAAGTCATGAAGAATCTTGAAACTCTACTGGTACAAACAAATAACTCCAGAAAGGACTTGTCAATGTAATCTCCCTCTCTCACCTAAGCTCAGAGTTTTCTGGCATATCTGCTGACTTCATCATTAATATTCATGCTCAACTGGTTCCGAATAATGTGTATTAGCTTGTTCAAAACTCCCTAGTATGGGCTTACGCAACAGAAGAAGCTACATATATCTCTGTATAAAATCAGAGGCACAGAAGAAGTCCTAGACCTACTATGACTCTCTATAAATGGAGTCATATAACAGCTGTATCTCATATACAATGTATAACAAAAACAAAAAACTTTATTCACAAATTGTTAAAGCGGTTATCTGGGGACAATTTTTATTTTTTAGAAAGTGCTTATGATGCTGTACCAACATAAAAGAGAACCATACCCAGGTCTCCTATCACCAATGCTCAATCCCTCAGTGCTCTTTATTTCTAAATGCAGGGTGATGTTGCCCCAACAAGACATTGACTGCTACCTACTAATTAACAGCCAAAGTGAGCCAGTTATTGGCTACAGCAGTCACATGTCTCTGCGGTCAGTGACATTATCCATGGCTTGCTGCAACGGAACTGAATGCGAACTGGAGACTGGCCACTGGCGGAATGGGAGTGGTGGGACTACGGGTGCAGTGAATATAGCTTCTTGGTATGGCATAGTGAGCACCTTTTGGGGAAAAAAATTTTGCTTCTGGATGACCCCTTTAGCTTTTCATAATCTGATGTACCATAGTAACAAATTGTTTAATTTTCAAATTCTAGCACATTAGGGCTCGTATTTAAGTGTTTTATCCTGCTGCTCCTATAATGAAAATAATTGTGAAAAATCTGCTGTATATTTTTATATGATTTTTTAGATCAAGTAAAATCTAGTATATTTTCAGGTTAACATGTGGCAAACAATACTTGTTAATATGTTAAATACCATACAGCAATAGATTGATGCCCATGACTTTATAGCTATTGTGAAACTACAGCTCCAAGCACCCCCTAGGAGTTGTAGTTTTAAAACACTATATGGCAGCTTGAAATGTAGCACTTAAAGGGGTTGACCACTTTATGTTCATATTTGCAGACTGACTGGGAATATACTGTGCCAGTTATTAATGTATAAGTGTTTGACTACTGTACTGCCAGAAACCCTGCCCCTTTTGTTTCAATAGCCTCCTGTACTCCTTACATGGCATTTCCCTTGATAAACATGGCTGCTGATGGAGGGGCATGTGACTGGACTAGTCAATCCGAATCATACAATGCATTGCACTATGCATACACTAATCTTCCATGTCATGTTAATATGTGAATCAGTGTAGGCATCTGATGGAAGGGTCTAGTCATGTGCCCCTCTATCAGTGACCATGTTTAGAAGAGTAATGCTATGTGAGGAGTACAGAAGACTATTATAACAAGGGGTGGGGCTTCTCACAGGTAAGTGATCAAACAGTAATGTATTAGTTAATGGCACATTGTGTCGCTCCTATCCAGTCTGCAAAAGTGAATATAAAGTGGCCAAGCCCCTTAAGGCATCTGCTTAAGTACTGTCCATCTCTTAAAGAGTACACTAAGAAAAATGCATGGCTAACCACCTGTAGGCAACTCTATACCAAATGATCATTGTGGCTACAGCTGAAACCTCCACCAAACATTTCCTATGGCTACAAATAAGTTTCTTCCACATTGAGGAGGAATTTTGGACCATTCCTCCTTGTAAATCTGTATCAGTTCATCATTATTTATGGGATGCTTCGCATGCATAGCCCTGTTGACATCATGCCACAGCATCTCGATAGGGTTAAGGTCAGGACTCTGACTTGGCCATTCTAAAACAAAACAATCTCTTCTTCAACTGTTCACAGTTGCAATTAAGTTTTGGCGTTTGTGTGATCTTCACAGGATGCATACTACTACAAAAAGTAACAAATGTCCTGAATTGCGGACAGATGTACACCAAGGTCTTTGGCAATACTTTTATAGCCTTTTCAAGTTTCATGCATCTCTGGCTTCTTTCCCACGAGCGTGTATCGGCCGCAGTTTTCATGGTCGGACGATATACGCTACCATCTGTGGTGCTAAAGCTCGTGAACAGGTGCACAAATCTAACATTTGTGCCCCTGTTCACCGCCATGGGCGCCGGCGCATATACGCCGAGGCTGCCATGCCATTGCCCCTTTCCCCTCCCTTCCCCTTGCTGGCTCACCTCTGCTCTCCTCCCTTCTTGCTCGCTAAGCGCCGCCTCTCATTGCTGGCTGCCCGCAGCCAGCGATGGAAGGAGGCGGGATGGGGCGGTGCTTAGTTCCATCCCATCACCTTCCATTGCAATCAGCGTGAGGGGAGACGAGAACAAGGAGGGAATTTAGCAGTCACGCTAAACTACCTTTCACCTCCCTTCTTTGGCTGCTGTCAGTGACTACCATAGGAGCCCATGCAGTGGCCGATGTATTTCGGCCCGAAAGATAGTTCCAGGACTAGCTTTTGGGCCGGACGTAAAAACGCCCAGCGCTATATTGGCCGACTGGGTGGTTTTATGTCACAGGAATACGGCCATGTGATCTGATGCATGGGAATCCAATGCATCAGATCACAGTGTACATCGGCTGACCGTGAAAACGGCAGGCCGATATACACTCGTGAGAAAGAAGCCTTATAAGTCTTATAAAAGTTGTTTGAATTGAAGCATGATTTGGACTAACCATTCTTGAGAAGAATAGATGTCAGTAACCAAACTTTTTGTGTTGTTCTTTAATGGGTAAAGCACTTGTGAAAGCTACACTACTATATCAATCTAATATTTCTCTTTCTTTAACTGAAACATCTTTTGCCAATTTGCTTTTAGACAAGCCATTAACATAGAGGTTTACTTGCTTTGTCACCTTGCACTGTAGATGTTCACTTAATGTGCTTATGATATAGACTGGTAGGGCATCAGCCATTTTGCTGTGTGTGTCATCCGTTTTAGTAACCACTAATATCACATTCTGGCCTTGCCCTTTCACCCATTTCCTTACTTCTGTCTTTTTGAAAATTTGCATTTAGAAAGGCAACTGGTCTCACCTTATCCTGGACTAGAACTGTAATGTAAATAACCCCCTTCCTTGCTTTTCCCCACTTATCTATTTGGTTTAGAATAAGCATGAGGAAACCCAATTGTATGACCATTTACTTGTTAATGAAGTCTAAGGAAAATCATTCACCTAGGAGCTAGGTTCTCACAGACATGCTGCTCTGACATTCAAATTAGGGAAAAATCTTTTAATAAAGATTATTGGCTGTGTGAAAGTCCTAGCCAGATGTGAATTAGATTTTTAGAATTGGGTGAACAAAACACATCTAAACTCATTCAGATGCGGGACCCAGAACACCCCCAGGTATCAGTGTACCTGGTTATAATTTATGTATCATGTTTGATATTCCCAATCAGAGGATCTCCTACAGAGATATGGCCAAAATGGGGAATTATGGCTTTTCACAGGGATGTACACATTTACTCGACCCCTCTTTGAATGACCTCAGAAGGGGCAGGGAGAGGTGTGTTCTTGGAAATCTTTAAAAACTAGGGCCTCAGTGAGACCCAGTGTTAGACCTTTGGAGATACACCGCAGTGTAAGACTTTCCTGTTGCTTCCTGTGACTCTGCACAAATCAGAGCCTTGAGCCGAACACCCCAAATCTGGTACCTTCTTTATTTCTTCCTTGTTTTATTTTGAATACTGTTTGTTGTGTATACCTGTAAATCTTATCTCCTCTGTAACATCTTTTTCTATTTATTTTAATCAAATCTTGTCTGTTTTAAAAGAAGCCATAACTCTGAAGATTGTATTAATAATTCATAAGTCTGGGTTTCAGCTTACCTGAGAAACAAAAGCTGGTGGTGGCAGCGAGTGCGTATTGTAGAGTGCAGGATTCATTAGACCAGCTCAGGTGGTGATTTGAGCTTTCGTTCTGTATGCGTGCAGAAGCCTAGGAAAGCTGGGTACAAATCCGCCTGTATTCTAACGACTTTGCGTTTGTAATCCCACTAGAGTAATCGATCGAGACTTTGCCGTGACAAGCCGTTATAGCAGCGAGAGTGCTTGCAGTAGTTGATCCATGACAAATCAGTGGTACAGGCGAGATCGATCGGGGTCTCCCCATCTCTCCCCTCCGTGACAGTACTCAATAAGCTATCAAGGGATCAAATTACTTGTGTCTTAGGCTCCTTTTACAGGGAGCGATAAATAGTTTGCATGAGCGAATGATGACAGTTCGCTCTTGGAGCCTGTTTAAACAGGCAGATAAATGGTCTGCAATTTTGTTTGGAATTGCGCTTGCAAAGTCATTTAGACATTCACCGAACCAGTGAATGTGAAAGACTAACCGATTACTGTTCACTTGCAACGATGGGCAAATGTTTATTTTTATGCCTACATAAAATGAATGACGAGAGAGAAGTGAACAAATGCTCATTCGACATTCCATCTTTGGCCATGTTTACAGTGAACGCCTCGTTCAAATTCACACAAGCCAGCGATTTGTGTAATAGGGCTTTTAGTTATCTTCTGTTTGCCTATAACCATGACCATTCTAAAGCCATGAATGAGCTGGTGGACCAAATCGACTCATTTTTTCCATTCTTATAGACAATGGCACTTCTCTGCTTAGAGCTATGGTCACATTCTTTTTTCCCAGTTTTCTGAATGCAATTTTACTAATAAAGCCTTGATTCTGGTCGCCCTTGTTATATACAGGGACAGGAACAGACATCTATTGTATCAGCATTTCTTTTATTCATATATACAGTATATTCTTTACAATAACAAAGTACGCTTACCAAGCTTCACAACTGTAATATAGGGTGTTTGTACATTAGTATATCTAGAATCGACTAGGAGAGAAAGTAGATATACACAGGTATGCATGTAGAGAGGAGTCCAGTACATGGTGCCATGTAAAACAAACACATTTAGGAGTAGTTTCACAATTTTTTTCTTTGCAAGGCCTAGTGGTTATTGATGCCTTTTTGTTTTTTTTAAGCTAAAGCTAGAAGTAGATTTAGATTTAAAAAAAAAAAAAAAAAGCAGCATGGTGGCTCAGTGGTTAGCATTATTACCTTGCGGTGCAAGGGGTCCTGGGTTCAAATCTGACCAAGGAAAACATCTGCCTGAAGTTTGCATTATTCTCCCCATGTTTGTGAGGGGTTCCTTTTACACCCCAAAAACATACTAATAGGAAACCTATGAGCCCTAATAGGGACATCAAGTGCCGAGGAATAATTATGTGCTGTATAAAATAAAAAGAAATGTAAGACCTTACTTTACATAGTCTGTATCCTTTTTGAATCCACTTGGCTTTGGCCAGAAAAACACCCCCCCCCCCCCAAAAAAAAACCCTGCATGCATAACTGCAGCAAAAAATATGTAGAATTTTTCCAGAAAAGTGTGAAACCACTCTTAAAATGGTAGAAGAAAAAAAACAACATGTTAATTGATATACTGATACAGTCTATAATTTAGTGCACTATTTTATTTTGTTCTTACGTAAAGTAACAGAAAAAAATAAAGCAAAAACTAAAAACCACATAAATAACATTTTATATCACTAAGCTCATATACTTCACTGCTTAGATTCTATTGCACAAAAGTCATTTCAGGAAAGAAACTTTGGACAAAGCCAATAAACTGCATTACGCATCTTGCAGGAATGGAGGGGCGGTGCACAACACAGGGAGTCTAGTGTTCTAGGAGTCCCTGAGTCATGTATGGTCCCCTCATGTCCTGCACTCCGCATAATATAATGTATTGGTTTTGCCTAGAGTCTATTGGCCAGAGTAGAGCTAACCTACAGTATCCATTTAGGACTACAAAAATTATTACCTACAGCCAGGGGCGTAACTATAGGCTCAGGGGCCCAGGTGCAAAAGTTCAGCAGCCGCCCCACCACCCCATCCATCCATACCCAGAGGCATAACTTGAAGCTCCTGGGCCCCAATGCAAAATCTCTAACATAGCCCCCAACTATAATACTTTATTCATACTAGTAGGTTCCCTATATGTAGAATGGAAGCCTTTTGGGCCCCCTAAGGCTCCTGGGCCCAGGTGCAACCACATCCCCTGTAGTCACACCCCTGCCTTCAGCTCTGCTCATATTGGTGTTGCATTCGGTTCCGTTGAGGTTCTGGTGCCCTTTCCCGGCTGTTGGAAACACTAGAACCAAGACAACAGTGTAACCAGAGCCTAAAGCTAAGCAGCAAATAGGGAAACATTTGTCTCCCGCTAACGTGCCGGTATTTTAGAGGACAAGAATATTGAAGTCTGCAGCATTATTTTTTCCATCCAAAATACTGGTACTCAAATAGACCCTGTTAGAAGTTAATGGGGTCTTTTTGAAAATTGATCCATCATACAGCTCTAGTTCCTTTAACAGAATCCCTGACAGCTGTTTGAAAAAGAGCCAATACAAACTCAGGCCCGCTCATGGGCGTATAGTCATTGGACATCGCCAATAGCCCACTGACTTGTAATGGTCCACTCACACCAGCATACTCACTCTTGGCATGTATGCCCGTGTAATCTGCACCAAGACACTGCATGAGGATTGGTGGCACACAGCAAGTATGCATGTCATGAATCTCTGTCGTGCCACACACAGTTGTGTAAGCCCGGCCTCAGGCTGTGAGATACAGACTTCCAAGGAAGCCACTGTGAAAGGAGCTGAAAAACTACTTGGGATTACACAAGTACAGACAGTCTAGTGTCTTGTCCGCGTGAGAACCACATCTCATCATGCTTGTGAGGATTTTAAAATACACAAAAAGATTTAAAAAATGCAATTACAAAAAAAACAAAAAAACAAAAACACACACACCACACACTTGTTTTAACTAATGGAGTCTTATAATGCAATATCACAATGCGTGAGAAGACCACCTAATGGATCTTGACTTTTTATTGCACACATATGTAGAGGATAAATTGAAAAACTTTTGCCGATTCGATTTCCTGGCTTTTGTACCATTTGAGTACATTAAAGTAGAACTTCAGGTTTTTTTTAATGCTTGCTCAACCATATTCTATCAGCGTAATTTGTTGTAGCCCAGCTCCATACATTTTAAACCCTTTCAGCTGGGCCATGTAGTCCTAGTTTGATCACCAGTCCAGCATTTACTCCCAAGTACAGAAGTCTTCCTATCAACTACAGGATTACATTAGCATTTATCAAATTTTTGCTGGCAACTCTCAAACCCCTCATTTCTCTGCAAGACCCTTCCGCCTCCCAAATAGAGTGCCGAGAACCATATCATTTCTGACCCAAGGGAGCAGGAGTGCAGTGATCTAGTAGCCAAGTCCACCAAGGATTAGCTGCAATACTATAAAACTTCCTGTCTACAATCTGCATGTAGTTTCCAGCATATACGGTATCCATGGAATACAGCTTCACCTTGCTCCTCCTGACAGCCATTTCTCTGTCTGCCCTTGCAAGCAGAAGGAGGAGGAATAGTGAAGCCACATCACATAGGAAGAGACTCAGTGGCCGTAGTGTTAAAGGGACAGTCGTTCTATGTCACTGTAGTATCATTCCTGACATCATAGTGCCCGGGAGACCCAGCGGCGACGCAACCTCTGACTACAGTGATCACCCGACTTGACCAAGAGGGCCACAAAAGCCACTACGCAGCATACTGGGAAGAGAAGACAGGCGAGTAATGCTTATTCTGCTATTTTATGGCCAGCTATTAAACAAAATTAAACTTGGACAACCCCTTTAAGAGAGTGTTGCCAAAGCAACACACTGTCTCGTTTGCCATTAGTAGCCAGCCAATGAATGATTTCATAGAGTTGGCAGGGTGTTCTCAGAACTGTAACCAACTGAGAATTTCACCCACTTTTCTGCTACTGTAAATGCCCTGGATCTTCCGTGGGGAGGGTCCGCACAGAAGAATCGTTACAAATCCACCCCGTGGGGACAAGGCCTAAGGGTGTATTCCCACATAATCCGCTCGTGACCGAGACTCCACGACGCTGCGGCAGCCAGTAAAAGCATGATCCTGCAAATCAGAGAGCTTGTGCAGCCATTGGTAGCCACAACTCGACTTTTGTTACATGGGAATGCACCCAAAGGCCTTGCTCACCACGATTAACACGGCATTTTGAACACTGTGGTAATCGCGGAATAACGCCCTCTTTGAAATCAATGGGTCCTCGCAGCCTTGTGTTTGATTGCGGCACTGGACAGCGCTTTCCTGCGTCACGGTTTTTTGAGCGCTGTCTACGCTCTTTGGCACCTAATCACCCATTAAAATTATAGGGTGTGCTAAAACAAGCCGTCGGCTGCAGGGAGCTGTGGCGGAAATAAAAGTAAAGTTGCGGCACTTTGCCGCATCTATGTGTGGGAGGCCTAAGGGAGCCTTAACACTGGCATGTCAAAGAAGTGGCTCTAACTAAAATGAGACCGTCGCCTACTTTTATCTGTATAAGACAAGTGCTGTAAAGTTAGATTGAGTGGTGCGCCAAGTAGTCTGCCCAATGCATTCAGAGGTGGTTTTCAGTGCTGACACCAGGGAAATAACATGGGGGGCAAGCAGAACACATCCCTGGACTTAGCACAAAAATATCCTAGGAAATCCATGAACCACTGTGGAATGGCACAGGAAAAAGAACACATCTAGAACTCCGACTAATTAGCCATTTCAATCAGTGCACTTTTTTCCTTGTGGAAAAAGTACAGTAAAATACGCCAATGTGTACGTAAAAATAACAGTTCATTCTGCAAAAACGCTACACATGCATGTGCAAATATACTAAAGCTCGTGTGACGGGGCCTAAGAATAGTTAAACTGAAGGCAGGTTTCATATCTGCGTCAGAACCCCCAGCTGGAGGTTCCATCACAGATGCAGATGACAATACTGGAAGATAAAGTACTGCATGCCCAACAGCCGGATGGACCCCATTATAGTTGTAGGGGGTCCGCTGGCGCTGTTCGGTTCAGTCCAGAGATGGCTGCAGGGATTCCCCTTTCTGGCTTCCCCAATGCAGATAGGAAATCCCCCTAAATGCTATACTGGTCAGGGAGCGTTGAGGTTTTGTCCCAGTGATAACTGCTCTAGTGCTTTCACCCAGGTGCGATGATCGCTCAATGATTGGGGGCAAAGCGGGCAGAGATCGCTACACCCGCCCGCCTCAATTCACAGTAAGCAGGCAGCTGCTCATATATGACCGACTGCAAATTTACAGGGGCCAACGGTCGTTCTGTTTTATGCCCAAACTGGACAAACCTGCAGTGAACCCTTAAGAAAATCTGTCAACCAGTTTTTGAGCCCCTGTCCCATTGAAGATGACTAGAATGGCGCGGTGCATGTACAACAAGCGCTGCTACATTCAGGCTCCTGTGCACAGCAGAAAAGTGGGAACCAGCAGGCTCACAGCAAGGAGAGGGGAGTATAAGACCTCCATTGTGAGTATTCTTGGTACTTCCAGCCCCTATGCACACAGATCTGCCTCAGCGTACAGGCCCTGTGTATTGTCATCTCTGGCATATGTGAAGGAGTTGTACAAACCAAAGGGGGGGGGGGGGGGGGGGGCATTTTTAAGAAGACTTTCACGAGAACAAGAAGGTTGCAAGAGCTGGGCATAGCAGAAAACTAAAGCAAAAGAATTAGGGATTTTTTTTTCTAGGTACTGGCTGCCTAGATATTTACATAATCTTACAATCCTTTACAGTTTATACAGTCCTAGTTATGTTTTGCATATGCATTACCTATACTAGCAACAATGTAGATTTATACTTTCCTTCACCACATAATACAGTATAGACATTACTAACACTATGTGTCCGAGTGAAAGTAAAACTTTACTGAGCTTCTTCCAGCAAATTCATCTTAAAAACCTTTTCATTCTAAGCCCTCAAGCTTCTTAGGCCACCTGCACACGGGCGGAAATCCCGCGGCGCGATTTCCACCACTGAAAGCCTGCATAGGAGTGCATTACAATATGCACTCCTATGCAGACGGCCGCGATTTGGCCGCGCGAAATGTCACGCGGCAAACAAACCGCGGCATGTCCTATTTCTGTGCGGGGCTCGCAGAGCCTCGCACAGAGACGTCACTCACCCGGCCGCCGACTCCGGTCTGCGCCGGCTGCCCGGCACATGAAAGAGTCAGGGCCGCCGGTGAGTACGCGCTGCTCCCTGCAGGCGTTCGGGTCGGGTCCCGCGGCGAGAATTCTCACTGCCGGATCCAACCCGCCCGTCTGCAGGCGGCCTTAAATTGCATTAGAGGACTTATGCCAAGATGGCATCGCCTGTTCATATGGTCTGTTAGGGAATATGAACATCAGAGTCGGGTCTCTCCTCTATGGTTGGAATGGAGACCTGTTTTGTAAGAGTAGTTCCTGTCAAGGTGGGTGTGTAATTACATTATATTACATGAACATCTCACCATACACTGGCCACAACAAGAAAGTCTCGCTGACCACAGCTTCTCTTGGCAATATCAACTATTTTCCAGGGTGCCAAGAGTGGGACCCGAGGCTGTGCAGGTTGGCACAACTGCTTTAAAATTGGTCGAAGCACCAAAAAAAAAAAAAAAAAAGTTGCTACTCAAGAGTTCACAAGACAACCAATTTTACCTGATGCTTGGGACACATTGTGCTATTCATTGAGCTACAATTTGTAGCTAAGGAAGTACTATGAAAACGGTGAATATTGTGGTCTTTAATTACTAGAAAACACTTTACAATGGATTAAAATATAGTACAGAGAAGAGGAGGAGCACCAGAGTAAGGAAAAAAAAATAATGCCACTCGGAAAACAGTGATCAATTCTCTTCATCAACATCCAGTGAACAGGCAAAAACCTTGCATGCTCAAAAGAAGGCGCCAGTGCAGATTCTAGTACTTTGTAATGTAAACATGTGCCAAGCTGGTGCGGTTGTAGGTTCACCACCTCTGTGGAGGATTCACAGGGACAAGACAGCAGATCGCTGCTGAAACTTAAAAGCTAGTTTATAGAGCGTAGTGGTCTGTTAGTATGGTTGAGTTTGCACCGCAATCAATGTACTGGTAAGTCTCCAGGGAGCTCTGCGAGGTGTGCCCAACATAGGAAAACTTCACCGATGTTCTGCAAGAAGGAGGAGAGGACAAGTTAGTAATACAGTTTAAACCTACTGGAAGCCACTTCATACTAGACTCGCATAATCACTGCAGCTCTTGTGGTCCTCCCGGGGTTTGTTAATGAACGGCTACCAGCTGCCTGCTGCAGCCTTCATGTGACTGGCATTACCGTTCAGATGCTAGTAGCCATAGTGCCTGAAGAACAGGATGCGAAAGCTGCAGCTCCGGATTGGTTGCAGCAGTTCATAAACAAACCGGGAGGAACAGCGCATTTTTCAAACAACTTCCAGACTTGGCAGCCTTTTTAATAAATAGGTAATTTAATAAAGGATACATTTACTTTAAACAAGCTCGTTGGTTTCACTGAGCACCATTTAAAGGGAGCCTGTCATGTATTACACACCGTCCTATCTGCAGGCATCATACTATAAAGCAGGAGGAGTGGAGAAGATTGTTATATATAGATTTGTGGGAAAATATTCAGTAACTGGTGTTTTATTTATTCAAATCTCAAGTCTTTCTATACTTGGAAGAGGGCGGTCCTACTTACAGATTGACAGCTCTTCCTTTATGACCAAGAGGACCAGCGCCTGTCCAGAAAAGCAGGATAAGGGGTCTTTCACACAGGCGTATATCGGCTCGCCGTTTTCCCGGTCAGCCGATATAGGTCATGATCTGATGCATTGGATTCCAAATGCATCAGATCACATGGCCGTATACCCATGATGCAAGAGCACCCACCCAGGCGCTTTTATGTTGGGCCCAAAAGATAGTCCTGGAACTATCTTTCGGGCCAGAATACATCAGCCGCTGCATGTTCTCCTATGAGAGCCAGTGACAGCGGCCGGAGAAGGAGGTGGGAGGGAGTTTAGCAGCGTGGCTGCTAAACACCCTCCCTCTTCTCTCCTCCGGCCCATTGCAATGGGAGGGGGCAGAGCTAAGCACCACCCCACCTTCTCCCGTTGCTGGCTGCAGACAAGGGGCAGGAGCTTAGCTTTGCCCAAGGCCTACCCCCTCCCAATGCAAACAGCCAGAGAGATGGTGAGCCGGTAAGGGGCATCGGCATGGTGGCCTCGGCGTATATACACCGGGGCCCATGCCATCTGAACTGGCGCACAGACGTTCGATCTGTGTGCCAGTTCCTGTTCATGAGTTTTTACAGCTCAGATGGTAGCTTATATTGGCCGGCCATCAAAACGGCGACTGATATACGCTTGTGTGAAAGAGCCCTCAGCTGGAATTCACAGGCCCATCAGCAAATGGCAAACCACCAATAAATCAGGCCAAATTAGGCGATGCCATGGTAGCAGTTTTTGGTTTCCCATCTCTCCTATAGGTGTTTGATAATCTGCCAGATACTGAATCGTCAATTCTGAGAAATATATCATTTCTAAAGTAAACAAAGCAAAGAAAAGAGATAGATAAAATCTGTACATACCTCACGAAAACAACAATGTTGTGCACTTTAACTGTGGTCAAAGTGCAGAAGTTACTGAAACAAGAAAAAGGAAAATATAAGATATGTCAACAGGTAATATCACTTCCCTACAAGTAGATTTACACCTGAACCTTGCTTTACACTGCAGGAAAGCATCTGAAATAAAACCACAGCCATATCCACTGATGAGGACCAGCTAAATAAACAGGTCACCTGCAGACTATGATGGGCAGAGCCATGTTAGGTGCCAGCCGTACTTTTACAGTGTTGGGTTACTTGCGCATAGATAAATTTAAAGCAGTGTTCGATGTTTTTTGGTGCAACTCAGATCGGACAGCTCAAGGTTGGGATATCCCTATGCTGTCCAATGGGCAGACCACCACACTGACGTGTACTATTTGTGTCGGAGAATCGGACAAAAATTGAACGCGCTCCAATATATTTTTACTTCGAACTATTCATCTGAGTTTAAAAAAAACCAAAAAAAAACCCCAAAACACACCTTTAAATATCGTATAAGAAGACACCTGTGTGCATGTACCCTCAAGATGTAATCCATGTACTTACTATAAATAAGACAGAACTCCACCCAGCTCCAACTTCACTGTGAAATTCACCTAAAATATAAAATGTACATTTACCCCAGAAGTCACATTGTATTTTCCTCAATGATACAATGTTACAACCACACACAGAAGGCTACATAGCTTTTCACAATACAAGCAATAAGCATTCTTGACATAAAAACTAGTAAATGCCATATACAGAGTCTTCACTTAAAGGGATTGTATTCTGTCAGAGCTGAGCGCCGAGTCATGGAGGCGGGCTGCATCCTCTCCCCGCCCACATTATGCAAAGTGACAGCTCTCCCTACACAAAAGCATGGTTCGGGTAGCATGAGCCTGATGACCGAATCCCCTTTAAGGCTACCAAGTTTTGTACCAAATATATCTACGTGGGAAAAATTCTAACTAATAAAAAAAAGTGACATTTCTGGAAGATTTTCACCCTCCACCCCATTTTAATGCACCTGTTAGAGGGCCAATATAATTGGTCGTAAATAAGTCCCGGATAAACATTCAGCAGTAGGATTAGTTATACTTCATGGCACTATATATAGATGGCAAAACGAGCAAGAGAATAAGGGGTTAAACATACCAGTTTCTCGCTGAGCGCCTGGATGACAGACACATTGGTCTGCTGCTGGGTTCCAATGACCGTGTTCATGTACTGGACTTGGCTTATAAGGCTGTCTACAGAGATTGAGTAGAAGTTGGAATTGGTTATATGTAGGGTGCTCTGGAAGAGAAGACATGTACATCAGTGAATAAGACGCCACAGCATAATATTACATGTCTATAACCTGCAGACTGCTGGTAGCGGGTAAATACAGACTATTCTTCCACTGTTTACCAGTTCATTCTGAGTGGTTAGAGGCGCTTTTAGACGGAACAAGAAAACATGCACCTGAGCAAGCAATGTCAGTTTAAGCTCAGATTTAATTTTAATACACAGGCTCATTCAGCTCAGTGTATTAAATTAGTGTGAAGATAAACCGTTGTGTTCCAAGGGAATGAACAACAAGTAGTCATTGTGTTTATGCAAGTCATACAATCACCCCTCCCCTCAAGTTGTTCAGTCATTCAAGACTGAACTGTTGCCATTTAAATGAAACGAAAAGCAAGAGAACCAACAGCTATTGTTATGCAGGCTGAAACTCAGCGATAAATGAATGAATAGTGCATGAAGGCTTCGCATTTACACGTAACTGTTATCACTCAATTTGTTCAAACAGGCCTTTACATCGTATCACTAGCGTTCCAATGCAAGCAATCCAGCGATATTTTTTGAACGATACTCATTCCATGTAAAAGCATCTTGACTTGTTATCCACCATTGATGGACAACCATGGATAATACGTGCGCTTACGCTTCAGTTCCTGAATGACTCAGTTAACGAAGCTGCTGTTAAAGGGGTTGTCCCGCGCCGAAACGGGTTTTTTTTTTTTTCAACCCCCCCCCCCCCGTTCGGCGCGAGACAACCCCGATGCAGGGACGTACAGAAAGCTTACCGGAGCGCTTACCTTAATCCCCGCGCTCCGGTGACTTCTATACTTACCTGTGAAGATGGCCGCCGGGATCCTCTGCCTCCGTGGACCGCAGCTCTTCTGTGCGGTCCATTGCCGATTCCAGCCTCCTGATTGGCTGGAATCGGCACGTGACGGGGCGGAGCTACACGGAGCTACACGGAGCCCCATAGAGAACAGGAGAAGACCCGGACTGCGCAAGCGCGGCTAATTTGGCCATCGGAGGGCGAAAATTAGTCGGCACCATGGAGACGAGGACGCCAGCAACGGAGCAGGTAAGTAAAAAAACTTTGATAACTTCTGTATGGCTCATAATTAATGCACAATGTATATTACAAAGTGCATTATTATGGCCATACAGAAGTGTATAGACCCACTTGCTGCCGCGGGACAACCCCTTTAATTCAAAGGTGAGCATAAAAGTTTAAGTACCATTAAAGGTGTTTTTCAGGGAAATGCCATTAATGATCTTTCCTTTGGATAGGTCATCAACAGTTGATTGGCTGAGGTCTGCTGCTCAGAACACCAACTGATTGGGCACCTGCTGTAAGTGCCGTTACAGATTGGTTCGGAGCAGAAGCTTCTGCTTTGACTAGTGTAGTGGCCGGCACTTGTAACTACAAGCGCAGCCCTTGTTAAAAGTCAATGGGAGCTGCAACTGCAGCTACAGAGACCGGCCACTACTTAGGAGTCGGAGCAGCATTTTCCATCCTGTACGTGTGTCGCAGCGCTGCCCTGTTAGCAACCACTGATGATCCCCCATCTTGAGGATAGATCATCAATAATATA